>NC_132902.1:4358418-4666418 GCF_030463535.1 Salminus brasiliensis | reverse complement strand
CGTGAAAGGAACTCCTCCAGAGTAATGGAGTTCCCATTGGTCTTGTTCTTATCCTTGGTCTCCATGTTCAGCCCCCTCAGTCTTGGGAATCTGCTGGTTTTGGCAGCAGCAGGTGGAGGGACAGGTGTGTGGACCAGGGGGCGTGAAAGGAACTCCTGAAGTGAAAAAGAGTTCCCATAGGCCCTGCTCCTGGACTTGGCAGCAGCAGGTGGAGGGACAGGGGTGTGGAGAACAGGAAATTTCAGGTCCTCTTCCACCCTGAAGGGAGACCTTCCCTGTTCTATCACCACCTGTGGGGTCTGAACTCTGACCCTCTGCCTTATCGGAGGCAAACTGCAGGGTGGTGAAGGGTCCATGCGGGACTCCTGAACGTCCACATTTGGGTCGTCCATCATGAGTCTCATTTTCTCCATATACTCCTGCCGCTTCCTCCTGATGCTCTCTCGAAGGGAGGGGGCCAGAATAATGGGTCCATCTTCAGGACTGTTCGGTTTCATCTCGAAGTAATTCCTGTAGATCCTGATGAGAAGTCTTCTGAGATGTGCTCTCCTCCACAGTCACACATCTACTGATTACAGTACGGAGAGACCAGCCATTAAATATGGAACGTTACGTGGGCGTGTCTCTATTATGACGTCACAGATCGGGGCGTGGTTCTCTGCTGCCTCCACACTATTAGGAGTGAAATATTAGGAGTGTATCATCCAGGGTTGGCTGGAAACACAATGCATGTAACAGTTTTCTGTAATCAGGATAGAAAAAAGTCCAGTTCCAGAGGAAAAAGGCAGTAATCAGATTCCAGCTCCATTCTAAAAACAGTGGGATTACTAACAGAACTACAGTAAACACTCATCACTCTGCTGATTCTCTTGTCTTTCTTCATATCTAGGAGCTAAATTTGGGGCTTAAATGCAGATTTTGCTGAGATTTGATTTCTTTAATGAGAGTTTAGCACTTTCCACAGCGCGCTGTCTCCCTTCAAGCCCCGCCTTATTTTCTTAACCCCCCAATCACTGCTTAGCAACCGTTGTTCTGCAGGACTCCTTCAGCGCTGTTCAGCTCGAGCTCCTGTTTCCGCGGATAGAGTTTGAAGGTGAAGCTCCAGTTCTAGTCATAAGATGTGTCTGGGGGACACAGAGAGCCTGACAGACTGAAGGAGGCTGTTTTCTCCCCGTTTCCAAAAACAACAGCTCATTTGAAAAAGTCAGCTCTGGACTCGTCTGTGGTAAACCTCCCCATGAGCTGAACACACACACCTTAACCAGAGACAGCTGTGTTCACTCAGAGGTGAGTCGTTTGATCTGCTGTTTAGTTGCTAATTTGAGCTGCTTTGACTGAATAAGAAGCTGTGTATGAAAGCACTTGTGGAAAAAGTCGTAGAACCCAGGCGTAGTTTTAGCGGACATGCTAAAAGTTCCTCTTGCTGAAGCGCTCAAATCTTTCTTTACTTGAAATGGATGAGCTGCTTTTACCACGTTGGCTTTGCAGTAACTTTCTGAAGTAGATGAAGTAAATGAGCTCCTCCAGCTGAAGCCCAGTAGAGCAGCAGGGACATCTGATGTCTTCACTCATTGCTGCCCCCCAGTGGTCAGATCAGCTCATTACATCTATATATATATAAATACTTGAAGGAAGCACAACTGGCCTGCTCTTGTAATCATGGGCTATATAGTGTATGTGATGAGCTATGTGTGTATCTTCAGAAGCTGTTAAACCACAATACACACAACTGATCTTTGGTCCAGTCTGCAGTAAAGTGTACTGTAGGCGTGCTCTGTCTCTGAGCTGGGGGTCTAATATGTTCCCTTTAAAAGTTTGAAGAATGTTTACGTTTCTCCAGAACAGAAAATATTTATATTATTATTATTATTATTTAAATTATTATACTATATTATATATCATCTATAGAGTAGATATAGGGGGATTCCTATGTGTAATATTTATAATAACAGTAGGGGGATGTGTTGGGACAAGGTGGTAACACTGTTGAGTGTGGGGATGGTGTGAAGATGGTGAAAGAGCAGCAGAGCTCCAGTGGAGATCAGTAAATGTGAGAAGCTGCTACAGAAGATCAGCACAATCCAAGTGCTGCACAGAAGCTGAATAAACTCAACACTGATGAACTGAAATGTGTGCAGAGAACTGTGGGTACTTTACATGCTCTTCTCTGCAGTGCTGTGTGTGTGCGAGACAAAAAAGCCAGAACCTCAAACAAGAATACAAAACACACACACACACACACACACACACACACACACACACACACACACAGATGTCAGGATGATGCAATAGAGTGGTTAAACGACTGCTGTTTTTTTCATTTCAGATACTAACATCTTCTCAGGTCAGCCTTAGTAAACAGAGAGGAGTGGTGACTGTGGTGATGAGCTACTATTGGTAGATGGTGGGCAGTCAGGCTGAGTGTGTGTCTGTGATCTAGTGTTTATAGCTGTGGTGTGTGGTTTAGTGTGTCACAATCCCAACCAGCTCCCAAAACCAGCAAATGTTTTATGCAGTAAAACACCTCCAAGATGCCTCATTATCTTCCTCTTGCTGTCAGAGGATGGTGAGGTTATAATGGTTTCTTTAGAGGAGTTAATGGAGCTTAGCTCTTTTACTGAACTCTGAGTTGTTGGGTGGGGGGGTCTGCAGCTCGGCCTTGATGCCCTTCACCTCTCTGCCATCAGAACATCATCAAACAGCAGAAGCTCCATAAACTGAACACTGAAAGAATCTTACAGCTGCTTAATATTTTTATTTATATTTTATATATAAGATAAAGAGAAACAGCAATTTAATACAAATCACAGCTTTAGTCCTTAAAATATTCTAAAACATGAGGATGAATAAACTGCCACTATAAAAACACACTGATATAAACAACATAAAAGAAAATAAACAGACATTAAATTCAACCTGAAAACTGTCTCTGTATGTTTTCATAATCTGCTGCTGGAGATTTTCTCTGCAGGACACTCAGCTGCAGCTCACTGCCTGAAGCCTTCACACCCTGAAAAACACACACCAGAGAAATATTAAAACACACACCTTCACACACACACTCACACTCTAGCAATGCAGACTTACTGTCAGAGAGTCATAATCAGACGTCATGGTTGCAGGGTTTAAGGTTGTGTATGTGTCTCTGGGAGAGTCTCCAACACACTGGAAAATAAAACATCACTAAACACACTTATAGAACTAAATACACTCACCAGGAGAACACACACACACACACACACATGAGACGCACCTGTAGAGTATTATAGTCTGAGCTGATGGTGGTGGGGTTGAGAGCTGTGTATGTGGGGTCTGCAGGATTTGGGGTCTTCTAGAGAGAGATGAGGAGAACACAGCTTCAGTCTTTATTCAGTAGCAGCTTTATAGGAGGATGTAGAGAGAAAGAAAGTGAAATCCTCTCTCAGTACCTGAATATGTGTGTCTCTCTCTGCTCCTCTCCTCCTCCTGATCACACAGCACAAACACAGAGCTGCTGTGATGAGTAATAGAAGCAGAAAGACCACCACTCCCACTGTGATCAGCTTCATCACTGAGCTCTCCTCTGGACCTTCAGCATATTTACAAGTAAACCATGAACCACATCATCAGTCACAGTTACAGCTAAATCTGACAGACACAGTTACACTACAGTTACTAAACAAAATGATTTAACTAGAAAAGGGCATTTCCTGAAGAAACCACAGAATGGTTGGGCAGCTGACATGGATTCCACCTCCAGGTAGTTTCTAGGCTGTTGCTACATGGATTCAGGTCGTTTCCATGTTGTAGGTAAGTGGTTGCAAGGCCATTGCTATGGTGTTGCAGGCTGTTACTGTGGCATCCCGGATGTTTAATATGGTGTTGACAGGTGGTTGCCATGGTATCCCAAGTGATTATGCTGTTCCTAGATGCTTGTTAGGTGGTGTCTAAGGTGTTGCTAGTTGGTTGTTAAGGCGTTGTGATGGTATAGCTTGTTGGTTATTAAGATGTAGGTGGTTGCTAAGGTATAGTTGTTGGTTGCTAATGCATTGCTAGGTGGCTGCTAAAGGTTTGCTATGGTACAGGTGATGCTTGCTAAGGTGTTGCTAGGTGGTTGCGAAGGTTTTGCTACAGCATAGCTATTGGTTGCTAAGGTGTTGCTAGGTAGTTGCTAGGTTACCACAGTGGTTGCTAATGTGTCACTATGTTTTATGCGAATACTTTCAGCACAATGTTATGTTCAAAAACATTTGGCCAAACTGTGTAATGTAAATACATTTGGCTAAAATGTCTGTGTCCACAAACTTTTGGCTAAAATGTAGGGTGCCTTCAACACTTTTGCTCAACATAAATTTTGGGCCTCATCCTATTTAAAAAACTGCAGGACGAGATACACAATGAAAATCCAGCAAAAAGATAAATAGAACATAGTTGCTTTGCTATGCACAATAATAATTCGGACATCACTAATAATAATAATAATAATAATAATTCCATCTTAATAATAATAATAATAATAATAATAATGCCATCTTAATAATAATAATAATAATAATAATAATAATAATATTAATCTGTTACCACCTAAAGCACAGGAATACTGAAGAGCATCCTCACTGCTCGCTGAGTTCAGGTACAGCTTGTTGTCTCTGCTGGGTTTGTTAGTTACAGGCTGTCCGTTCTTGTACCAGGTGTAAGTGAGGTTGTTGGGCAGAGTGCAGGTGCTGCTACAGGTCAGTGTTACTGTCAGTCCATCTGATGAAGCTGTGCTGGAGCTCACTCTCACCTGCAGATCTGAAGATGCAGAACAACAGAAAGGTTTCAGGTGTTCTGAAATAAACAGCAGAACCAGCAGAAAAGAGCAACACAGTCTGATACCTGTAACATTCAGAATGACTCCAGGAGAACCAGAGAATTTCTCTCCTTCAGTGATGATTCGAAAGTAATATTCTCCAGAGTCGTTCTTTCTCACACCTCTGATTCTCTGAGAGTGCAGTTTCTCTCTTTATCTCCAATAAACTCCACTCTGCCAGCAAACTGCTGTTCTTTGCTCAGGTCCTTTGGCCCCTTGTAAGGCTCGTAAAACCAGAACACCTCAGTAAGGATGTGATCACTGGGATATGAGTAAGTGCAGGGAAAGTCCACTGATGAACCCTCCAAAACACACACTCTCCTGTCTGTGTAGGTCACACTCCAGCAGTTCCTATCAAACACACCTGTAAAAGTCACAGATTAGCATGTGTTGATGTGATTGGATCATGAAGAGTCAGTTATGAACAGCTCTAATACTCACACACTGAACTGGAGTGGATTATATCATGGCCGCTAACCGAGCAGGAGTAGCTGTCAGCAACATTAGTGCTGGTAAAAAACGACTTCTGATTTACATCAGCACTGAACACATACTGGCCATTCTTGTACCAGCTGTAATAATGAGGTCCAGAGGTCAAACTGCAGGACGTACTACAGGTCAGTGTCTGTCCAGTCTTCCCTATGTGAGTCTTGACCTGCAGGACTGAATGGAAATCTTTTGTAAACACAAACAGCACTGTTCTAATGACTGAACAGATCATCAGCTCTGCTCTGTTTACCTGTAACCGTTAGACTGACTGCAGCTGAGCTGAGGTGCGTCTCTCCTCGGTCTGTAATGATCAGGAGCTGATACTCTCCTGAGTCTCTCTCTCTCAGGTCTCTTATTGTAAGAGTTGAGCTGGAGCTGGTGGTCTCAGTGTAGTTCACTCGTCGGATGTTCCTCATTCCTCCATTTAGCTTTCTGCTTGAAGCTGAACCAGAAGACAGCTCTCATGTTGGTGTTTGAGTAAGAGCATCTCAGCTTCACCTCTGACTCCTGCAGAGCACAGATAGTCTGAGGATCACAGACCACCCTGAGACTCTCACCCACAGAACCTACATCAGAGAAATCAGATGGTGGTTATATGGGGTAAAAAGACAGTAGACATCCTCTGAAGAGTCTTCTATAGTGTGAACCTGTTTATTACCTAGAAGCTAAATGAAAATCTGAGCTGTAAACGTTAAGCTGAGTCTTTTTTTTTTCCTGGTTTACTTCAGCTAAAAACAGATGTGGAAACAGATGTGCAGAAACAGATGTGCTACAGTCTGTATAGTCTACAATCTGTATAGTGGACCTGAGTGGTGGAGCTAACTAAGTGGACAGACAGTGAAGGGACATATTAGGTGTTTCCAATAAAGTGGACAGTGAGTGCAGATGACACCCAGCAGTTGAGTTACAACAGAGTAATCCTACCTGGAATAAACAGCAGGATGATCAGTGATAGAATTCCACATTTAAAGCCCATGGTTCCTCTCCACCTGACCTCAGCAGAAACAGACAGCAGACTAATATATTAATATTTGTCTTTTCAGAACACAAAGAAGTGAATGCAAGCGTTTGAGTGTGCTTCCTCTCCAGCCAATCAGAACAGAGCTCACCAGTCATTTTTGTCAGTTTAAGACATCAGTCTTAAAGACATAGTGAAAATATTGAACAGGCTGCCCTTCATGTCTTCTAAAGTGGATTCAGAATTTTATGAATATTAGTTTGATTAAGAAATCTAAATCTGAATATATATCCAAATATGAATATATAAAAAAGCACACCTCTACAATGATGCCGATTAGCGCCTCAAAATATGTGAGTGGTAACAGCAGTGCTAACACCAGTAACACCAGTAACACCAGTGTAAATGAACTTCTAGACTAAACACGTACATTTGAAGCTTTCAGTGCATTTCCATCTATATTACCTTGCATGTAGAGGTTTTACAGTAGCTACGTTTACATCCACACTAAGTGTAGTGTCTGAGCCTCGTCTGATCTCTTGTGTAGTGTGTGCTGCACTGGATATTAACAGGCCACAGCTACAGGCCACTCAACAATACTACTGAACTGTGGCTGAAACTGATTCACTGATTCTTCTGGCCTTTGGTTTGTGTAATATTCACTTCTGTCTTTATTGCTCTTCTGAGGGCCACAACATGTCTGTACTGTCCTGAGATCATTAATCACATGTTTAGCTGTGATGCTAAAACAGTTTTCTAGCGCACACACACACACACACACACACACACACACACACACACACACACACACACACACACACAGCAGATCTCATGAAAAACAGCTTACTTACATTCTGCTGTCAAAACGTCTCTCACGTTCCTCCCTCACTGGAACAGAGCTGTGAAGAATGTGTGAGTGTGTGTGAGTGTGTGTGTGTTCTCAGACGTGGGTGATTTTTTTTATCACAAACCAACATTTTCCTTCCCTTTTCAAAGAGCTCAGACACAAAGCTTTCCTCCGGTCCTGGATCATTTCCTGCAGTTTTATACTGAATCAGTCTGTGTTCATTTCTACACCTCAACTTCATTAAAATAAGACATAAAACTAAACCAGCACAGGACGGACACACAGCCTGCACACTCTGCTCACCATGTGCTAAAACTACAATATCCATAATGCTTTGTTTGTGGGAGGAGTCTATATAAGATAATCTGTCAGTAGAATCTGGGTTTGATTGATATTGATTTAATTTAATGCTATAATGTTATAAAACATCATTTATTTGTTTTGGGGGGGGGGGGGGGGGGTACGACTACTCCAGTAATGAGTAATAAGCCGAACACCCCTCTGTAATTATTTATACTACACATGTACGACTCATTTCCTGATCCAATTCTTTCAGATTCTTTAAATGAACTGGACGTTTTGTTGGTTTAGGTGTTCATAACTTATAAGAATAGAAGATTACAGAGCTACAGTGGAAAGAATCAGTACTAAACTCTGCTTCTGTTGTCCAAGTAAACTCAACACTGTAACTGGAATATATCAGTACAGTTCACTGAACACTGACCTGACCTTAGACTTCAAGCTTAACCAGTGTGATTATCAACATTCATTACTGCTGTCTTTATAGATCTACTCTGTACCAGTCTTCAGATACAGACATCTCTACCTGTCCTCAAGTAGTGTCTAAATGTTAAACAGAGAGTCACACAACCTATAGCTGAATATAAAGGGCATTCTATTAGACCTATAACACACTACTTGGGTGTAGAAGCTGTAACTTCATGACTACATAGGGAGCAGAGAGTCATTTGAGATATGACTCAAGTAACCGGTTCTCTTCTGAAGCTGGGAGAGTTTAATATGCTGTGCTCATTTAAATATTTACTATCATTCCTTTTCTTTATCAGAATGGATTTCTCTGATTGATGCTGGAAGCAACATGAACATAATTGTGTTTAGTCTGTATGTTTTACTGACACTAGTTTTTATTCCCATGATTCTTCACTGTGTTTGAGAAGAAGTTAATATTGATCATGTGATTAGCAATAAAAGCTCATCGTAAATAGAAGTGATTTCTGTTTCTCCAAAATGATCTGATCTAATTTCCTTCTTTGCTGCTGGAAACTGAAGAGAATTATATACGTACATTTGGGCTTAAAGGGAAAACTGTTTTTTGACTGAACTGTTCTTTCAAGACTGTTCTATTCTATTGATGAGAGAGAGACTGATGTAGTTTCATTAGAGTTTATTAGATGTTGCTGTTTCCTGCATAAATCCGTGGTTGAGATGTAAGTAAAGTCATTCAGAGTGGTTTGGTGTGAAATGCTCCGTTCTAGAGAAACTTACAGAGTCAGAGCTGTTCACAGTGGAGGTGATGGGAACCAGACGTCTGAAGGGTGGTGTGAGTGGTGCCTACAGGAGAAACAAGAGAGACAAGGACTGCGACAACAGAGAGAAGGGATATTGCTGCTGCTGCACGTGGTCCAAAGACCTGGAGCATGCAGACAATTATCCACACCCGGCCCTGCCTGAGCCTCCACCAGCTGTGGTGGGACCCGGGACAGAGCACACTGGGTCTCCGTGGCAACCATGTCACACAGTGACACCGCCTCCCTTCACCGGACTCCCCAGTGGTTGCCCAGACACCGGGGTGCACCTTGCGGTTAACCCTAGTGGCTGGACTCTAAGACGGGGACTGTGGTGAGAGGAAGGTGGGGTTGCTGGGTCGCCTGACCGTTCATGCTGGGTTCTCTACCTCTGATCACAGACAGCTGCTGCTTGTTCAGGAAGGAGCACCCGCAGCATAAAAGCTCAACTCTCGTCGGCACGGGAGAGAGGACACTCGCTGATGGAGCTTTTAGAGGCATTCCACTCTTCAGACGTCAGGTTCCCATCACCTCTACTGTGAACAGTTCTGACTCTGTAAGTTTCTCTAGAACGGAGCATTTCACACCAAACCACTCTGAATGACTTTACTTACATCTCAACCACTGAATTCTGCAGAAATTATAGAAATGATGGACATCTCTGTTGATCATGGTTTCACCTGAATATTTAAAAAAAGGAGACACAAAAACCTCATTAATAATCAAACTCATTAATAATAAAGTCTTTGATCATCATAAAGTGTATTTTTCATTTGTTTAAAGATCACTTTCTTCTTCTTACCTGCTCTTGGTGATGATGTCCATGACTGATCTTTTGTCCCTTGATGACACAAATCTGTCCACCATCTTCACACAGTCCTCGTGGCTCCCCAGAAATCTCAGGGTGTTTCGAGCATGGAGTCTGTGGAGGAAGAATGATAAAAGGTCATTTTCAGTGCTGGCTGGTGAAGACAACATGCTGATGGGTTCCGTTCTGACCCAATAGGTGTAAAAACAAGCAACTGCTTACCTCACTTCCTGTGCGGAGTCCAGGGCCAGTTTGCTGATGGCGGTCAGGAACCTGCTGGTGAATTCCTTCTTGCTGGTCAGCACACGAGAAGCCCCCAACTTGTGAGAGAGCTTCTCCAGATGCAGTGCAGTGCATCGTCTCACTGCTGCGTTTCTGTGGCTGGAGAGAGGAGAGTGAACACAGTAAGATACACATCCAGCGTTTACACACAGGTGAACTCTAGACTCACCTTCTAGCAAGATCTTCTCCAAAATGTAGGAAGAGACTCAGCCGTACATCAGTGCTGCCAGTTTGTACTGTGTCTTTAGAATGACCACTGATATTGATCACATGACCACTACATTTAGTTTACAGTTCAAATCTATTAATGAATATGGAATGTGATGTTTACCTGAATCCACCAGCCAGTAGAGCGTGCAGGACTCGGCCAGGCGAGCAGTTCTGCACCATCGTGCTGAGGGCCACCTCCACATCCTCTTTGATGAAGTGGCTGGATTCCCCAGCCTTGTGCAGAAGGACACAGGCAGTGCCCTCCACCTCCTTGTCCATCTTCCGCTGCAGGTGGGCGTACAGGTGGGACAGGGTGGTCATGGCGGCACAAGACACCATGGAGCGCAAGTTCTTCACCTGAGACAGTGGAGACAAAAGAAGCACAGTGAGCCTCAGTCTCTAACTCAACCACTGACACTTGCTTTAGCATTAATTAGAATAATGTCATTACAGAAGCTGTTGTCCAGAGTGTGTATGAAGTGTGGGTCTTACCTCCTTGATGAGGGCCAAGCAGACATCATGTAGCTCAGACAGAAGAACCTCAGCATGGTGTTCCGCCAGAGCGCGCAGCACTTTCAGCCCCTCCATCTTCCTCTCCCTGTGTCAAAAGCAAGACATTAGAATGAGGTGAATACGTCTGGAAGGTGGTGTTATTACAGTAGGAATGATAAAGACTGATTCAGTCAATACACTGAACATTTAACAACAGAGGAGCAGCAGTAGATGGAGATCATTGGGAATTCTCTTCAGACACTTTATAGACTCTGATGTTTAGAAGATTCCATCACTAATTTTATCTGGATACTCCAAAGCATTTTAGTTGTATATTCTCAGGTAACTTCAGCTATTCTAACTCTAGTCTGAGCACTACTCTAAAACACATCACTGCTCCATTAGAACTGGATCTTAATTCTGAATGATCAGTGGAAGGGTGGTGGGTCTACTCCAGCTCACTGAAGACATACCATTCCTCATCCTGCAGCAGGCTAAATGCCTGGCCGAGTGCCAGCTCAGGCCTGTCAAGGGGCTGCTCGCTAGTCAGGGCTGGGATCTCTAGCACCTCTCCTCTTCCCTGACTACCTTCAGCAAGGTGTGGAGCAGCCCTGTTGTTGACAGGCTCCTTGCTGGTTTCTGCTTCCCTGATCTGTCTAACCACGGACACATCTGGAGCAGCTGTTTGTCCTGCAGTGTCCATCTGGCATCCTGTCCTCCTCTCCTGCCTAAGTCCAGCCTCATTCCTACCTAGGCCTACCCACCTGGGGATCTTGCTACCTGTGATTAAATAAACCTGGTTAGAGCACCTAAACTATTTTAATTCATTTTCATCATAAAATCATAAAAACAGGATTTTGCTATGGTTAATTATCTTTCCATTCCTTATTAAATATGACTTACATATGTTTCTAATTTCTAATATAAAGACAGTGTGTTTCTGAGCTATATGGAGTTTGTGGAGATGATGCATGAGACTCCTGAGATGTAAATACTCTAGGTTAAAGACTATTTTTTCAGTACTGGAACTCACCTGGTGCATCGTAGGCCTTGGACCCTTTCTTATCCACCGTAGGTTGGGCAGCAGCAGGTGGAGGAACAGGTGTGTGGACCAAGGGCTGTGAAAGGAACTCCTCCAGAGTAATGGAGTTCCCATTGGTCTTGTTGCCATTCTTGGTCTCCATGTTCAGCCCCCTCAGTCTGGGAAATCTGCTGGTTTTGGCAGCAGCAGGTGGAGGGACAGGTGTGTGGACCAGGGGGCGTGAAAGGAACTCCTGAAGTGAAAAAGAGTTCCCATAGGCCCTGTTCCTGGACTTGGCAGCAGCAGGTGGAGGGACAGGGGTGTGGAGAACAGGAAATTTCAGGTCCTCAGTCTGTTCTTTCACCACCTGTGGGGCTTGAACTCGGACCCTCTGCCTTATAGGAGGCAAACTGCAGGGTGGTGAAGGGTCCATGCGGAACTCCTGAACGTCCACATTTGGGTCGTCCATCATGAGTCTCATTTTCTCTATGTATTCCTGCCGCTTCCTCCTGATGCTCTCTCGAAGGGAGGGGGCAAGAATAATGGGTCCATCTTCAGGACTGTTTGGCTTCATCTCTGGAAGTAATTCCTGTAGATCCTGATGAGAAGTCTTCTGAGATGTGCTCTCCTCCACAGTCACACATCTACTGATTACAGAACTGAGAGACCAGCCATTAAATATGGAACGTTACGTGGGCGTGACTCTATTATGACGTCACATACGGGGGCGTGGTCATCTGATAAAGCTGCTGCCTCCACACTATTAGGAGTGAAATATTAGGAGTGTATCATCCAGGGTTGGCTGGAAACACAATGCATGTAACAGTTTTCTGTAATCAGGATAGAAAAAAGTCCAGTTCCAGAGGAAAAAGGCAGTAATCAGATTCCAGCTCCATTCTAAAAACAGTGGGATTACTAACAGAACTACAGTAAACACTCATCACTCTGCTGATTCTCTTGTCTTTCTTCATATCTAGGAGCTAAATTTGGGGCTTAAATGCAGATTTTGCTGAGATTTGATTTCTTTAATGAGAGTTTAGCACTTTCCACAGCGCGCTGTCTCCCTTCAAGCCCCGCCTTATTTCCTAAATCCTCCAATCACTGCTTAGCAACCGTTGTTCTGCAGGACTCCTTCAGCGCTGTTCAGCTCGAGCTCCTGTTTCCGCGGATAGAGTTTGAAGGTGAAGCTCCAGTTCTAGTCATAAGATGTGTCTGGGGGACACAGAGAGCCTGACAGACTGAAGGAGGCTGTTTTCTCCCCGTTTCCAAAAACAACAGCTCATTTGAAAAAGTCAGCTCTGGACTCGTCTGTGGTAAACCTCCCCATGAGCTGAACACACACACCTTAACCAGAGACAGCTGTGTTCACTCAGAGGTGAGTCGTTTGATCTGCTGTTTAGTTGCTAATTTGAGCTGCTTTGACTGAATAAGAAGCTGTGTATGAAAGCACTTGTGGAAAAAGTCGTAGAACCCAGGCGTAGTTTTAGCGGACATGCTAAAAGTTCCTCTTGCTGAAGCGTTCAAATCTTTCTTTACTTGAAATGGATGAGCTGCTTTTACCACGTTGGCTTTGCAGTAACTTTCTGAAGTAGATGAAGTAAATGAGCTCCTCCAGCTGAAGCCCAGTAGAGCAGCAGGGACATCTGATGTCTTCACACATTGCTGCCCCCCAGTGATCAGATCAGGTCATTACATCTGTGATTGGAAGATGTGTTGGTTGATTCTCTGCTTTGGTTTTATTATTGTTCAGATTGTAAAGCATTAATCCATTATTGTAGGCTGTGTTCAATCATCTCTTCATGTTTTAAAGCTCCATCCTCTCCCTGCTGTCACTGCAGTGTTGTAGAAGAGCAGATGCTGCACAGTGGAGGAACCAGGAAGAAATAAGCATTAAAAACTAAACCAAAAGCTGCTTCACAATTTTATTTCTGATGGTCTTTTTGTAAAACACTGTTCAGAGTAATAAATCACACAAGATGAAGCAGAAACACACAAATATCAGTAAATCTAACCAATAACAGTAAATGATAAAAACAGTGCAGAAGACTAAAAATATGAAGCTTTTTAAACAGTTTCTCGTTAAATGAAATGAATGAAATGTGCTGAACATAAAACATATGAATGTAAAATAAACTGAATTGAAGATGAGAATGAAGTGTTTCTAACATGTAAATCTGCTTTAGAGCCTCTAAAGTCTGTTAATACTGGACTCTGAATTCCTCTTTTGTGCAGTACCCGTAGAGGACAGGAGGGGGAGCCACTGTTACAGTTATTTGGTCAGTCTGGCCGCAGTCTCTGCTCTCCTCCAGTGTGTGAGAATGAGGTTAAACTGCAGCTACATTTGTAGACAGTCACTTAAACCGGACCATCTCAGCCCTGACCATGACCTCTGAACCCAAAAGGAGAGAAGTGTCAGATGATCAGAAGGACAGGGCTCTCCCAGGCATCTTCACTACCCACTACATTTAGCCTGAAGACTTCATTAGTCAGTTTGAATATGAAAGGTCAGGCATTCAATATTCAATAATGTACCAATAACAGTTTCTGTGTGGAGATGCTGACCTTGAAGCCCTGAGGCCTGAAAAGCCTTAAACTGGGCGTCTTGTGGGGAGTCAATCTACATAAACAAAGGTTTGACTCTATAAATAACTTCATTATGAATAAATGACTCTTAATCTTGGGTACAGCTCATGTAAGAAGTTCCCTCTCCAATCACAAGGCTGATGTGGCTTGTTCTGCTCACACCTTTAACTAAACGTTCTCCACCGTTTCACCTCTAAAGCTAAAGCTAACCCAACCACTCAGAACTCCCAGAATTCAGTTCAGAGTCTCTGTTCAGGTTTATCAGCACAGATTGATTTTGGCCTTCTAAAAATCTCCAGTAAAATAAAGGGATTATTGACGGTCAGTCACCTGGTAAAAACTGAGGAGTGTTTATGAACATTGATTAAAAGTCTGGAAGAGCCGAGACTGAACGTCAGTCACGTGACTGATTCTAGAAGAATACACAGCTTCTCAGCTTCAGCTAAACGGTCACTGCAGACACTCTGTGTGTTCGACTGATGTGTTGAACACGTGACTGAGAGTAAAGAAGGGTAAATGTTCTCACTCTAATGACTGGTGGTGTGAAAAGCTGCTCTCTCACCTGCTTGACTCTTTGACTTCCTGTTTCAGGACCAGTTACCAAAGATACCAGCATTAGTGAGTCAGTGTACAGCTGCATGCAGAACTTTGAGCACCCCTGGTCAGATTACATGATTTTATTGATTTTCTAACTGAAAATAAGTTCAGATTCTGTACAGAGACACTTCTGCACTTTTTAATACACACTTACTGATTATATACTGAACTGATCTCACACCTGACTGACCAGAGCTCCTAAACACAGAGACAGAGAACTGAAGTCCAGATGTACTGTCTGATGCTGGACACAGGCGAGGTCAAGCCTGAAATCCGGACATTTCTAGCTCCTACTTTAAATGCAATAAGAGAAAAGCTGATTGTACTTGAATGTATTTATAATCACTCAAGAATATAAAAACAGGAAGTGGCTAAAGGAGGAGGTGTGATGACCGCATGCACAAACAGGTCTTCAGGGTCTCGGCCTGCTTTGCTCACTAGTAAGATCAGAAGGTACGAGGACAGGGTGAGTAACAGCACACTAATCTGAGATGAACTCAGTTACAGCTGGGAGCTAAAAGAGTGAGTCTGCTTGATCATTTATTTTAGTCAGAGTTTGTTATTTTCTTCTTTATTAGTGAAATTTTCTCTAATCTACTCTCTGAATCAATCAGACCCTCGAGTATCAGCGGTCATGTCTTACCAGATGTCAGTAGTTTTTACAGCAGTAGTGATCCTCATCTTCTTAGCAGGTAAACTTTTACATTTTACTGTGTTTATGTGCTTGTGTTTCACTACAGTTACTGTGTTTAGATTAACACACCATCTGGTTAAAGGTGCAATAGAATGCATTAGAAAGCAGGAGTATTTGAAGTGGTTCTTTGGTGTGTAAATAGTAAGTATGTGACTTTGGTTGGGGACAGATGTGGTTTTACAAACCTATTTACAATCCTGTGTTTTGGCCTCAGATTAAAAAAAACTTTATGGAGGGCTTTTGAATAATTTGATAAGCTCGGCTTTGATTGGTTGTTTTTGTCACCATATGGGCTCACACAATAGCCACAGAGCATACCATACACTCTAATACCAGCACAGCTTTGTTTTTAGCACTCCGACAAGAGGATTGTAAATATTTTAGCGTCTGTACATTTCAGACAACCCTCTCGTGCCTCTAGATTGTAGACTGTAGCACTGTGGCGTTTTGAGGATGTTTGATATTTGAGTGTTCATTGGTGGAATGCATTTAAAATTGTGATTTATTTAAATATCTAACAAACAAAGTAAGTTGTGAGTCCTGGAGAACAGCATGGGTCAGAGGATAGAATCCTAATTACTGTTGCCAAATGTGTACATCATCAAATCTGCTCAAACTACAGTTAGAAATGCACCTCGGTCAGACTGCCACAATCTGAGCTGTAGATGTTGGCTAGAGTTGGCTGCCCACCTCTCTGAATGTGTGTGTGCTCACTGCCCCTAATTCAGTAGTGTGTATGTGTGTGTGTGTGTGTGTGTGTGTGTGTGTGTGTTCACTACCACAGATGAATAAAATGCAGAGGACACATTTCGCTGTACATAGTACAGTGACAAATACGTGCACCTTTACCTTTACCTTTTTTACTTTTATAAAAATGTGATCTTTCCAAATATTCAACAAAAATGAACCAATCTTCTAGAAATGCACATTATGGGTGTTTGTATTCTAACCCATGTCGAGCTCCACTATTTTACACTGTTCTGTTGCTCTGTGGTCATCACGGGATCATATCACCACCCAGCTTCACACATTACTGTGTTGTCACCCATAGCAACAGCAGCAGTACTAACCACATTGTGGCCACTCTGCCAGTCAGAGCACAAGAGTCCCCCCCCTCATATCTAAATATGTGCGTGTGTGTGTGTGTGTGTGTGTGTGTGTGTGTGTGTGTGTGTGTGTGTGTGTTTCAGGAGTTGATGCTCAGCACAGCGTAACTCTCTCCTCTCAGAGTCTCTGTGCTGTTACTGGATCTACAGTAAAAATCTCCTGCAAATATACAACACCTGATTCCTCCAGTGTCCGAGAGAGAGAGTGGATCCACAGCTCTGATGGAGAAGAAAGGGTCCTGAGCTCCACTGAAGGAGGAGTGTCTGTAAGAACAGAGCAGAATGAGTGTGAGCTGACAGTGAGGGATGTGAGAGGGAGCGACTCTGGAGTTTATAACTTCAGATTTAGAACATCAAGCAGTGACTGGATATCAGCCTCATCTGGAGTTCAGCTCACTGTTACAGGTACACACACACACACTCACAAGTCTCTGAGTCTCTGTGTTTACACATTACATGTGATTTTAAAATGTTTCTATATAATTTGTGTGTGTGTATGTGTGTGTGTGTGTTTGTGTAGATTTGCAGGTAAAGGTGGATCCTCAGACTGTAGGACCGAGGCAGGTGAAACTGACCTGTAGCTCCTCCTGCAGCCTCGGTACAAACCTGTACTACTACTGGTACAGGAACGAACAGCAATGGACATCTGGATATGATGCTTCTATTGTGCTCGACTCCACCAGACCATCTGATGAGGGCAGCTACTATTGTAAGGTGTACATCATCAGTCAATGGAAACGGTCTGCTGCAGTGTGTAAGTTTCAGTAAAAACTATGATGATCTATAATCTAGTTATTATTTTCCTTCATGTTCTGTCAGTGATCTGCAGAGTAAAGAAAGAGCTTTTAAACCATTTCACCCATTTCACTACTATGGGTGTATGAACAGATTTTTGGAGGGGACCCCCTACTTTCTTTATAAATGTATTTTGTCCACACTTATTTACCCAAACAATAAAACCATATAAAATATGAAAAAAACATAAATGTAATCATGATCATCAGCTTCTGGAGATACAGGCACATGTTCCGCTAGAGCTACTGCTTCTGTATTTAACACATTTTGTCTTTTTTTATTGAAAAGTAGTAAACACAGCCTCTGTAGCTTGGCTAACTGGGTAGTTCCTAAACAGAGCTATTACAGACAACAGTGCTGCCCAGAAAGAGAGTGAATACAAAACACTACACTGTAACAACTGCTCCTGTATGATAACTGCACTAACAACTACACGCACATAAAGAACTACTGGATCTAAAAATGTTCTCTTTATTTAAATAGTGTAATTACACTCAGTACTTTATGAACACACAGTATTCATCTACTGTACCCAACAACAGTAACATCAGTGAACTGTGCTCCTGCTGCATAAGCTGTCCTCAGACACTACCTCAGCCACTACCCTAAATGATAAAATAAATAAATAATAACACAGTTCATCTTTTTATCAAGACTTTTACATTTCCCAGATCAGTTAGTGAAGTTTGGAGTAAACCATAACATTTCTGACTGTAGTTTATCCTTTACTGTATTAATAAACAAATCTTTATAATGGAATCTAAACTAATGGAGTCACTTCACAGCAGACAGACAGACAACCCTACTCAGAGTGTAGTGCTCATCACTGGTATCATTTATTGTGTGTGTGTTCCAGGTGTGCTGGGTGAACAGTGCTGGGGTGTGACTTACACTGCTGAACGTGTGTGTGCCCTGAAAGGATCATCAGTTGATCTCTCCTGCTCTTATAAATTCCCTAGAGGACTCACAGTGACTAAATCAGTGTGGTTCATTAAAAAGCAGACTGGTGCTGAACCTGTGGATGTGAGAGAGGATGAGGAGTATCAGGGCCGAGTGCAGATCAGACAGAGCTCCCAGAATGACTGTAGTATGATAATCACTGACCTGAGAGAGAGAGACGCTCAGACCTACAGATTCAGATTCTGCACTGATGGAGGCAATTATACTGGCAGACCTGGAGTCACTCTGTCTGTCACAGGTAGAGCTGCACTCTATTAAATAAGTTTAGTTTATTAATTATTAATATTCTGTAGATGAAAAGAACACCAAACCTTGTTTAAACTCTCCTGTAGATCTGAAGATTACAGTGTCAAACACAGAGAGTAGAGGAAAGCAGCTGACCTGTAGCAGCACCTGCACTCTGCCTGACCACCCCACTTACATCTGGTACAAGAACGGACAGCCTTTATCTAACAGGTACAGCAGATGGCTATATGTGTATGACAATACTGTGGATGCAGGCAGCTACTCCTGCGCTGTAAGAGGATATGAGAAGCTCCGCTCTCCTGCTGTCTGTAAGAACCTCACTGTAAACTTCTCCCTCCTTCTGTCTGATTACAGTAAACTCATATTCAGTGATATCCAGTAGATATGAGACGCTGATGTTTCAGCATTTCTGATTGTAAAACTGATTGATTTTTAATTTCTTTTTGTTTCTTTCAGGTGTTTTTAACCAGAGCAGCTGCTGGAGTGTTTCTTATTCCACACAGACTATCTGCACTCTGATTGGCTTATCAGTGGACATCCACGGATACTACACCTTCCCTCGTCAGCAGCCTGACCCCCAGCCTGCCTGGTACATCAGACTCCACACACAGGACAGAGAGCTGAGTCCTGCAGATGGCCGAGTGGAGTTTTTCAGTGAGAGAGCGAATATGATCACACTGAGACTGAACCATCTCACACAGAGCGACGCAGCAGAATATCTCCTCCGATTTAAAGCCCCCTACTGGAAACGCACACACAGCTCTGCTGGAGTCTCTCTCTCTGTCACAGGTAGGAGCCGTGTGTTATGTTTGTCTCTCAGTGTTAATCTGTGTCTGAGCTGTAAAGACACTGATGGGAGTCTCTCACAGGCCTGCAGGTGAAAGTGGAAACTGCTGCAGAGGAACAGACAGTAACACTCATCTGCAGCAGCACCTGCACTCTGCCCAATAACCCCACTTACATCTGGTACAAGAACAGACAGAGTGAGTCTCACTGCAGATCTGCCTCCTGCTCTGTAGCTGTGGTCAGTGGAGCGGTCAACTACACCTGTGGTGTTGAAGGCCACGAGAGCCTCCTCTCTCCTCCAGTGTGTGAGTGGACATTTTTACACTCATTAATAATCTAATCTTCTATCACATGTTAATACTAATAACTGTAGCATGATTATTTACCAACTTTCCAATCAGACTGTCCCAGAAACACCAGAGCAGTGCTGCTTCCCTCTGGAGAGAGAGTGGAGGGAGAGTCAGTTACTCTGAGCTGCAGCAGTGATGCAGACCCTCCTGTTCTCTCCTACTCCTGGTTTAAGCAGAGAGCAGCTGCAGACACACCGCTGACAACAGGCCAGAATTACAGCATCACCAACATCAGCTCCCAGCACAGCGGACTCTACTACTGCACCGCTCACAACCAGCTAGGACATCACAGCTCTACACCCGTTCATCTGGATGTGAAAGGTAAGCAGCAGTCTGCAGTGACTGTGTTCAGTCAGGATGTGTAATTACTGGTGAATTACATGTTGTTCTCCTGATCAGATTGAATGAACTGATTCTGTTCAAACACTCAGCTGAGTTGTTGGAGCAGCGTGCTGTTTGGGGAGCTGTTTGGGGAGCTGTTGGAGTGGTCCCTGTTCTGCTTCTCTCTCTCACTGCTGTTCTGTGCATTAAGTGAGTGACAATATTGTTTATATTTATCTCTGAATCTCTGAAACTGCATTAAACATCATATTAACCTCAACTTTAACCTCAAATACAAGCTTTTATGATCTACAGAACTCAAAACTCTAACTGGCCTTTTTGTTTAATCTGTGTGATCAGGAGGAGGAGAGGAGCCAAGAGAGACACACATATTCAGGTACTGAGAGAGGATTTCACTTCCTTTCTCTCTACATCCTCCTAAAAGCTGCTGCTGAATAAATTGTGTTTTCCTCATCTCTCTATAGAAGACCCCAAATCCTGCAGACCCCACATACACAGCTCTCAACCCCACCACCATCAGCTCAGACTATGATACTCTACAGGTATGTCTACAGTTTTTATGCCTGTGTGTGTGTGTGTGTGTTTTACACTGCAGTGTTTAGTTTTCTTTTTTGTCTCCAGTGTGTTGGAGACTCTCCCAGTGACACATACTCAACCTTAAACCCTGCAACCACAACGTCTGATTATGAATCTCTGACAGTAGGTCTGCAGTTTATGTATTTGCTTGCAAATGTGTGTGTGTGTGTGTGTGTGTGTGTGTGTGTGTGTGTGTGTGTGTGTGTGTATGTGTGTGTGTGTGTGTGTTTCTGTAGTTGGAATATATATCAGGGTGTGTGTGTTTCCAGGCTATTCGTCCTCATTGAGAGATGAGAAATGCTCCAGAAATGAAGGATAAACGGCTGTGCTACATCACTGTATTCTCCACCATCAGCAGCACCAGCAGCACTTAAAGACACACACAGAGAGGAGTTTGGTGATCATAACAAAGCAGATTCTGCTTTAAAGGAACAGTCCACTAGTTTGTTACCTTTGTTCCCAGCTTGTTTCCCAGCTGATCTTTCCTGCATTGTGTAAATAACTGTTCCAGAATCAGTCAGTTCTGCCAGTTCAGTAGAAACAGACTCTGGATGCTTTGAAACATGTTTGTATCTTATTGACATTTAATGTTTATGATTCAGTTTATTGTGGATGGATTGTTTAGAACATTGCATTAAAATCTGCCCTTTTTAAGCAGGTCTGAAAAACTGAGGTTCTGCTCAGATGAATGTTCATTAAATCAGGTGTGTTAACAGAGGTGGAGTGATGGTCTCTGTGGTGCTGTAGTTCTGAGTTTTAGTATTACTCTGAGGACATACTGGTGTCTATAAACACTGACATGCTGAAACAGTAGTGGAGTGTGGAATTCCGTGTTTGGTCATTACTTCACCTACATTAGCCTTTTAGCTCCAGTGCTAAACTTCTATTGATGAGAGAGAGACTGATGTTAGTTTAATTAGAGTTTATTAGATGTTGCTGTTTCCTGCAGAATTAAATGGTTAAGATGTAAACAGAGTCATTCAGAGTGGTTTGGTGTGAAATGCTCCGTTCTAGAGAAACTTACAGAGTCAGAACTGTTCACAGTGGAGGTGACCTGACGTCTGAAGGGTGGTGTGAGTGGTGCCTACGAGAAAAACAGAAGGGATATTGCTGCTGCTGCACGTGGTCCAAGGACTGGGAGCACACAGACAATGATCCATCCGTGGCCCTGCCTGAGCCTCCACCAGCTGTGGGACCCGGGACAGAGCACGCTGGGTCTCCGTGGCAACCATGTCACACAGTGACACCGCCTCCCTTCACCGGACTCCCCAGTGGTTGCCCTGACACCAGGGTGCACTCTAAGAGGACTCTAAGAGGGGGACTGTGGTGAGAGGAAGGTGGGGTTGCTGGGTCGCCTGACCGTTCATGCTGGGTTCTCTACCCCTGATCACAGACAGCTGCTGCTTGTTCAGGAAGGAGCACCCGCAGCATAAAAGCTCAGCTCTCGTCGGCACGGGAGAGAGGACACTCGCTGATGGAGCTTTTAGAGGCATTCCACTCTTCAGACGTCTGGTTCCCATCACCTCCACTGTGAACAGTTCTGACTCTGTAAGTTTCTCTAGAACGGAGCATTTCACACCAAACCACTCTGAATGACTTTACTTACATCTCAACCACTGAATTCTGCAGAAATGTTAGAAATGATGGACGTCTCTGTTGATCATCACTGGAGCACCTGTTCTTCATTATTCTGCTGGTTTCATCTGTATATTTAAAAAAGGAGACACAAAAAACTAATTAATAATCAAACTCATTAATAATAAAGTCTTTGATCATCATAAAGTGTATTTTTCATTTGTTTAAAGATCACTTTCTTCTTCTTACCTGCTCTTGGTGATGATGTCCAAGACTGATCTTTTGTCTCTTGGTGACACAAATCTGTCCACCATCTTCACACAGTCCTCGTGGCTCCCTAGAAATCTCAGGGTGTTTCGAGCATGGAGTCTGTGGAGGAAGAATGGTAAAATGTCATTTTCAGTGCTGGCTGGTGAAGAAAACATGCAGATGGGTTCAGTTCTGACCCAATAGGTGTAAAAGCAAGCAACTGCTTACCTCACTTCCTGTGCGGAGTCCAGGGCCAGTTTGCTGACGGCGGTCAGGAACCTGCTGGTGAATTCCTTCTTGCTGGTCAGCACTCGAGAAGCCCCCAACTTGTGAGCGAGCTTCTCCAGATGCAGTGCAGTGCATCTTCTCACTGCTGTGTTTCTGTGGCTGGAGAGAGGAGAGTGAACACAGTAAGATACACATCCAGCGTTTACACGCAGGTGAACTCTAGACTCACCTTCTAGCAAGATCTTCTCCAAAATGTAGGAAGAGACTCAGCCGTACATCAGTGCTGCCAGTTTGTACTGTGTCTTTAGAATGACCACTGATATTGATCACATGACCACTTCATTTAGTTTACAGTTCAAATCTATTAATGAATATGGAATGTGATGTTTACCTGAATCCACCAGCCAGTAGAGCGTGCAGGACTCGGCCAGGCGAGCAGTTCTGCACCATCGTGCTGAGGGCCACCTCCACATCCTCTTTGATGAAGTGGCTGGATTCCCCAGCCTTGTGCAGAAGGACATAGGCAGTGCCCTCCACCTCCTTGTCCATCTTCCGCTGCAGGTGGGCGTACAGGTGGGACAGGGTGGTCATGGCGGCACGAGACACCATGGAGCGCAAGTTCTTCACCTGAGACAGTGGAGACAAAAGAAGCACAGTGAGCCTCTGTCTCTAACTCAACCACTGACACTTGCTTTAGCATTAATTAGAATAATGTCATTACAGAAGCTGTTGTCCAGAGTGTGTATGAAGTGTGGGTCTTACCTCCTTGATGAGGGACAAGCAGACATCATGTAGCTCAGGCAGAAGAACCTCGGCATGGTGTTCCGCCAGAGCGCGCAGCACTTTCAGCCCCTCCATCTTCCTCTCCCTGTTTCAAAAGCAAGACATTAGAATGAGGTGAACACGTCTGGAAGGTGGTGTTATTACAGTAGGAATGATAAAGACTGATTCAGTCAATACACTGAACATTTAACAGCAGAGGAGCAGCAGTAGATGGAGATCATTGGGAATTCTCTTCAGACACTTTATAGACTCTGATGTTTAGAAGATTCCATCACTAATTTTATCTGGATACTCCAAAGCATTTTAGTTGTATATTCTCAGGTAACTTCAGCTATTCTAACTCTAGTCTGAGCACTACTCTAAAACACATCACTGCTCCATTAGAACTGGATCTTAATTCTGAATGATCAGTGGAAGGGTGGTGGGTCTACTCCAGCTCACTGAAGACATACCATTCCTCATCCTGCAGCAGGCTAAAGGCCTGGCTGAGTGCCAGCTCAGGCCTGTCAAGGGGCTGCTCACTAGTCAGGGCTGGGATCTCCAGCACCTCTCCTCTTCCCTGACTACCTTCAGCAAGGTGTGGAACAGCCCTGTTGTTGACAGGCTCCTTGCTGGTTTCTGCTTCCCTGATCTGTCTAACCACGGACACATCTGGAGCAGCTGTTTGTCCTGCAGTGTCCATCTGGCATCCTGTCCTCCTCTCCTGCCTAAGTCCAGCCTCATTCCTACCTAGGCCTACCCACCTGGGGATCTTGCTACCTGTGATTAAATAAACCTGGTTAGAGCACCTAAACTATTTTAATTCATTTTCATCATAAAATCATAAGAACAGGATTTTGCTATGGTTAATTATCTTTCCATTCCTTATTAAATATGACTTATATATGTTTCTAATTTCTAATATAAAGACAGTGTGTTTCTGAGCTATATGGAGTTTGTGGAGATGATGCATGAGACTCCTGAGATGTAAATACTCTAGGTTAAAGACTATTTTTTCAGTACTGGAACTCACCTGGTGCATCGTAGGCCTTGGACCCTTTCTTATCCACCGTAGGTTGGGCAGCAGCAGGTGGAGGAACAGGTGTGTGGACCAAGGGCCGTGAAAGGAACTCCTCCAGAGTAATGGAGTTCCCATTGGTCTTGTTGCCATTCTTGTTCTCCATGTTCAGCCCCCTCAGTCTGGGAAATCTGCTGGGTTTGGCAGCAGCAGTTGGAGGGACAGGTGTGTGGACCAGGGGGCGTGAAAGGAACTCCTGAAGTGAAAAAGAGTTCCCATAGGCCCTGTTCCTGGACTTGGCAGCAGCAGGTGGAGGGACAGGGGTGTGGAGAACAGGAAATTTCAGGTCCTCTTCCACCCTGAAGGGAGACCTTCCCTGTTCTTTCACCACCTTTGGGGTCTGAACTCTGACCCTCTGCCTTATCGGAGGCAAACTGCAGGGAGGTGAAGGATCCATGCGGGACTCCTGAACGTCTACATTTGGATCATCCATCATGAGTCTCATTTTCTCCATGTACTCCTGCCGCTTCCTCCTGATGCTCTCTCGAAGGGAGGGGGCAAGAATAATGGGTCCATCTTCAGGACTGTCCGGTTTCATCTCTGGAAGTAATTCCTGTAGATCCTGATGAGAAGTCTTCTGAGATGTGCTCTCCTCCACAGTCACACATCTACTGATTACAGTACTGAGAGACCAGCCATTAAATATGGAACGTTACATGGGCGTGACTCTATTATGACGTCACACACGGGGGCGTGGTTCTCTGCTGCCTCCACAATATTAGGAGTGAAATTTTAGGAGTGTATCATCCAGGGTTGGCTGGAAACACAATGCATGTAACAGTTTTCTGTAATCAGGATAGAAAAAAGTCCAGTTCCAGAGGAAAAAGGCAGTAATCAGATTCCAGCTCCATTCTAAAAACAGTGGGATTACTAACAGAACTACAGCAAACACTCATCACTCTGCTGATTCTCTTGTCTTTCTTCATATCTAGGAGCTAAATTTGGGGCTTAAATGCAGATTTTGCTGAGATTTGATTTCTTTAATGAGAGTTTAGCACTTTCCACAGCGCGCTGTCTCCCTTCAAGCCCCGCCTTATTTTCTTAACCCTCCAATCACTGCTTAGCAACCGTTGTTCTGCAGGACTCCTTCAGCGCTGTTCAGCTCGAGCTCCTGTTTCCGCGGATAGAGTTTGAAGGTGAAGCTCCAGTTCTAGTCATAAGATGTGTCTGGGGGACACAGAGAGCCTGACAGACTGAAGGAGGCTGTTTTCTCCCCGTTTCCAAAAACAACAGCTCATTTGAAAAAGTCAGCTCTGGACTCGTCTGTGGTAAACCTCCCCATGAGCTGAACACACACACCTTAACCAGAGACAGCTGTGTTCACTCAGAGGTGAGTCGTTTGATCTGCTGTTTAGTTGCTAATTTGAGCTGCTTTGACTGAATAAGAAGCTGTGTATGAAAGCACTTGTGGAAAAAGTCGTAGAACCCAGGCGTAGTTTTAGTGGACATGCTAAAAGTTCCTCTTGCTGAAGCGTTCAAATCTTTCTTTACTTGAAATGGATGAGCTGCTTTTACCACGTTGGCTTTGCAGTAACTTTCTGAAGTAGATGAAGTAAATGAGCTCCTCCAGCTGAAGCCCAGTAGAGCAGCAGGGACATCTGATGTCTTCACACATTGCTGCCCCCCAGTGATCAGATCAGGTCATTACATCTGTGATTGGAAGATGTGTTGGTTGATTCTCTGCTTTGGTTTTATTATTGTTCAGATTGTAAAGCATTAATCCATTATTGTAGGCTGTGTTCAATCATCTCTTCATGTTTTAAAGCTCCATCCTCTCCCTGCTGTCACTGCAGTGTTGTAGAAGAGCAGATGCTGCACAGTGGAGGAACCAGGAAGAAATAAGCATTAAAAACTAAACCAAAAGCTGCTTCACAATTTTATTTCTGATGGTCTTTTTGTTCAACACTGTTCAGAGTAATAAATCACACAAGGTGAAGCAGAAACAGATAAATATCAGTAAATCTAACCAATAACATTAAATGATAAAAACAGTGCAGAAGAATAAAAATATGAAGCTTTTAAAACAGTTTCTCATTGAATGAAATGAATGAAATGTGCTGAACATAAAACATATGAATGTAAAATAAACTGAATTAAAGATGAGAATGAAGTGTTTCTAACATGTAAATCTGCTTTAGAGCCTCTAAAGTCTGTTAATACTGGACTCTGAATTCCTCTTTTGGGCAGTACCTGTAGAGGACAGGAGGGGGAGCCACTGTTACAGTTATTTGGTCAGTCTGACAGCAGTCTCTGCTCTCCTCCAGTGTGTGAGAATGAGGT
This sequence comes from Salminus brasiliensis, assembly GCF_030463535.1. Classification (NCBI taxonomy): domain Eukaryota; kingdom Metazoa; phylum Chordata; class Actinopteri; order Characiformes; family Bryconidae; genus Salminus; species Salminus brasiliensis. The sequence continues at coordinate 4,639,747 of NC_132902.1, read as the reverse complement.
TAAACTGCAGCTATATTTGTAGACAGTCACTTAAACCGACCATTTCAGCCCTGACCATGACCTCTGAACCCAAAAGCAGAGAAGTGTCAGATGATCAGAAGGACAGGGCTCTCCCAGGCATCTTCACTACCCACTACATTTAGCCTAAAGACTTCATTAGTCAGTTTGAATATGAAAGGTCAGGCATTCAATATTCAATAATGTACCAATAACAGTTTCTGTGTGGAGATGCTGACCTTGAAGCCCTGAGGCCTGAAAAGCCTTAAACTGGGCGTCTTGTGGGGAGTCAATCTACATAAACAAAGATTTGACTCTAGAAATAACTTCATTATGAATAAATGACTCTTAATTTTGGGTACAGCTCATGTAAGAAGTTCCCTCTCCAATCACAAGGCTGATGTGGCTTGTTCTGCTCACACCTTTAACTAAACGTTCTCCACCGTTTCACCTCTAAAGCTAAAGCTAACCTAACCACTCAGAACTCCCAGAATTCAGTTCAGAGTCTCTGTTCAGGTTTATCAGCACAGACTGATTTTGGTCTTCTAAAAATCTCCAGTAAAATAAAGGGATTATTGACGGTCAGTCACCTGGTAAAAACTGAGGAGTGTTCATGAACATTGATTAAAAGTCTGGAAGAGCCGAGACTGAACGTCAGTCACGTGACTGATTCTAGAAGAATACACAGCTTCTCAGCTTCAGCTAAACGGTCACTGCAGACACTCTGTGTGTTCGACTGATGTGTTGAACACGGGACTGAGAGTAAAGAAGGGTAAATGTTCTCACTCTAATGACTGATGGTGTGAAAAGCTGCTCTCTCGCCTTCTTGACTCTTTGACTTCCTGTTTCAGGACCAGTTACCAAAGATACCAGCATTAGTGAGTCAGTGTACAGCTGCATGCAGAACTTTGAGCACCCCTGGTCAGATTACATGATTTTATTGATTTTGAACTGAAAATAAGTTCAGATTCTGTACAGAGACACTTCTGCACTTTTTAATACACACTTACTGATTATATACTGAACTGATCTCACACCTGACTGACCAGAACTCCTAAACACAGAGACAGAGAACTGAAGTCCAGATGTACTGTCTGATGCTGGACACAGGCGAGGTCAAGCCTGAAATCAGGACATTTCTAAGTCCTACTTTAAATGCAATAAGAGAAAAGCTGAATGTACTTGAATGTATTTATAATCACTCAAGAATATAAAAACAGGAAGAGGCTAAAGAAGGAAGTGTGATGACCGCATGCACAAACAGGTCTTCCGGGTCTCGGCCTGCTTTGCTCACTAGTAAGATCAGAAGGTACGAGGACAGGGTGAGTAACAGCACACTAATCTGAGATGAACTCAGTTACAGCTGGGAGCTAAAAGAGTGAGTCTGATTGATCATTTATTTTAGTCAGAGTTTGTTCTTTTCTTCTTTATTAGTGAAATTTTCTCTAATCTACTCTCTGAATCTATCGGCTACTGATCAGACCCTCGAGTATCAGCGGTCATGTCTTACCAGATGTCAGGAGGTTTTACAGCAGCAGTGATCCTCGTCTTATTAGCAGGTAAACTTTTACATTTTACTGTGTTTATGTGCTTGTGTTTTACTACAGTTACTGTGTTTAGATGAACACACCAGTCTGGTTAAAGGTGCAATAGAATGCATTAGAAAGCAGGAGTATCTGAAGTGGTTCTTTGGTGTGTAAATAGAAAGTATGTGACTTTGGTTGGGGACAGATGTGGTTTTACAAACCTATTTACAATCCTGTGTTTTGGCCTCAGATTAAAAAAAACTTTATGGAGGGCTTGTGAATAATTTGATAAGCTCTGCTCTGATTGGCTGTTTTTGTCACCATATGGGCTCACACAATAGCCACAGAGCATACCATACACTCTAATACCAGCACAGCTTTGTTTTTAGCACTCCGACAAGAGGATTGTAAATATTTTAGCGTCTGTACATTTCAGACAACCCTCTTGTGTCTCTAGATTGTAGACTGTAGCACTGTGCCGTTTTGAGAATGTTTGGTATTTGAGTGTTAATTGGTGGAATGCATTTAAAATTGTGATTTATTTAAATATTTAACAAACAAAGTAAGTTGTGAGTCCTGGAGAACAGCATGGGTCAGAGGATAGAGTCCTAATTACTGTTGCCAAATGTGTACATCATCAAATCTGCTCAAACTACAGTTAGAAATGCACCTCGGTCAGACTGCTACAATCTGAGCTGTTGATGTTGGCTGGAGTTGGCTGCCCACCTCTCTGGATGTGTGTGTGCTCACTGCCCCTAGTTCAGTAGTGTGTATGTGTATGTGTGTTCACTACCACAGATGGGTAAAATGCGGAGGACACATTTCGCTGTACATAGTACAGTGACAAATATGTGCACCTTTACCTTTACCTTTTTTACTTTTATAAAAATGTGATCTCTCCCAATATTCAACAGAACTGCAGCAATCATCCAGAAATGCACATTATGGGTGTTTGTATTCTAACCCATGTTGAGCTCCACATCCACTATTTTACACTGTTCTGTTGCTCTGTGGTTCTCACGTGATCATACCACCACCCAACTTCACACATTACTGTAGCAACATAGCAACAGTAGCAGTACTAACCACACTGTGGTCACTCTGCCAGTAAGAGCACATGGGTTTCCCCCCTCATATCTGAATATGTGTGTGTGTGTGTGTGTGTGTGTGTGTGTGTGTGTTGCAGGAGTTGATGCTCAGCACAGTGTAACTCTCTCCTCTCAGAGTCTCTGTGCTGTTACTGGATCTACAGTAAAAATCTCCTGCACATATACAACACCTGATTCCTCCAGTGTTAGAGAGAGAGAGTGGATCCACAGCTCTGATGGAGAAGAACGAGTCCTGAGCAAAGATCCAGAATTCTCAGCGCGAGTTTCTGTAAGTACATGGTGGAATGGATGTGAGCTGACAGTGAGGGATGTGAGAGTGAGCGACTCTGGAGTTTATAACTTCAGATTTAGAACATCAAGCAGTGACTGGATATCAGCCTCATCTGGAGTTCAGCTCACTGTTACAGGTACACACACACACACACACACACACTCACACAGAGTCTCTGTGCTTTCACATTAGATGTGATTTTAAAAATGTTTCAATATAATTTGTGTGTGTGTGTGTGTATGTGTGTGTGCTTATGTGTAGATTTGCAGGTGGAGGTGGATCCTCAGACTGTAGGACAGAGGCAGGTGAAACTGACCTGTAGCTCCTCCTGCAGCCTCGGTACAAACCTGTCCTACTACTGGTTCAGGAACGGACAGCACCGGACTTCTGGATATGATGCCTCCATTGTGCTCGACTCCACCAGACCATCTGATGAGGGCAGCTACTATTGTGAGGTGTACATCATCAGTCAGTGGAAACGGTCTCCTGCAGTGTGTAAGTTTCAGTAAAAACTATGATGATCTATAATGTAGTTATTATTTTCCTTCATGTTCTGTCAGTGATCTGCTCTAAAGAAAGAGCTTTTAAACCATTTCACTCATTTTACTACTATGGGTGTATGAACAGATTTTTGAAGGGGACCCTCACTTTCTTTAAAAATGTATTTTGCCCAAACACTTATTTACTCAAACAATAAAACCATATAAAAGATGAAAAGATGACGTGTAAATGTGATCATGATCAGCAGCCTCTGGAGCTACAGGCACATGTTCCGCTAGAGCTACTGCTTCTGTAACAGTGTTTGAATTACAGGGAAGTGAAGAAGACATTATTTATAACAGTACACAGTCTAATGCAAAAGTTTGGACACAAGTTTGGCTAATTAACACATTTTGTCTTTATTTATTTTGTTGAAAAGTAGTAAACACAGCCTCTGTAGCTTGGCTAACTGGGTAGTTCCTAAACAGAGCTATTACAGACAACAGTGGTGCCCAAAAAGAGAGTGAATTCAAAACACTACACTGTAACAACTGCTCCTTTATCATAACTGCACTAACAACTACATGAACATAAAGAACTACTGGATCTAAAAATGTTCTCTTTATTTAAATAGTGTAATTACACTCAGTACTGTATGAACATACAGTATTCATCTACTGTACCCAACAACAGTAACATCAGTGAACTGTGCTCCTGCTGCATAAGCTGTCCTCAGACACTACCTCAGCCACTACCCTAAATGATAAAATATATAAATAATAACACAGTTCATCTCTTTATCAAGACTTTTACATTTCCCAGATCAGTTAGTAAAGTTTGAAGTAAACCATAACATTTCTGACTGTAGTTTATCCTTTACTGTATTAATTAACAAATCTTTATAATGGAATCTAAACTAATGGAGTCACTTCACAGCAGACAGACAGACAAAGGACAACCCTACTCAGAGTGTAGTGCTCATCACTGGTATCATTTATTGTGTGTGTGTATGTTCCAGGTGTGCTGGGTGAACAGTGCTGGGGTGTGACTTACACTGCTGAACGTGTGTGTGCCCTGAAAGGATCATCAGTTGATCTCTCCTGCTCTTATAAATTCCCTAGAGGACTCACAGTGACTAAATCAGTGTGGTTCATTAAAAAGCAGACTGGTGCTGAACCTGTGGATGTGAGAGAGGATGAGGAGTATCAGGGACGAGTGCAGAACAGACAGAGCTCCCAGAATGACTGTAGTATGAGAATCACTGACCTGAGAGAGAGAGACGCTCAGACCTACAGATTCAGATTCTACACTGATGGAGGCAATTATACTGGCAGACCTGGAGTCACTCTGTCTGTCACAGGTAGAGCTGCACTCTATTAAATAAGTTTAGTTTATTAATTATTAATATTCTGTAAATGAAAAGAACACCAAACCTTGTTTAAACTCTCCTGTAGATCTGAAGATTACAGTGTCAAACACAAAGAGTAGAGGAAAGAACCTGACCTGTAGCAGCACCTGCACTCTGCCTGACCACCACACTTACATCTGGTACAAGAACGGACAGCCTTTATCTAACAGGTACAGCAGATGGCTATATGTGTATGACAATACTGTGGATGCAGGCAGCTACTCCTGCGCTGTAAGAGGATATGAGAAGCTCCGCTCTCCTGCTGTCTGTAAGAACCTCACTGTAAACTTCTCCCTCCTTCTGTCTGATTACAGTAAACTCATATTCAGTGATATCCAGTAGATATGAGACGCTGATGTTTCAGCATTTCTGATTGTAAAACTGATTGATTTTTAATTTCTTTTTGTTTCTTTCAGGTGTTTTTAACCAGAGCAGCTGCTGGAGTGTTTCTTATTCCACACAGACTATCTGCACTCTGATTGGCTTATCAGTGGACATCCACGGATACTACACCTTCCCTCGTCAGCAGCCTGACCCCCAGCCTGCCTGGTACATCAGACTCCACACACAGGACAGAGAGCTGAGTCCTGCAGATGGCCGAGTGGAGTTTTTCAGTGAGAGAGTGAATATGATCACACTGAGACTGAACCATCTCACACAGAGCGACGCAGCAGAATATCTCCTCCGATTTAAAGCCCCCTACTGGAAACACACACACAGCTCTGCTGGTGTCTCTCTCTCTGTCACAGGTAGGAGCCGTGTGTTATGTTTGTCTCTCAGTGTTAATCTGTGTCTGAGCTGTAAAGACACTGATGGGAGTCTCTCACAGGCCTGCAGGTGAAAGTGGAAGCTGCTGCAGAGAAACAGACAGTAACACTGATCTGCAGCAGCACCTGCACTCTGCCCAATAACCCCACTTACATCTGGTACAAGAACGGACAGAGTGAGTCTCACTGCAGATCTGCCTCCTGCTCTGTAGCTGTGGTCAGTGGAGCGGTCAACTACAGCTGTGCTGTTGAAGGCCATGAGAGCCTCCTCTCTCCTCCAGTGTGTGAGTGGACATTTTTACACTCACTAATAATCTAATCTTCTATCATTCTACTAATAAGTGAAACATGATTGTTTACCAACTTTCCAACCAGACTCTCCCAGAAACACCAGAGCAGTGCTGGTTCCCTCTGGAGAGAGAGAGGAGGGAGAGTCAGTGACTCTGAGTTGCAGCAGTGATGCAGACCCTCCTGTTCTCTCCTACTCCTGGTTTAAGCAGAGAGCAGCTGCAGACACACCGCTGACAACAGGCCAGAATTACAGCATCACCAGCATCAGCTCCCAGCACAGCGGACTCTACTACTGCACCGCTCACAACCAGCTAGGACATCACAGCTCTACACCCGTTCATCTGAATGTGAAACGTAAGCAGCTGTAGAATGATGATCAGTTTGGATTACACCCTCTCTTTGATTTAGGGATTTTGTAACATGGCTGATATACTGTATAGTTGTAGTGGGATGTTTTACATACATTTATCATGGACATGAATATCATGACAAACATCTTTAGCAGAAAATATGTTTTTTTATTTGTCCACCTGCTTTATTTTTTTATCAACACAGGGTCATTGGCTTATGAATTATTTGGTGTTAAATGTCTTTTAATTTGCCTAAACCAATACCTCTTAACTTCCTGTTGGTGATCATGATTGTCTACAGCTGGTAGCTTCTGTCTCCAGGGTTTGGTTGAAAGCAGTCATTGATTTGGTCAACACACAGTACATGGGTGTGTAAGTCCAAGGAGCTCTGTGCAGATCTGAGAAAGATCTTATGTAGACTTACACAAGTGCAGATTCCGAGATCATCAGTTTAAACAATTATAGGTAAGAACAGCTTATTGGAAGGTGTTGTCACTAGGGTCTGTAAGAAGACCCAAACTGTCACCATCAGCTAAGACGAAAACGGTTCAGATGGTCAGAAACAACATAAGAACCATCAAGGCACAGGCCTGCCATTAACTGGAAGCTGCTGGAACAGCAGGTTTTACATTGGACTTATAGGTTGCAGTGCACAAAAGAAGGCCCTGCTCCTAAATCAACACCTTTAAAGCTCTTTGCAGCTGAACCACACAGACAAAAGAAAAGCCTTCTGGATTTGATTGTTCACAGTGACCAGAAGCTTGTTTGGAAGAGTAAAGCTGAGCCGTTAAACACCAGAGCATCATTCTCAGACATTTTTTTCTGCAAGTATAGCACTGGTATATTGCAAAAAGTGAATGGAATAAAGACAAAGGCAGACTAACCCTCTTCAGCAAGACGGTTGAAACTTGACGCTGAGCCCAAACACATTAGTGTAATTGATAAAGCAGACTCTGACCTTAACCTTGGGTTCAATTCTGATAAGAGAAGTCAAATATCCACACAGAATTCTGCTAGAAGCTTGTTGATGGCTACCCAAAGCGTCTGGTCATGGTGCAACTTGCTAAGGGACATCTGACCTAATATTAGATAAAACATGCTGAGTGTATGTAAACTACACAGCTGTGGATCATAACTGTATATGTTAGCACTTCTGTCAAATATTTAAATGTGAGAATTACTGAAGGAGAGGAAACTACTGACCCACTACTGACTGTATAATAAAGTCCACCCGAATCTCACTGTGTGACTTATTGCTCTTTTAATAAAATCTAAATACACAATAAAGGCATAAAAAACAGTATGGGTGAAATATTTAGGTGGATAGATAGAGGGCCTTAATTACATTGATAAAATGCACATAACAGCTGTAAACACATTTATATTGAAGCGTTGGTCTTTGGGTTTAGAAGTCATAAACTAGCAGTTTCAGGGTCAGAGTGGAAAATTTGTATTAAATTATTTTCTTTTTCGATTTTTTTTTTTCTTCTCTGTAATTTATGATGTGGTTCATGGTTTATTTCTGAAGGTCCAGAGGTGAGCTCAGTGCTAAATCTGGTCACAGTGGGAGTGATGGTGGTCTTGGTGGCTCTGATACTCATCACAGCAGTTCTGTGGTTGTGGTATGTGAACTATTAATTAGATAAATGTGTGAACATGAATTTCATTAAATGAAAGCTTTAACTTCTGTCAACACTGCTGACTGTCTCTCAGGAGGAGAAAGTCTGAAGAGCACAGGAGCACTGAGGAGAGTGAACAGGTGAATACGTTAGAGAGGAGAGACTAAACATCATCAAATGTAGCCTATTTTCAAACCTCTCTCTCTCTCTCTCTCTCTCTCTCTCTCTCAGTGTGACTCTCCTCCTGTGTATGGTAACATTTCAGTCCTAGCCATGACCTCTGACCTCACGCGGAAAGAGGACTCAGGTGAACAGGACGACGTTCACTACTCCAGTGTTCAGTTCAGACCTTCTCACACACACAGGGAATCTCCAGCCTCTACTTCCAGACCTTTTCTAGATCCCACAGAAGAGCAGGATGTTCAGTATGCTGCTGTGAACTTCAGCACACACACTGCTGCCCCCCAGTGAGTAAACCCTGTCATTACAGCTTTACTCATTCTGCACTGCTTTAGTACCTAATGTTTATCTAGAACGTCTCTTCATCTCTTCTTCTACAGGGTTCTGGTTGCTGAAGCAGTCAATGACCAGACTTACAGTCAGATCCACAAACATACATCACACAATAAAACACCGGTCTAAAGTTTAGATCAGAGGGGTTTTCTCAGGGGTTTTCTGAAGACAGCAGAACTGAAAGTAACTCGTCTACAGATGTCAGGCTTCGTCTGACATTCCTCTAATGAACTTTTAATGAAAGGCTCATACAATTAGGATGACGATGATTGCAGCATTGTCCTCCTCGTCCTACAGAGCAGCAATCCAAGTGCTCCATCAACACAAGTGTACAGATTAACATCTACAAGAAAAACCACAAGAACCCAAATAAAGAACACAGTTCTCTACTTAATCTTCTTCTACTCCATTACTTTCAGCTCCCATCTCTCTCTTTTTGTAGTTTAGCTCATCTTATTGTCTGTTGTTAATCTCTGGCCTGGTCAGAAGTGTCTTTAGTGGTCACCCACTTCTCTCACTGTTTAAAATTACATGACTGGTCTTAAGGAGTTGTCGGATGATGAACTTGCACAGCTTCTATTATTGAGGACAGGACCAGAAGTACCCCTCCATAAACTCTTAAACCAGCTGTATCAAGCTGTCATTACAGGCTAAAACAAGAAGACGCAGCAGAGCTTAGCCAGCAGCATATGGCCTCCTGTTTATAATATTGATAGTTTTGATGTTATAATATTGACAAACAGCCTTACAGAGTATTACAGTCTGATAATTCTGACAGTAGGTGAACTTTGTTCACTGAGGTTTAGATAGAAATTGCTGTTTGTAGCTAAAGCCTCTCTGTTCATTCCCCTCAGACCAGCTTGAGTTTCTCAACTGGTTTCTGATACTGGTTTCTGATACTGGTTTCTGAGGACATGCTGGTATCTAACCAACTACAGTGCTCTCTGTTAATCCAAAATGTTAATAAACCTCAAACATGAATGTTTAAGAAAGTAAAAGTGAGGTTTTGGGCAACTATATTGTGCAGAATTTTTACGCAGCTAAATAAAAACCCATTTTCCCATCTCACTTATTTATTCAGATCTGTTCAACTCAAAACTTTACAATATACATTTCTGACACATAAAAATCAGTGACAGTATAGCCACCCAGAGAGAGTAGATGTAACCCTGTGGAGAGTGAAGCTGCTCTAATGGTGGAGTTAAAGAGAGTGTAAAGCTCTGCAGACATGCAGTGAATATTCTGCTCTACAGAGGAGAAATACGCGCCTCTATGCTGTGCTGTGCTCCTGGAAGTTCTGCTGGCTGATGGATCATTTTGTAAAACGGCTTTAAAGAGCTGACACTGTCTGGTAAGTAAGTTTACTGTGTTCTAAACAGCAAACAGCATTTTTTTCAACCCGACATCATTTCAGAGTTAAAACAATGTTAGCTCCTTAGCTAACGATGCTGCTAGCAGCTCCACCCTAAACTGAGGCTTTCATAATGGGAGCGTTAGCATGGTGGCTAAGTGGGTAGGAGCCCATAGTGTTAACTAGTTCTCTGACTGCATGATGGGTTTGTTTAACATGGCTTAACTCAGGACTCTGAAACATGAGCCAGCATCAACTTTGTTGAGTCCTGAGTGAATTTGCCATGTTTACAGAAGCTGGAGTGATGTTAGACAGTTAGGGAGAGCTCAGTAACTCGCTGTATTTTGAGAAGTGCAGGGTGGATGATATGAAGGGCAGTTGGCTCCTAACGGGACAAGGTGTCTGCTTTGATCCAAACTGTGAGATGTTTCAGGTGTCTGTGGCTGATAAAGTCCTGCTCCTAACTGATATACAGTAGAAATGCTCCACTAAATGACCAAAACATTATTTCTGCTACTTTTTACCTGTGCTGCTCAAATACATACTACCATAAAGAAGAAAAAGCCTGACATCATGGTGTTTGACCAGTCTGACATAGAAGTGAACTGTTTGTAATTTGTCTAATCTGAATGTTGTTTGGTTTGGTTCCCTTCGGGAGAGAATCAGGAGGAAGTGGCAGGAGTACATGGGGGAAAATGAGCCTCATGATTAATGGCCTAAATGTCAGACATTAGTTCAGGATGCCATTTTCAGACGGATCTGTTGCTTGATCCATGATCATGATCAGCCATAAAACCAAACTGGCATCAGTGTGGGTGACCCTTCACCACCCTGTAGTTTGCCTTCAATAAGGTAGAGAGTCCTATGCCAAGTTCATGCCCCAAAGATAGGGGTAGTGAGGAAAGCTCTTCCTTCAAGGTTGAAGAAGACCCCTGTCTCCCCACCTGCTGCTGCCAAATCCAGCAGCTTTTCATCACTGATAATTCTGAACAATAAGGTTAATGATGGAAACAGGGCCTATGGGAACTCCTTTCACGCCCCTTGCTCCACACACCTGCCCCTCCAAGATCCCCAGGTGGGTAGGCCTAGGTAGGCAGAGGATGTGTCCAGTTAAAGCTGACGTGTAGCCTGAAAAACTTAAATGTATCCTAAAACAAGTTCTTCTGCTACAGCAACAGGTAAACAAGTTACACAAAACAGCTGATACACATTTCTGAATGTACAGATCATTGAGAAATTGAGAAACTGCTGATGTACACTATGTGGACAGAAATATTACTCATTCATGGTTTATTTGGTAATCAATGGTATTCAAAAAGAGTTTATGAGATATTAAAACAGCACTGCTGAGGTAAATTTGTGTATGTTAGCAACAATATTAAGCATATTTATCTCCTAACATGTACTATATACTAATCTCAACAGTGCGAGTTGACCTGCAGTTGGAACGGATACACACTCCCCACAACGAAGCTACTGGTAAATTTCTCTTTCAGCTGTTAACAGAAGAATATCTATAGTGACCAAAAACACCAGCTGGTCCAACTGGACAAGTGATCTTTAACAGCCCTCACAGCATTTTACTTGAGGCAGGAAGTTGTAGATGTTGAAGCCTGTGTCTACTGATAGTTTTACAGTGTTGTTTGTGGTAGAATTCCTGTTTCTGTTTAAGGAACAGTAGCTTCTCTGCTTATGGATGTGAAAGGAGATAGGTCGACTCTACAGAAGGTAATGTTAGCTTCTTTTCTGTAACCCAGCCTAACTGTCAGCTCCATACTCCAGATCAAAGCAGACCTGGAAACAGGTAAAGGGCCATTACACAGAAGTCGCTGAGCTGGTGGACTTGTGTGCTGGATGTGGTGCTCAAGGAGGCTGAATGTAAAGACCGCTGTCTGCAACAGCACAGCCATCAGCCAGGAGCCCTTAAACCACATATCAGAGCAGTTCACAGCCATGTTTAGGTGAAAAGCTTTTCTACACTGGAGAAGGCATGGATGAGATGGAGTTCACAGAAGCAGACAGCATGAATGACCTTGTGTCTGAGTACCAGCAATACCACAAGAGAGGAGGAGGGAGATTTTGAGGATGAGGAAGAAAAGATTGTGGTGTAGGTTTAGTATCTGTTGTGGTGAGTGAAGGGGAACTGACCACCAACCACACAGGTTCTCAGATCCTTCAGGTCCACTTCACTGTCCACCATTGTTCTCTTATGACATTGCATGGCCCTGAGGAGAAACACCCAGACCACACACAGCTGGAGAGGGCTGACAAAGCCATCTGACCTTTCTCACTCTTTCACTGCTCAGATGCTGACATAAAAACTCTGCACAGAGAGCAGCCGGGTGAGTGAATTTTGCTCTGAATACTGCTGGAACTTGAGTGTATATATACTGAGTTGACAGTTTATTAAGTACACCTACCTTCTACACTCACTAGCCACTTTATCAAATATTATTTGAGAGATGGTCCAATTGAACAATGGTGTTGCTGGGGTTCAGCTTCACCAGCAGTACTTCACATTGTTCCCATCTATTCATGTGTAGCCATCCTTTAACCCTTTATCACTGGATAGTTTCTGACCACAAACCTACTCTTGGCTCAGTATTTTAGGATGGAGGACCCACTTTTACCCTGGCAGTGACACAGATTTGTGTGAAAACCCCATCAGCACCACTGAGCCAGATGGAGTTGTACCAGTACCATACACACTATCAGTGTCACTGCTGGGGTGAGAATGAACCACCACCTAAATAATGTCCTACAGTCTTACTGATGGTAAATTAAGCATGAAAACAACTTATCTAATAAACTAATAATCTCAGTGTAAAATCAGTGTAGGTTTGTGAATGTAATTCTTTAGATTATGAGTTATATTCAATAGTATAAACACCCCCCTGGTTAAATGGTGTGTTGCTGATTTGATGATCTGAGGTAAAGCCAGGTAGCCGACTGCAGAACAGCAGTACTACAGAGCAGTCACTGTGTCACATTCAGCAAAACACCAATTTTCTTTAATCTCAGTGTTTTATATAGAAAACTGAGCTTGTCTGTGACTAGATTTCCCTTTATATTTAGCAAGGTAGCACTAGCACTGCTATGCTAACGTTAGCTGAGGTAAAGCTATACAGCCATATTTATAACCCGACAACCATAATTCAGATTTCTATGTCACATATATGCAAATGGGGTTTGTAATACTTAAATTTTAAGGAAAAAATAACTTTACATGTAGCATAAATTCATATTAGTCCCTATTTAGTTATCTAACTGGTAGCTCTGTAGCTAGGCTAGGCTACAGCTACAGGTGCTGAACCGTTAGCTAGCCGTTTAATTCTCCACATCAGCTCAGTATGAAAAGCTGCTGCCTCATTAGATCAGTGATTTTACAGCAGGACTCCTTCACATCCACACACTCCTACAAACTGTAAACCCCTTTACTGAAACACAATGGCAATGGTCAAAAGCCGATCTGCACTAAGAGCCCTTTGAGCTTCAAGTATGGCCATCCCTCAAAATCCACGGAAGACGAGCGTTCAGGCTTTTTTCTGTCCTGGCACATCCTTTATCTGGTTGAACAAACTTCCCCTGGGTGTCTGAACGGCAGAGTCGCTCGCTGTCTTCAAACGCAGACTGAAGACCCACCTCTTCCGAGAATACTTGGGCTAATAGCGGATTGGTCACCTTATTGACTTGTGTTTAGTAGTGTCTAAACTTAGAGGTATTTTTAGCCTATTCAAACTAGCTGAGGTTATTCTTGGGTAAATAGCAAAGCACTTTTGTAAGTCGCTCTGGGTAAGAGCATCTGCTAAATTCCTTAAATGTAAATGTAAATGTTCTCATTGCTGCGTTTCTGTGGCTGGAGATGGGAGTGAACACAGTAAGATACACATCCAGCGTTTACACACAGGTGAACTCTAGACTCACCTTTTAGCAAAATCTTCCAGCCATACATCAGTGCTGCCAGTTTGTACTGTGTCTTTAGAATGACCACTGATATTGATCACATGACCACTACATTTAGTTTACAGTTCAAATCTATTAATGAATATGGAATGTGATGTTTACCTGAATCCATCAGCCAGTAGAGCGTGCAGGACCCGGCCAGTAGAGCAGGTCTGCACCATCGTGCTGAGGGCCACCTCTACGTCCTCTCGGATGAAGTGACTGGACTCCCCAGCCTTGTGCAGAAGGACACAGGCAGTGCCCTCCACCTCCATCTTCCGCTGCAGGTGGGCGTACAGGTGGGACAGGGTGGTCATGGCGGCACGAGACACCATGGAGCGCAGGTTCTTCACCTGAGACAGTGGAGACAAAAGAAGCACAGTGAGCCTCTGTCTCTAACTCAACCACTGACACTTGCTTTAGCATTAATTAGAATAATGTCATTACAGAAGCTGTTGTCCAGAGTGTGTATGAAGTGTGGGTCTTACCTCCTTGATGAGGGCCAAGCAGACATCATGTAGCTCAGGCAGAAGAACCTCGGCATGGTGTTCAGCCAGAGCGTGCAGCACTTTCAGCCCCTCCATCTTCCTCTCCCTGTTTCAAAAGCAAGACATTAGAATGAGGTGAACACGTCTGGAAGGTGGTGTTATTACAGTAGGAATGGTCGAGTGCCAGCTCAGGCCTGTCAAGGGGATGCTCGCTAGTCAGGGCTGGGATCTCCAGCACCTCTCTTTTTCCCTGACTACCTTCAGCAGAGTGTGGAGCAGCCCTGTTGTTGACAGGCTCCTTGCTGGTTTCTGCTCCCCTGCTCTGTCTAACCACTTTGGGAGCAGTTGTTTAGCCTGCAGCCTCGCCCTGACTCTCTGTCCTTGTCTCATGCCTAAGTCCAGTCTCACTCTGGACAGCTCTGTTAGGTACAGGCGGCACATCAGCTTCTACTGGATTCTTCTTCTGCCTACTTTGGCCTACCTAGGGATCTTGCTACCTTGATTATATTTTTAGATTTTAGATTTTTATTATAAAATAATAGAAAACAGGATCACAAGAACCATAGCTAATCTTCTTTCCATTCTTACTAAATATATCTTGTATATATTTCTAATATCTAATTTAAAGACTTTGTTTCTGAGATATATGAAGTTTGTGGGGATGCTACATAACTCCTGAGACGTAAAGACAAATAGACTATTACTTTAAAGGTACTGTAACTTACCTGGTGCATTGTAGGCCTTGTTCTCATGAAATGAACTCCTTGAGAGAGTTCCCATAGCTCCTCTTTCCATTCCATTTCCACCCCTTAATACTGGAACCCTGCTGGATTTGGCAGCAGCAGGTGGAGGGACAGGGGTCTGAAGAACAGGAAATTTTAGGTCCTCTTCCACCTTGAAGGGAGACCTTCCTGTTCTTTCACCACCTATGGTGCTTGAACTCTGACCCTCTGCCTTAGCGGAGACAAACTGCGGGGTGGTGAAGGGTCCATGCAGGACTGACCCACACTGATGCTGGATTAATTAGACGGCTGAACACATTAATGGATCTAGCCACTGATTTGTCTCATTTTCTCCATATACTCCTGCCGCTTCTTTCTGATCCTCTCTCGAAGGGAGGGGGCAAGAATAATGGGTTCATCTTCAGGACTGTTTGGTTTCATCTCTGGAAGTAATTCCTGTAGATCCTGATGAGAAGTCTTCTGAGATGTGCTTGTTTAAGATGTGAAGTGTTTCTAGCATGTAAATCTGCTTTAGAGCCTCTAAAGTCTGTTTAACTAGCTTATACTCTGAATTTTTCTTTTCATCCAGGTAAAAACATACCCTATACTAATTAGTCAGCTGGTTAAGTAGGTAACTCTTGACCAGAATAGTGCATATTTTAATCTCATTGTCAACTATTTTCTTCATGCTGGTGACCATGACTGTCAGACCATCAGACCAGACAAGTAAGACCATCTAATTCAAACAAAACATTCCTCATACTGTCAAGAGCTAAGCTGTTCGCCCGACTCAACCAGCTTGACCATCTTATCCTGGTCAGTCTGTTTTTTCCCATCTGTTTCTAAGGGCAGCACAATGATGTGTGAAGTCATCATTAATATCTGACTACATCATCTCATCATTCAGGTATACTTCCCAAGACCAAGTTTATCTAAATAGTAGCACTTCAGACCAGACCAGACTCTGATCATCACTTACAGCATTAATTATGGGTTAGCGTGTACAGACTTGCAAGTGATGGTGGATTCTGTGGCTGTATGGCAGAAAGAGATGAAGGTGAGCTGTAGCTCCACCTGCAGCTCTGCTGTTAGAGGAATGGATTATAGAAGCAATCAAGCTTACTGAACTCCACCTGTCCATAGAAGAGGACAACAGGAAGTTCAAGTGGCCGACAGCTGGGCTCATCATTGAGATTGTGTTTGCGCTGACTGTAAAAAGGGCTTGCTATTCAGGCACACCCACTTCTTTGGTTTGAGTTCTTGGTTACTTTAAACTGTATTTGTAAGCTTTTTATTTTCCTCTGACGCTGCAGCAGCACCCTTCTGTGGCCGAGTTTGGCCATTTCTTGGGAGCGGGGAGCAGGGAGGAGGGAGCAGGGAGCGGTTGCATTATGGGCTTTCTGATTTAGTTTAAGCCGAGACACCCCAAATATTTATGAGCTCTGTTACCTCCCTCACTGCTCATTTTTCCTTCCTCTCAGTGAGGAGAGCAGCTGGTCAGGCTGAGATTCGTTACCGCGTATCGAGAATGGATTTCAATACCACAAGTAAAAAAATGGTCCAAATAGGAATTGAAAATGTCAGATTCACACTGCTGTGAACGTAGTCTAATGAGCAGACATGTCTTCAAAAGAAAGGCCAGGCCTGAATTCAATAATGTACCAATTGAACAGTTTCTGTGTGGAGATACTGACCTTCAAATTTACAGAAAACAGAGGAAATTTACTGTGAGGTAAAGACCAGCAGTGCCTCACGTTATACTAGAGAATGACCTCATACTGAATGAGTCCTGAAATAAGGCCTCTTGCAGGGCAGCTGTGGCCTGTAGCCAGCTGCTACTCTGGGCACATGTGCTCACTGTTCCCCAATGTGTGTTAACTGCAGGGAGGGGTTAAATGTAGAGGACAAATCCCAATGTGTGCAGCACATCTAAACTCTATTAGTAGATTTCCCACCACTGTAACCCTTCATGTTCATCTTTCAGTAGAGTATAATGGGTGGTGGTGTGTGTGTGTGTTTGAGAGATAACTATACAGAAGTTGTGTAAGAGTTATGAATTGGTGTATTTAGTTTCTATCTGCATGGATTCAGTCTAATAGTCTACAGAATTGTTATGTGGCAGCCTGTATAAAGTGCCTCCTTGCTGATTGCAACTGAGAGCAAAGAAAAAGGGAAGGAAACTAGAAAAAAACTTTTTCATTATTACACACACACACACACACACACATACTGTTGCCACACTCTGCACTGCAGACTAAGTTTGACAGCTGTGAGAGACCCTTACAGAAGAATGTAAGTAGTAAAGACGTTTTAACCATATCTGATTAATCTTTGTTTAATATATTAATGTAGTATAGTTATGTAAATGGCTCAGGATCTCATTATTCTGTCAATCATAAAGCTGTATCTCCTTTTCAGTGTCTTGATTTTCAGACGAGAGAAAATTATTTCAGAATTACTGAAATCAAACATCCTACCTTCTAGTGGCCTAAATAGTCATCCTCTGTTTGCCAATGTGTAAAACAGTAAGAGACGCTGTATGAAGTTAATTTACTCTGGATTAGTCTAATGTGGCTGAAAGTACAGTACAGTATGCATGTGAAGTGGTTAAGGTTCTTGTAGGAATCCTGTAGAACCTCACTGGTGTTTCTGTTTAGATTTTTTCACATTAAACACATGAGGCTCTGTCCCAATTCTTCTCCTGAGCCCTACTCTTAAGGAAATTAATAATAGAAAAGCTTTCAGCAGTGCCCCCTTGTGGAGAATATCCTGTTAATCCAGACAGAGGGAGTAAGAGTGAGAGTTACGAGCCACATTCATGAAGTAAACCTGTAGTTTAAAACGATAGACTGGTTTAAATGCTGCAGCCTAAAAGCTAAACCATCGAATTGTACCTTTAACCCGTTCTTTTACCCGACTTTTAAGAGAGTGATGCTGCCATGTCTTTTCTAACATCTGGAAATGCTACAGCAGCAGTGATCCTTATCTTACTGACAGGTAAACTTTCACATCTTATTAAAATACTGATAGAATTCCAGCTCTGAGTTCAGTTCTAGAGGATTCCGCTTCCCTCCACAATCACACCTAGTTCAGCTCAGCAGTTAACTGCTGGGTTTAGGATACATTGCTTTTAAACACACACAAACAAAACAGGGACGGGGTGAGTGATTAATAATAGCACATCTGTTTTATAATATATTCAAATTTTGCTGACTGTAGAAATAAGCTGTTGGTAGAACTGGAGAGGTGTCAGAGGTATTGTTCACTACACAAACTGCAGATCTCACACAGAGACCAGATATGTTCATTCTAGCAAAACTGTGTGAAGCTCTGTGTTAAACTGTTTAATCACTTCCTCTGTGGTGTTTACCGGTCAACTCCACATGTCACAATGTTGTCCATAGCAACAGCAGCAGTACCTAACACTGTGGTTACTCAGTCAGTTAGACCGTGAGAGATATCACTTGTGTGTTTGTGTGTGTGTGTGTGTGTTGCAGGAGTTGATGCTCAGCACAGTGTAACTCTCTCCTCTCAGAGTCTCTGTGCTGTTACTGGATCTACAGTAAAAATCTCCTACACATATCCAACACCTGATTCCTCCAGTGTTAGAGAGAGAGAGTGGATTCACAGCTCTGATGGAGGAGAACGAGTCCTGAGCAAAGATCTAGAATTATCAGCGCGGGTTTCTGTTAGTACATGGTGGAATGGGTGTGAGCTGACAGTGAGGGATGTGAGAGTGAGCGACTCTGGAGTTTATAACTTTAGATTTAGAACATCAAGCAGTGACTGGATATCAGCCTCATCTGGAGTTCAGCTCACTGTTACAGGTACTCACACATCAACACACACTCACTCAGAGTCTCTGTGCTGTCACATTAGATGTGATTTTTAAAATGTTTGGATATGATTTGTTTGTGTGTGTGTGTGTGTGTGATTGCGTGCATGTGTAGATTTGCAGGTGAAGGTGGATCCTCAGACTGTAGGACAGAGGCAGGTGAAACTGACCTGTAGCTCCTCCTGCAGCCTCGGTACAAACCTGTACTACTACTGGTTCAGGAACAGACAGCACCGGACTTCTGGATATGATGCCTCCATTGTGCTCAACTCCACCAGACCATCTGATGAGGGCAGCTACTATTGTAAGGTGTACATCATTCAGTGGAAACGGTCTGCTGCAGTGTGTTTCAGTAAAAACTATGATGATCTATAATCTAGTTATTATTTTCCTTCATGTTCTGTCAGTGATCTTCAGAGTAAAGAAACCATTTCACCCATTTCGCTACTATGGGTGTATGAACAGATTTTTTGGAGGGGACCCCCTACTTTCTTTAAAAATGTATTTTGCCCACACATTTATTTACCCAAACAATAAAACCATATAAAAGATGAAAAAACAGAAAACATAAATGTGATCATGATCAGCAGCTTCTGGAGCTACAGGCACATGTTCCGCTAGAGCTACTGCTTCTGTAACAGTGTTTAAAATATAGGGAAGTGAAAAAGACATTATTTTAGTTTGGCTAATTGACACTTTTTTTAATTGCGAAGTTGTAAACACAGCCTGAACAGTGCTGCCCAGAAAGAGAGTGAATGCAAAACACTACATGGTAGTGTACTACAACTGCACCTGTATGATAACTGCACTAACAGCTACATGAACATAAAGAACTACTGGATCTAAAAAAAATCTCTTTATTTAAATAGTGTAATTACACTAAGTACTGTATGAACACACAGTATTCATCTACTGTACCCAACAACAGTAACAACAGTGAACTGTGCTCCTGCTGCATAAGCTGTCCTCAGACACTACCTCAGCCACTACCATAAATGATACAGTACATAAATAATAACACAATTCATCTCATTTTTACGTTTCCCAGATCAGTTTAAAGTAAACCATGACATTTCTGACTGTAGTTTATCCTGTATCCTACTGTATTAATAAACAAATCTTATGGAATAATAATGAAATCTAAATCATTGGAATCAATTCACAGCAGACAGACAGACACAAGACAACCCTACACAGAATTTAAAGTATGTAGAAAGGAGCAGACTGAGCAGATATCATAAAGTAGATGAGCTTCTAGTGTAATTTAAACAGTCCTAAGGACAGCCCAGCAGTCCTTCCTCCTGACTGTAACTGTGTGTGTGTTCCAGGTGTGCAGGGTAAATAGTGCTGGGGTGTGGCTTACACTGCTGAACGTGTGTGTGCCCTGAAAGGATCATCAGTTGATCTCTCCTGCTCTTATAAATACCCTGGAGGACTCACAGTGACTAAATCAGTGTGGTTCAGTAAAGAGCAGACTGGTGCTGAACCTGTTGATGTGAGAGAGGATGATGAGTATCAGGGACGAGACAGAGCTCCCAGAATGACTGTAGTATAAGACCTACAGATTCAGATTCTACACTGATGGAGGTGAACACACTGGACAACCTGGTCAGTCTGTCACAGGTAGAGCTGCACTACATACAGTCAGATTGCTCTCTGCTTAATAGAAGATCTGAAAGATAATTTTATAAATCAGCACATTTTACTGCTGCTCACTTACTGCTAACTGAACACATCTGTTAACTGTCAGGTTTAGTTGTTTGAACAGGGAATTGATCAGTCTGCTCAGGGCTGTGACCCTCCAGCACCAGACCTGATTACTTTTCCTACAAATGACCAAAGAACATCAAGCCTTGTTTAAACTCTCCTGCAGATCTGAAGATTACAGTGTCCGACACAGAGAGTGGAGGAAAGGAGCTGACCTGTAGCAGCACCTGCACTCTGCCTGACCACCCCACTTAAATCTGGTACAAGAACAGACAGTGAGAGTCTCACTGCAGATCTGCCTCCTGCTATGTAGCTGTGGTCAGTGGAGTGGTCAACTACAGCTGTGCTGTTGAAGGCCACGAGAGCCTCCTCTCTCCTCCAGTGTGTGAGTGGACATTTTTACACTCTGAATTAAGTCATCTACAGTAAGTTTTCATATGATGTATGATGATAATTCAATGACCAACACCTAAACCGCAGTGACCAGTATGCGATTAACATGAATACATCAGCTGTCTGACCCATCTCAACTAATAAAGGTAACACCTGAATCTGATCTATTTCCAATCAGACTCTCTCAGAAACACCAGAGCAGTGCTGGATTCCTCTGGAGAGAGAGAGAGGAGTCAGTGACTCTAAGCTGCAGCAGTGATGCAGACCCTCCTGTTCTCTCCTACTCCTGGTTTAAGCAGAGAGCAGCTGCAGACACAACGCTGTCAACAGGCCAGAATTACAGCATAACCAACATCAGCTCCCAGCACCGCGGACTCTACTACTGCACCGCTCACAACCAGCTAGGACATCACAGCTCTACACCCGTTCATCTGGATGTGAAAGGTAAGCAGCAGTCTGCAGTGACTGTGTTCAGTCAGGATGTGTAATTACTGGTGAATTAGCTGTTGTTCTCCTGATCAGAATGAATGAACTGATTCTGTTCAAACACTCAGCTGAGTTGTTGGAGCAGCGTGCTGTTTGGGGAGCTGTTTGGGGAGCTGTTGGAGTGGTTCCTGTTCTGCTTCACTCTCTCACTGCTGTTCTGTGCATTAAGTGAGTGACAGTATTGTTTATATTTATCTCTGAATCTCTGAAGCTGCATTAAACATCATATTAACCTCAACTTTAACCTCAAATACAAGCTTTTATGATCTACAGAACTCAAAACTCTAACTGGCCTTTTTGTTTAACCTGTGTGATCAGGAGGAGGAGAGGAGCAGAGAGAGAGACACATATTCAGGTACTGAGAGAGGATTTCACTTTCTTTCTCTCTACATCCGCCTATAAAGCTGCTGCCGAATAAAGACTGAAGCTGTGTTCTTCTCATCTCTCTCTAAAAGACCCCAAATCCTGCAGACCCCACATACACAGCTCTCAACCCCACCACCATCAGCTCAGACTATGATACTCTACAGGTACATCTACAGTGTTTGTGTGTGTGTGTGTGTTTTACACTGTAGAGTGTTTAGTTTTCTTTTTTTGTCTCCAGTGTGTTGGAGACTCTCCCAGTGATACATACTCAACCTTAAACCATGCAACCATGACGTCTGATTATGACTCTCTGACAGTAAGTCTGCAGTTTATTTATTTGCAAGCAAGTGTGTGTGTGTGTGTGTGTGTGTGTGTGTGTGTGTAACAGGTGTGTTAACAGAGGTGGAGTGATGGTCTCTGTGGTGCTGTAGTTCTGAGTTTTAGTATTATTCTGAGGACATACTGGTATCTATAAACACTGACATGCTGAAACAGTAGTGGAAAATCCGTGTTTGGTCATTATTTCACCTACATTAGCCTTTTAGCTCCAGTACTAAACTTCTATTGATGAGAGAGAGACTGATGTAGTTTTATCAGAGTTTATTAGATGTTGCTGTTTCCTGCAGAATTAAATGATTAAGATGTAAACAGAGTCATTCAGAGTGGTTTGGTGTGAAATGCTCTGTTCTAGAGAAACTTACAGAGTCAGAACTGCTCACAGTGGAGGTGATCAGAACCAGACGTTTGAAGGGTGGTGCGAGTGGTGCCAACGGGAGAAACGGAGCCAAGGATTGCGACAACACAGAGAAGGGATATTGCTGCTGCTGCACGTGGTCCGAAGACTGGGAGCACGCAGACAATGATCCATCCCCGGCCCTGCCTGAGCCTCCACCAGCCGTGGGACCCGGGACAGAGCATGCTGGGTCTCCGTGGCAACCATGTCACGGAGTGACACCGCCTCCCTTCACCGGACTCCCCAGTGGTTGCCCTGACACCAGGGTGCACTCTAAGAGGGGGACTGTTGTGAGAGGAAGGTGGGGTTGCTGGGTCGCCTGACCGTTCATGCTGGGTTCTCTACCTCTGATCACAGACAGCTGCTGCTTGTTCAGGAAGGAGCTCCCGCAGCATAAAAGCTCAGCTCTCGTCGGCACGGGAGAGAGGACACTCTCTGATGGAGCTTTTAGAGGCATTCCACTCTTCAGACGTCTGGTTCCCATCACCTCCACTGTGAACAGTTCTGACTCTAAGTTTCTCTAGAACGGAGCATTTCACACCAAACCACTCTGAATGACTTTACTTGCATCTCAACCACTGAATTCTGCAGAAATGATAGAAATGATGGACGTCTCTGTTGATCATCACTGGAGCATCAGTTCATTATTCTGCTGGTTTCACCTGAATATTTCAAAAAGGAGACACAAAAACCTCATTAATAATCAAACTCATTAATAATAAAGTCTTTGATCATCATAAAGTGTATTTTTCATTTGTTTAAAGATCACTTTCTTCTTCTTACCTGCTCTTGGTGATGATGTCCATGATGGATCTTTTGTCCCTTGATGACACAAATCTGTCCACCATCTTCACACAGTCCTCGTGGCTCCCCAGAAATCTCAGGGTGTTTCGAGCATGGAGTCTGTGGAGGAAGAATGATAAAAGGTCATTTTCAGCGCTGGCTGGTGAAGAAAACATGCTGATGGGTTCAGTTCTGACCCAATAGGTGTAAAAGCAAGCAACTGCTTACCTCACTTCCTGTGCGGAGTCCAGGGCCAGTTTGCTGATGGCGGTCAGGAACCTGCTGGTGAATTCCTTCTTGCTGGTTAGCACACGAGAAGCCCCCAACTTGTGAGAGAGCTTCTCCAGATGCAGTGCAGTGCTTCTCCTCACTGCTGCGTTTCTGTGGCTGGAGAGAGGAGAGTGAACACAGTAAGATACACATCCAGCGTTTACACACAGGTGAACTCTAGACTCACCTTCTAGCAAGATCTTCTCCAAAATGTAGGAAGAGACTCAGCCATACATCAGTGCTGCCAGTTTGTACTGTGTCTTTAGAATGACCACTGATATTGATCACATGACCACTACATTTAGTTTACAGTTCGAATCTATTAATGAATATGGAATGTGATGTTTACCTGAATCCACCAGCCAGTAGAGCGTGCAGGACCCGGCCAGGCGAGCAGGTCTGCACCATCGTGCTGAGGGCCACCTCTACGTCCTCTCGGATGAAGTGGCTGGACTCCCCAGCCTTGTGCAGAAGGACACAGGCAGTGCCCTCCACCTCCTTGTCCATCTTCCGCTGCAGGTGGGCGTATAGGTGGGACAGGGTGGTCATGGCGGCACGAGACACCATGGAGCGCAGGTTCTTCACCTGAGACAGTGGAGACAAAAGAAGCACAGTGAGCCTCTGTCTCTAACTCAACCACTAACACTTGCTTTAGCATTAATTAGAATAATGTCATTACAGAAGCTGTTGTCCAGAGTGTGTATGAAGTGTGGGTCTTACCTCCTTGATGAGGGACAAGCAGACATCATGTAGCTCAGGCAGAAGAACCTCGGCATGGTGTTCAGCCAGAGCGCGCAGCACTTTCAGCCCCTCCATCTTCCTCTCCCTGTGTCAAAAGCAAGACATTAGAATGAGGTGAACACGTCTGGAAGGTGGTGTTATTACAGTAGGAATGATAAAGACTGATTCAGTCAATACACTGAACATTTAACAGCAGAGGAGCAGCAGCAGATGGAGATCATTGGGAATTCTCTTCAGACACTTTATAGACTCTGATGTTTTGAAGATTCCATCACTAATTTTATCTGGATACTCCAAAGCATTTTAGTTGTATATTCTCAGGTAACTTCAGCTATTCTAACTCTAGTCTGAGCACTACTCTAAAACACATCACTGCTCCATTAGAACTGGATCTTAATTCTTAATGATCAGTGGAAGGGTGGTGGGTCTACTCCAGCTCACTGAAGACATACCATTCCTCATCCTGCAGCAGGCTAAATGCCTGGCTGAGTGCCAGCTCAGGCCTGTCAAGGGGCTGCTCACTAGTCAGGGCTGGGATCTCCAACACCTCTCCTCTTCCCTGACTACCTTCAGCAAGGTGTGGAGCAGCGCTATTGTTGACAGGCTCCTTGCTGGTTTCTGCTCCCCTGCTCTGTCTAACCACAGACACATCTGGAGCATCTGTTTGTCCTGCAGTGTCCATCTGGCATCCTGTCCTCCTCTCCTGCCTAAGTCCAGCCTCATTCCTACCTAGGCCTACCCACCTGGGGATCTTGCTACCTGTGATTAAATAAACCTGGTTAGAGCACCTAAACTTTTTAAATTCATTTTCATCATAAAATCATAAGAACAGGATTTTGCTGAGGTTAATTATCTTTCCATTCCTTATTAAATATGACTTACATATGTTTCTAATTTCTAATTTAAAGACAGTGTGTTTCTGAGCTATATGGAGTTTGTGGAGGTGATGCATAAGACTCCTGTGATGTAAATACTCTAGGTTAAAGACTATTTTTTCAGTACTGGGACTCACCTGGTGCATCGTAGGCCTTGGACCCTTTTTTATCCACCCTAGGTTGGGTAGCAGCAGGTGGAGGAACAGGTGTGTGGACCAGGGGGCGTGAAAGGAACTCCTGAAGTGAAAAAGATTTCCCATAGGCCCTGTTCCTGGACTTGGCGGCAGCAGCAGGTGGAGGGACAGGGGTGTGAAGAACAGGAAATTTCAGGTCCTCGTCCACCCTGAAGGGAGACCTTCCCTGTTCTATCACCAACTGTGGGGCTTGAACCTGTATGATAAGTGGAGTGCAGATACAAGAGCTGTGTACTTGTAGTGACCAGTAAATGTGTGTGTGTGTGTATATATATATATATATATATATATATATATATATATATATATATATATATTATATACACACACACATTTATGATACGATCAGCAACACTTTCACCAGTTGTTACACATTTAACTATACGAAAATGACAATTTATTATTGTGATTATTATAATTATTAATTATAAATAATAATAATAATTTATTAACTGTAACAATACTTGAATAGCTGTAACTTTAACACTAAGTCTATAAATAAAAATATTACATATAATAATACATATTTGCTGTTATTTACTCAAAAACAATTATTTAAATTCTTACAATATCAAACATATCGATATTTAAATTATATAAATACAAATTATTATTACTATTATTATTATTATTAAGATTATTAAATTACTTACTAATGATTATTTAATAATAATCACATCACCTATAAACCGGTATTATTCAGGTATTACTTGTTATAGGATTCAGCTCCAGAGGGTCCTACTGATCTCCACATTTGCTAGCTAGTGAACAGCGGATCACCATGATCTGTACCAGTAACATTAGCTTGCTAGCTGACATCAGTCTAACGTTAAAGGATCTGCATCCTCCCCTCAACCCCCGCGGAGTCGCCTATGGTCAGTGCAGTCCGTGCAGCAGGTCTGAGTGTTTTGGCACGAATCTATAAATATAATAAATATATATAATCGATCTATATCGATATTTAAATAATATAAACATGAATTATTATCCGTTGTGCTCGTGCTATAAGATTATTTCTATATAATTAGATCATCTACAAACAGTTAATCAGGTGTTACTTGTTATAGGATACAGCGCTTATAAACCTTATAAGGAATAAAATGATGTCACAGTCGGCGCCGCCCGTCAGCCCAGTGGTGAAGGTGCAGGACCTGGAAGTAATGGAGCCACGAGTCGTGGGCTCGACTCCCGGCTCTGCCCCCTCCTGACACTGGTAAGCGTATATACTAGGCAAAGGTTCACGAGTTTGGACGCAAGAACCCTGCCTTAGAGAATCTAGTGTCGCTTACCTGTGCCAGTAGGGGGCGCAGTCCAGAGCCTCCCTCCTGCGCCTTTGCTAAGGGGTGGGCGGTGCCGCTTTTTGATGAAACCTTTTACTATTATTTTTATTATTTAAAAACCAATAACTACATATTAAAAGAACACTAATATTTATTATTAATTATAAAATAATAATAATGATTATTAATCGCGCCTCTATGCTGTGCTGTGCTCCTGGAAGTTCTGCTGGCTGATGGATCATTTTGTAAAACGGCTTTAAAGAGCTGACACTGTCTGGTAAGTAAGTTTACTGTGTTCTAAACAGCAAACAGCATTTTTTTCAACCCGACATCATTTCAGAGTTAAAACAGTGTTAGCTCCTTAGCTAACGATGCTGCTAGCAGCTCCACCCTAAACTGAGGCTTTCATAATGGGAGCGTTAGCATGGTGGCTAAGTGGGTAGGAGCCCATAGTGTTAACTAGTTCTCTGACTGCATGATGGGTTTGTTTAACATGGCTTAACTCAGGACTCTGAAACATGAGCCAGCATCAACTTTGTTGAGTCCTGAGTGAATTTGCCATGTTTACAGAAGCTGGAGTGATGTTAGACAGTTAGGGAGAGCTCAGTAACTCGCTGTATTTTGAGAAGTGCAGGGTGGATTATATGAAGGGCAGTTGGCTCCTAACGGGACAAGGTGTCTGCTTTGATCCAAACTGTGAGATGTTTCAGGTGTCTGTGGCTGATAAAGTCCTGCTCCTAACTGATATACAGTAGAAATGCTCCACTAAATGACCAAAACATTATTTCTGCTACTTTTTACCTGTGCTGCTCAAATACATACTACCATAAAGAAGAAAAAGCCTGACATCATGGTGTTTGACCAGTCTGACATAGAAGTGAACTGTTTGTAATTTGTCTAATCTGAATGTTGTTTGGTTGGGTTCCCTTCGGGAGAGCATCAGGAGGAAGCTGCAGGAGTACATGGGGGAAAATGAGCCTCATGATTAATGGCCCAAATGTCTGACATTAGTTCAGGATGCCATTTTCAGACGGATTTGTTGCTTGATCCATGGTCATGATCAGCCATAAAACCAAACTGGCATCAGTGTGGGTGAACCCAGTGTGGGTGACCCTTCACCACCCTGTAGTTCCTCCAATAAGGTAGAGAGTCTGATGCGAAGTTCATGCCCCAAAGATAGGGGTAGTGAGGAAAGCTCTTCCTTCAAGGTTAAAGAAGACCCCTGTCTCCCCACCTGCTGCTGTCAAAACCAGCAGCTTTTCATCACTGATAGGTCTGAACAATAAGGTTCATGATGGAAACAGGGCCTATGAGAACTCCTTTCACGCCCCTTGCTCCACACACCTGTCCCTCCAAGATCCCCAGGTGGGTAGGCCTAGGTAGGCAGAGGAAGTGTCCAGTTAAAGCTGACGTGTAGCCTGAAAAACAGAGCTGCTCAAACTGAGACTGGGCTTAGCCAGGAGAGGAGGACCGAGAGCCAGGTAGAGCTGCTGCTCCTCTGTTGTTAAATGTTCAGTGTATTGACTGAATCAGTCTTTATCATTCCTACTGTAATAACACCACCTTCCAGACGTATTCACCTCATTCTAATGTCTTGCTTTTGAAACAGGGAGAGGAAGATGGAGGGGCTGAAAGTGGTGCGCACTCTGGTGGAACACCATGCCGAGGTTCTTCTGCCTGAGCTACATGCTGTCTGCCTCATCAAGGAGGTAAGACCCACATTTCGTACACACTCTGGACAACAGCCTTTTGTCCAATCTATAGTCAAGTGAAAACACTTAGCACAGCATGTGTCTGCTGTGGACTGAACCTTTAACACAACCGATGCTGTTTTTACAGAATATGCAGTCAGTTTACATGTTTCTACTATGCTTACATTGTCTGTACACACAAGCTGACCCAATACTAAAATTCTGGATCTTTCTTGTCTCATTTACAAATTCTGACACACAGAATCCCTCTTCTGCTACAGCAACAGGTACACAAGTTACACAAAAACAGCTGATACACATTTCTGAATGTACAGATCATTGAGAAATTGAGAAACTGCTGATGTACACTATGTGGACAGAAATATTACTCATTCATGGTTTATTTGATAATCAATGGTATTCAAAAAGAGTTTATCAGATATTAAAACAGCACTGCTGAGGTAAATTTGTGTATGTTAGCAACAATATTAAGCATATTTATCTCCTAACATGTACTATATACTAATCTCAACAGTGCGAGTTGACCTGCAGCTGGAATGGATACACACTCCTTACAACGAAGCTACTGTTAAAATTTCTCTTTCAGCTGTTAACAGAAGAATATCTATAATGACCAAAAACACCAGCTGGTCCAACTGGACAGGTGATCTTTAACAGCCCTCACAGCATTTTACTTGAGGCAGGAAGTTGTAGATGTTGAAGCCTGTGTCTACTGATAGTTTTACAGTGTTGTTTGTGGTAGAATTCCTGTTTCTGTTTTAAGGAACAGAAGCTTCTCTGCTTATGAATGTGAAATTATCTTGGAAGCTCAAGCAGCACAAGAAGAGTAGTGCAGCCCCTATCCTGTGAAGTAAGTAGATCATCATCTAAGAATTTCCCTACTGTGGGACTAATAAAGGATTATCTTATCTAATTTGTGACTCTTAGTAATGCCATTTTAAGTGCTGTTTTTGATCTAAATCCAGACCTTGTGAATGCTAAATAACTTTGATCTTGAATATATTAGATTGGAGAGACTGTAAACATCATCTCTCTCTCTGTTTCAGTCCTAAGCATGACCTCTGACCCCAAACAGACAGAGATCAGAATGACGTTCACTACTCCAGTGTTCAGTTCAAATCTTCTCACACACAGTCTTCACACAGTCCTTGTGGCTCCCCAGAAATCTCAGGGTATTTCGAGCATGGAGTCTGTGTAGGAAGAATGATAAAAGGTCATTTTCAGTGCTGACTGGTGAAGAAAACATGCTGATGGGTTCAGTTCTGACCCAATAGGTGTAAAAACAAGCAACTGCTTACCTCACTTCCTGTGCGGAGTCCAGGGCCAGTTTGCCGACGGCGGTCAGGAACCTGCTGGTGAATTCCTTCTTGCTGGTCAGCACACGAGAAGCCCCCAACTTGTAAGAGAGCTTCTCCAGATGCAGTGCAGTGCATCTTCTCACTGCTGCGTTGGAGAATATTGGAGAATAATGGAGCGGTTGCAATATTGGCCTAATTTAGATTAACAGAGACACCCCAAATATTAATGAGCTCTGTTACCTCCCTCACTGCTCATTTTCCTTCTCCTCAGTGAGGAGAGCAGCTGGTCAGACTGAGTCTCATTGCAGCATATCAAATATGTATCGGATTTCGATCCCACATATAAAGCCACTTTTACCTGAGGCACGTCTTCATTAGTCAGTCTGAATATGAAAGGCCAGGCCTGTTTTGAATAATGTACCAGTTGAACAGTTTCTATGTGGAGATACTGACCTTTAAATCCACAGAAAACAGTGGAAATTCACTGTGAGGTAAAGAAGACCAAAAGTGTCTCATGTTATACTAGAGAATGACCTCATACTGAATGAGTCCTGATAAGCCTGAAATGAGGCCTGAAGGTAAGAGGAACAGGCCTTATGACTGGAGGGTCGCCAGTTCAATCCTCTGAACCGACAGGACCTGACTGAAGTGCCCTTGAGCAAGGCATTCAACCCTCAACTGCTCCCCGTGTGTGCTGCAGCTAGGGCCGCCCGCCGCCCCGGGCACTCTTCCCTAGTGTGTGTGTTCGCTGCACAGATGGGTTGAAAGTGGAGTACAAATTTCAATGTGTGCAGCACATCTAAACTCTACTAGTAGATTTCTCACCACTGTAACCCTCATGTTCCTCTTTCAGCAAAGCAGTATGGGTGATGTAGTTTGTGTGCGAGATGTAGAACTATACAGAAGTTAAAGAAGTGTATGTAGTGTATATGTCTATCTGCATGAAGCCTACAGAACTGTCATGTGGCAGCCAGTATAAGTAAGTATATAAGGAGTAAGTGCCTCCTTGCTGACTGTTAATTTTAACTGAGTGCAAAGAAAAAGGGAAGGAAACCCACACACACATACATGCACACACATGCACACACACACATACGTCCTGTTGCCACACTCTGCACTGCACACTAGCTTTGACGGCTGTAAGAGACCCTTACACAAGGATGTAAGTAGTTTTTAATTATGTCTGAATCATCTCTGTTTTATATATTAATGAAGTGTAATTATGTAAATAGGTCAGGATCTCGTCCTGCTGTCAATCACAAAATCGCATTTGTCCTTTCCAGTGTCTTGAATCAAGCATCTACCTACTGGAGGCTTATGGTCCACACAAACGTCCTATAGCCATCCTGTGTTAGCAAATTGGCTGTATGTAAAACAGTACGAGACGCTGTATGAAGTTGATTTACTCTGCATTAGTCAAATGTGGCTCAAGTTACAGACTTAGTGGGTTAACAGCACTATAGGAAAATAAATAAATTGCACTATAGGTAAATTTATTATTCAGCTTATTATAGAATAATTCTACAGAACAGCACCACACTGAAGCCCAACACACTGTAGAGAACTAACACCCTATAGGGGTTCTGTAGAGCTGGGCGTTTGTAATTCTACTGTAAAGGAGTTCAAATGAACTGGTTCAGAAAAAGAAAACAAGCTTCCTGTCACTACAACAGAGACCCCCAACAGAGACCCCCAAACCTATACTCTACTATATTAAACTACAGACAACACTATAGAAATAATGTCATGTAAAGTATGCATGTGAGGACACACAGTGTCATTGATGTGATGCATCGAAAGCATTTAGCAGCGCCCCCTTGTGGAGAAAGTCCTTTTAATCCAGACTGAGGGAGTGAGAATGTGAGTGCGTTACAATGAGATTCATGAGGTTCTTCTCATCTAATAAATCAAACCTGTAGTTCAAAATGTTAGACTGGTTTAAATACTGCAGCATAACGAGCTAAACCGCTAATCAGCATATATATATATATATATATATATATATATATATATATATATATATATATATATATATATTCATGAATAATATTCATCACACTTAAATGTTGTTGCATTTTAAACCGACTGAAAGTGGAAGTGTGTGTGAGCTAAACGGAAAAACTATGATGTCAGAATATGAGGCTCATCTTCCGTGTCTCCGTCTGCTCACCAGTGTAGGATGAATAAGCATGAGCAGAGCAGTGATCAGCTCAGTTACTTCTCATAGGTAGAACCATGACTGCTGGCTCTTTTCTTTTAGTCAGGGTTCATTCCTGATCATTTTCAGCTCCAATTTGACCTTTAACATGTTCTTTTCTGGACTTTTAAGAGCTGTGTTTGAGGGGTGCTGCCATGTCTGCTACAGCAGCAGTGATCCTCATCTTATTGACAGGTAAACTTTTACATCTTATTAAAATACTGATAGAATTCCAGCTCTAAATTCAGTTCTAGAGGATTCAGCTTTCCTCCACAATCACACCTAGTTCAGCTCAGCAGTTAACTTCTGGGTTTAGGAGACGTTGCTTTTAAACACACACACACACACACACACACACACACACACACACAAACAGGGACAGTAGTGAGGGATTAATAGCAGCACTTCTGTTTAATGATCTATCAAAGATTTGCTGACTGTAGAAAGAAGCTGTTGATAGAACTGGAGAGGTGTCAGTGGTCATGTTCACTCAGGTACACAAACTGCAGATCTCACACAGAGAGCAGATATGTTCATTCTAGCAAAACTGTGTGAAGCTCTATGTTAAACGGTTTAATCTGAGGTTCCTCACTTTCTCTGTGGTTTTTACACAACCGGTCAGCTCTACACGTCATGGTGTTGCCCATAGTAACAGCAGCAGTACCTAACACTGTGGTTAATCAGTCAGTTAGACCGTGAGAGATATCATTTCATGTTGTGTGTGTGTGGGTGTGTGTGTGTGTGTGTGTGTGTGTGTGTGTGTGTGTTGCAGGAGTTGGGGCTCAGCACAGTGTAACTCTCTCCTCTCAGAGTCTCTGTGCTGTTACTGGATCTACAGTGAAAATCTCCTGCAAATATACAACACCTGATTCCTCCAGTGTCAGAGAGAGAGAGTGGATCCACAGCTCTGATGGAGAAGAACGAGTCCTGAGCTCCACTGAAGGAGGAGTGTCTGTAAGAACAGAGCAGAATGAGAGTGAGCTAACAGTGAAGGATGTGAGAGTGAGACACTCTGGAGTTTATAACTTCAGATTTAGAACATCAAGCAGTGACTGGATATCAGCCTCATCTGGAGTTCAGCTCACTGTTACAGGTACCAGTACATACACTCACAGTCTCTGTGGGATGTGATTAGAAAGAATTGTAGTATACGGTGTGTCGGTGTGTGTGTGTGTGTGTGTGTGTGTGTGTGTGTGTGTGTGTGTGTGTGTGTGTGTGTGTGTGTAGAATTGCAGGTAAAGGTGGATACTCAGACTGAGGGACAGAGAGAGGTGAAATTGACCTGTAGCTCCACCTGCAGGCTCAATAAGAGTCTTTCCTACTACTGGTTCAGGAATGGAGAATTCAAGACATACACAGCAGATTCCTCCATTGTGCTCCACACCAGTCCATCTGATGAGGGGAGCTACTACTGTAGGGTGTCAGGAAGCTGGCATCGCTCCTCTCCAGTGTGTAAGTCTGTCTCACACCTAACTTTATCCCAGGTTAGAGAGTTCATTTCAAGCAGAGTTTCTCTTTTATAAAATGACATGAAAACAGTCAATAATTCTGCTCTCTTCTCTCAGATAGATTTTAAAGAGGGAACGATTTTATATTCAATACTAAAACCAGCTTGAATAAGAGCTGCTTAATTTCAGTCAGACTTGAAACGAGACAGAGCAGCAGGTTATTGATGACCTTCCCACACAGTTAGGAAATACCTGGTTACCAAATCATCACTCTCAAATCAAAACCATGTATCATATAATCTCATTTTATCTTCTTGCATTAATGGTTTTCAGTGTAAATTAAATAATTCTACCTCCTCCTGTACAGTTATCATTTTGGAAATGATGGTTGTGTTAAGACAGTGAGGATCTACTGCTGTACCACAGACTGTAACTGCAGGTGTTTTCAGTGTTTTCAGGTGCAGGTATTTTTTTTTTTTCTAATAAGTTAGTTTGTGTGTTTCAGGTATTTCTGCTGATTCAGATCAGAAGAGCTGCTGGAGTGTCACTTACTACCCCAAAGCTATCTGCGCTCTGATTGGCTCATCAGCATCCATAAACTGTTACTACACCTACCCTGATAATCAGAAAGTCACTAAATCAGTGTGGTTCAATAAAGAGCAGAGTGGTGCTGAACCTGTGGATGTGAGAGAGGATGAGGAGTATCAGGGACGAGTGCAGAACAGACAGAGCTCCCAGAATCACTGTAGTATGATAATCACTGACCTGAGAGAGAGAGACGCTCAGACCTACAGATTCAGATTCTACACTGATGGAGGTAAACACACTGGACAACCTGGAGTCACTCTGACTGTCACAGGTAGAGCTGCACTCTATTAAATAAATGTAGTTATTTAATTATTAATATTCTGTAAATTATAAGAACAACAAACCTTGTTTAAACTCCTGCAGATCTGAAGATTACAGTGTCAGACACAGAGAGTGGAGGAAAGAACCTGACCTGCAGCAGCACCTGCACTCTGCCTAAGTACCACACTTACATCTGGTACAAGACGACAGGCAGTGCTGTCACAGTGGTTGGCAACAGCAGCAGTTTAACTTTAACAGCAGGAGAAGTTGGACGTTTCTACTGTAAAGCAGAGAATGCACTTGGATCATACAACTCTTCAGAATGGTTGTTTCCATCATCAGGTGGGTGATTCACTTAATTCATCACTTTCTATTCATTGTTTCCTTTCTATTCTTTTCTATCAGGCTAGGTTTCAGTCTGCTTGATGAGATGTGCAGCATCTCTTCTTGCTTCCTCCTTCCTCTTTGTATTAATTATTAAATACAAATAATTAAACAGTCTCTATGGTTTTCTCAGTATGGTGTAAGAAGGAAAACACACTCAGTGAACAGTAGTTCTGTAGACTTCAACACCTTGTTGATGAGAGACGTCTACAGAGAATGGTCAGATTGGTTAGAGCAGGCAGAAAGGCTACATTTTCTTCTCCGAATGCACAACACCACATCCTACCTCGAGGCGGATGAGCTACAACAGCAGTAGACCACATCAGGATCCACTTCTGTCAGCCAAGGACAGAAAGCTGAGGCGCAGTGGCTCAGCACAGACTTACCAACACAAATGTAGCCTGGTCTGATGAATCTGGATTTCTGCTGAGGCTCACAGATGGTAGGATCTGAATTTAACTGAATCTGGCTCCAACTGCATGAATCCATGGACCCAACCTGCCTTGTGTCAGCAGTCCAGGCTTGTGGAGGCGGTGGTGTATTCGTGTGGGGGATGTTTTCTTGACGCTCTTTTGGCTTGTTAATACCAATCAATCATTGCTTGAAGGCCACAGCCTATTTGAGTATTGTTGTGCCTCCATTCATGGCCACCATTTCCCATCTTCTACTCAAAGACTACTTTGAGCACCATATTAAAAAGCAGAGGTCTCTCACACTGGTTTCATGAATATTACTGGGAGTTCAGTGTTGTTCAGTGTTCAGATCAGACCTGAATCCAATATACCACCTTTAGGATTGCCATAGATGCATAAAGGTGCTCCTGAGAAGTCAGCAGAAATTGTGTGATGCAGTCATGTCAACATGGAACAAAATCCCAGAGGAATGTTTGCCAGATCTTGTGGAATTTTGTGGTATTTGGGTATGTCCTAGGTTTTGAGTATTAAATGGGTTCATGTAATCTGCTCATGTCTCTGCACTGATACAGATTACTCAACAGTGATCTATGCAGCTTCTGGAGTCGCTGTGGTTCTTCTACTTGTTCTTCTTATGGTCTTTCTGTTGATGAGGTGAGTATCAGAAACCATGTTTCTTGCAAAGTGTCATATAAAGACTACAGGGGTTTATTTAACACTGGAGATGTTAATCCAAAGATGGTGATCTTTTTTTTTGTAAACTCCAACAGAAGACGAGCTACAGC
Organism: Salminus brasiliensis; assembly: GCF_030463535.1. Taxonomy (NCBI): domain Eukaryota; kingdom Metazoa; phylum Chordata; class Actinopteri; order Characiformes; family Bryconidae; genus Salminus; species Salminus brasiliensis. The sequence goes on along the minus strand of NC_132902.1, from coordinate 4,604,164 downwards.
TTCCAGCAGCAAGAGTGAAGAAAACGGAGGAACTGTGAGTCAAAAGATCAATTGCGTGTTCTCTCTTTTTAGACATGTCCACAGATAGACCCTGGGAAGTACTGGGCCCTTTCCCTTTTGCCCTCAGACTGCACTGTTGCCCTCTTTGTCAGTCAGTCTATGAGGCACGACTGACTATTGGATCACTTTGGGCTCTACAAGCACCATCACTTTTAGATTCCTCCTTTACTTCACTCACTGATTGCTAGCACATGGATAGTGTTGTGGATCAAAGCATGCTTTGAGACTCCTCACACTATATTTGCTTTCCCCTGAAACATGATTACACTATCTCTCACAATACGACTGTGAGGTTTTGATAAGACAAAGATGTTTGGAGGCATAAAGATGAGACATTAAATCCAGAGAGCACGGTACCACCTGTTAAGCATGGTGGTGGTAGAATTATGCTCTGCCAGTGAAACTGATACATTGCCATAACCCTAAACCATCAACCAGATCTGAGGTGGTTGTTGAACGGATAAAGCAGGCTAACATTACTTTTTTGGAAGGGCCTTCACAGAGTCCTGACCTCAACACTCAAAACTGTGTGGATTGTGACTTAACGTTGGGTGTAATCAAACTCTACCAATTCTGCCTAGAAGAATGGTCAAACGTCCAGCCAGAATTGTCCCAGAAGCTTGTTAATGGCTACCAAAAGCATCTGGTTAAGGGGACTTCTATCTAAATACTTGGCGTGCTGTATGCATAATCATGACCCTCTCTTTCTCTGTCTTTTTCAGCAAGCTGCTGCTCCTGTGTATGAGACCGTCTCAGACCTGGCCTTGACCTCTGCCCCACCAATGACAACAGTCTCAGATGATCAGGATGAGGTTCAGTACTCCATTGTACATTTCAATTGGCCTCACACCCAGGAAGGGCCTCTCTACTCCCCTGTCCAACAGCCAAGTGCTCTTAAACGAGAAGAGGGAGTTGAGTACAGCACAGTGAAGCTGGTTAAAACATGAGCTTGTTGGTAAGCAGAAACAATGCGTTTATGAGATCTTGCTGGTGTGGGTTCATGCTGATTTTCAGTAAATAGCACAAAACAAGTTTCTGTGCTAATAGCGCCCCCCATTGTCTTAGCCTAGGTTGATTTTTTTTTTTTTTTTTCTGAGTGATGTGCTGAGCTGTAGCAGCATTGCTATGGTCTAGCATGCGAGCTGCATAAGGCATGTTGGGTTCCAGATGTGCATGATTTGCTATGAGCGGGTTTGTTCGTGTTGTCACTGGGACAATAGTTGGGCTTCTTAAATGAACCCCATCATTACAATTCATATTACGTCCCATCTAGACCCCATGTGCCAGTGTCCCACCCAGATGGGGCCCATAGAGATGCTCAATAGTAAATAGATCATAATAATAATCTGTTACCTCCTAAAGCACAGGAATACTGGAGAGCATCCTCACTGCTCGCTGAGTTCAGGTACAGCTTGTTGTCTCTGCTGGGTTTGTTAGTTACAGGCTGTCCGTTCTTGTACCAGATGTAAGTGGGGTTGTTGGGCAGAGTGCAGGTGCTGCTACAGGTCAGTGTTACTGTCTGTCCATCTGATGAAGCTGTGCTGGAGCTCACTCTCACCTGCAGATCTGAAGATGCAGAACAACAGAAAGGTTTCAGGTGTTCTGAAATAAACAGCGGAACCAGCAGCAAAGAGAAACACAGTCTGATACCTGTAACATTTAGAATGACTCCAGGAAGCTTTCAGTGCATTTCCATCTATATTACCTTGCACATAGTGGTTTTACAGTAGCTATGTTTACATCCACACTAATGGTTTCACAAAACTCTGATCATACCTTTCAGTAAGACAGTGGGATTTGGTGATCAGACTGGCTTCATCTGCAGATGAAATGGTGTAGTGTCTGAGCCTCGTCTGATCTCTAGTGTAGTGTGTGCTGCACTGGATATTAACAGGCCACAGCTACAGGCCACTCAACAATACTATTGAACTCCTGATCTTCTAATAATGATGATCAGAAACACACACACACTCATGAACACTCATGATCTCATGAAGAACAGCTTACTTACATTCTGCTGTGGGAGGAGTCAATATAAGATCATCTGTCAGTGGAATCTGGGTTTGATATTTATTGAATTTAATGATATAATGTTATAAAACATCATTTCCAGGGTGTATTTTTTTTTTGTTGGGCAGGGGGAGAGGTTACGACTACTTAGTTATTATTTATTATTATTATTATTATTATTACTCAGTAATTAGTAATAAGCCGAACACCCCTCTGTAATTAATTATACTACACAAGTCATTTCCCTGAACCGATTCTTTCAGATTCTTTAAATGAACTGGACGTTTTGTTGGTTTAGGTGTTCATAACTTTTAAGAATAGAAGATTACAGAGCTACAGTGGAAAGAATCAGTACTAAACTCTGCTTCTGTTGTTCAAGTAAACTCAACACTGTAACTGGAATATATCAGTACAGTTCACTGAACACTGACCTGACCTTAGACTTCAAGCTTCACCAGTGTGATTATCAACATTCATTACTGCTGTCTTTATAGATCTACTCTGTACCAGTCTTCAGATACAGACATCTCTACCTGTCCACTCTCCCAGCTCTGTTCCTATATAGTCACTACATAAGTCATGAAACTGTGGCTTCTACACTCAAGTAGTGTCTAAATGTTAAACAGAGAGTCACACAACCTATAGCTGAATATAAAGGCCTTTCTATTAGACCTATAACACACTACTTGGGTGTAGAAGCTGTAACTTCATGACTACATAGTGCACTACATAGGGAGCAGAGAGTCATTTGAGATATGACTCAAGTAACCGGTTCTCTTCTGAAGCATACTGGGAGAGTTTAATATGCTGTGCTCATTTAAATATTTACTATCACTTCCTTTTCTTTTCCAGAATGGATTTCTCTGATTGATGCTGGAAGCAACATGAACATTATTGTGTTTAGTCTGTATGTTTTACTGACACTAGTTTTTATTCCCATGATTCTTCACTGTGTTTGAGAAGAAGTTAATATTGATCATGTGATTAGCAAAAAAAGCTCATAGTAAATAGAAATGATTTCTGTTTCTCCAAAATGATCTGATCTAATTTCCTTCTTTGCTGCTGGAAACTGAAGAGAATTATAAACGTACATTTGGGCTTAAAGGGAAAACTGTTGACTGTTCTAGACTGTTCTATTCTATTGATGAGAGAGAGACTGATGTAGTTTCATTAGAGTTTATTAGATGTTGCTGTTTCCTCCAGAATTAAATGGTTGAGAGGTAAGTAAAGTCATTCAGAGTGGTTTGGTGTGAAATGCTCTGTTGTAGAGAAACTTACAGAGTCAGAACTGTTCACAGTGGAGGTGATGGGAACCTGACGTCTGAAGGGTGGTGCGAGTGGTGCCTACAGGAGAAACAGAGCCAAGGACTGCGACAACACAGAGAAGGTATATTGCTGCTGCTGCACGTGGTCCAAAGACCTGGAGCATGCAGACAATGATCCGTCCCCGGCCCTGCCTGAGCCTCCAACAGTGTGGGACTCGGGACAGAGCACGCTGGGTCTCAGTGGCAACCATGTCACAGAGTGACACCACCTCCCTTCTCCGGACTCCCCAGTGGTTGCCCAGACACCAGGGTGCACTCTAAGAGGGGGACTGTGGTGAGAGGAAGGTGGGGTTGCTGGGTCGCCTGACCGTTCATGCTGGGTTCTCTACCTCTGATCACAAACAGCTGCTGCTTGTTCAGGAAGGAGCACCCGCAGCATAAAAGCTCAGCTCTCGTCGGCACGGGAGAGAGGACACTCACTGATGGAGCTTTTAGAGGCATTCCACTCTTCAGACGTCTGGTTCCCATCACCTCCACTGTGAACAGTTCTGACTCTGTAAGTTTCTCTAGAACGGAGCATTTCACACCAAACCACTCTGAATGACTTTACTTACATCTCAACCACTGAATTCTGCAGAAATGATAGAAATGATGGACGTCTCTGTTGATCATCACTTGAGCAGCTGTTCTTCATTATTCTGCTGGTTTCATCTGAATATTTAAAAAAGGAGACACAAAAACCTCATTAATAATCAAACTCATTAATAATAAAGTCTTTGATCATCATAAAGTGTATTTTTCATTTGTTTAAAGATCACTTTCTTCTTCTTACCTGCTCTTGGTGATGATGTCCATGACTGATCTTTTGTCTCTTGATGACACAAATCTGTCCACCATCTTCACACAGTCCTCGTGGCTCCCCAGAAATCTCAGAGTGTTTCGAGCATGGAGTCTGTGGAGGAAGAATGATAAAAGGTCATTTTCAGCGCTGGCTGGTGAAGAAAACATGCTGATGGGTTCAGTCCTGACCCAATAGGTGTAAAAACAAGCAACTGCTTACCTCACTTCCTGTGCGGAGTCCAGGGCCAGTTTGCTGACGGCGGTCAGGAACCTGCTGGTGAATTCCTTCCTGCTGGTCAGCACACGAGAAGCCCCCAACAAGTGAGCGAGCTTCTCCAGATGCAGTGCAGTGCATCTTCTCACTGCTGCGTTTCTGTGGCTGGAGAGAGGAGAGTGAACACAGTAAGATACACATCCAGCGTTTACACACAGGTGAACTCTAGACTCACCTTCTAGCAAGATCTTCTCCAAAATGTAGGAAGAGACTCAGCCGTACATCAGTGCTGACAGTTTGTACTGTCTTTAGAATGACCACTGATATTGATCACATGACCACTTCATTTAGTTACAGTTCAAATCTATTAATGAATATGGAATGTGATGTTTACCTGAATCCACCAGCCAGTAGAGCGTGCAGGACCCGGACAGGCGAGCAGGTCTGCACCATCGTGCTGAGGGCCACCTCCATGTCCTCTTTGATGAAGTGACTGGACTCCCCAGCCTTGTGCAGAAGGACACAGGCAGTGCCCTCCACCTCCTTGTCCATCTTCCGCTGCAGGTGGGCGTACAGGTGGGACAGGGTGGTCATGGCGGCACGAGACACCATGGAGCGCAGGTTCTTCACCTGAGACAGTGGAGACAAAAGAAGCACAGTGAGCCTCTGTCTCTAACTCAACCACTGACACTTGCTTTAGCATTAATTAGAATAATGTCATTACAGAAGCTGTTGTCCAGAGTGTGTATGAAGTGTGGGTCTTACCTCCTTGATGAGGGCCAAGCAGACATCATGTAGCTCAGGCAGAAGAACCTCGGCATGGTGTTCCGCCAGAGCGCGCAGCACTTTCAGCCCCTCCATCTTCCTCTCCCTGTTTAAAAGCAAGACATTAGAATGAGGTGAACACGTCTGGAAGGTGGTGTTATTACAGTAGGAATGATAAAGACTGATTCAGTCAATACACTGAACATTTAACAACAGAGGAGCAGCAGTAGATGGAGATCATTGGGAATTCTCTTCAGACACTTTATAGACTCTGATGTTTAGAAGATTCCATCACTAATTTTATCTGGATACTCCAAAGCATTTTAGTTGTATATTCTCAGGTAACTTCAGCTATTCTAACTCTAGTCTGAGCACTACTCTAAAACACATCACTGCTCCATTAGAACTGGATCTTAATTCTGAATGATCAGTGGAAGGGTGGTGGGTCTACTCCAGCTCACTAAAGACATACCATTCTTCATCCTGCAGCAGGTTAAATGCCTGGCTGAGTGCCAGCTCAGGCCTGTCAAGGGGCTGCTCACTAGTCAGGGCTGGGATCTCCAGCACCTTTCCTCTTCCCTGACTACCTTCAGCAAGGTGTGGAGCAGCCCTGTTGTTGACAGACTCCTTGCTGGTTTCTGCTCCCCTGCTCTGTCTAACCACGGACACATCTGGAGCAGCTGTTTGTCCTGCAGTGTCCATCTGGCATCCTGTCCTTCTCTCCTGCCTAAGTCCAGCCTCATTCCTACCTAGGCCTACCCACCTGGGGATCTTGCTACCTGTGATTAAATAAACCTGGTTAGAGCACCTAAACTATTTTAATTCATTTTCATCATAAAATCATAAAAACAGGATTTTGCTACAGTTAATTATCTTTCCGTTCCTTATTAAATATGACTTATATATGTTTCTAATTTGTAATATAGAGAAATTGTGTTTCTGAGCGATATGGAGTTTGTGGAGATGATACATGAGACTCCTGAGATGTAAATACTCTAGGTTAAAGACTATTTTTTCAGTACTGGAACTCACCTGGTGCATCATAGGCCTTGGACCCTTTCTTATCCACCCTAGGTTGGGAAGCAGCAGGTGGAGGAACAGGTGTGTTAACCAAGGGCCGTGAAAGGAACTCCTCCAGAGTAATGGAGTTCCCATTGGTCTTGTTGCCATTCTTGTTCTCCATGTTTAGACCCCTCAGTCTGGGAAATCTGCTGGGTTTGGCAGCAGCAGGTGGAGGGACAGGTGTGTGGACCAGGGGGCGTGAAAGGAACTCCTGAAGTGAAAAAGAGTTCCCATAGGCCCTGTTCCTGGACTTGGCAGCAGCAGGTGGAGGGACAGGGGTGTGGAGAACAGGAAATTTCAGGTCCTCAGTCTGTTCTTTCACCACCTGTGGGGCTTGAACTCGGACCCTCTGCCTTATAGGAGGCAAACTGCAGGGTGGTGAAGGGTCCATGCGGGACTCCTGAACGTCCACATTTGGGTCGTCCATCATGAGTCTCATTTTCTCCATGTACTCCTGCCGCTTCCTCCTGATGCTCTCTCGAAGGGAGGGGGCAAGAATAATGGGTCCATCTTCAGGACTGTTAGGCTTCATCTCTGGAAGTAATTCCTGTAGATCCTGATGAGACGTCTTCTGAGATGTGCTCTCCTCCACAGTCACACATCTACTGATTACAGTACTGAGAGACCAGCCATTAAATATGGAACGTTACGTGGGCGTGACTCTATTATGACGTCACACACGGGGGCGTGGTTCTCTGCTGCCTCCACACTATTAGGAGTGAAATATTAGGAGTGTATCATCCAGGGTTGGCTGGAAACACAATGCATGTAACAGTTTTCTGTAATCAGGATAGAAAAAAGTCCAGTTCCAGAGGAAAAAGGCAGTAATCAGATTCCAGCTCCATTCTAAAAACAGTGGGATTACTAACAGAACTACAGTAAACACTCATCACTCTGCTGATTCTCTTGTCTTTCTTCATATCTAGGAGCTAAATTTGGGGCTTAAATGCAGATTTTGCTGAGATTTGATTTCTTTAATGAGAGTTTAGCACTTTCCACAGCGCGCTGTCTCCCTTCAAGCCCCGCCTTATTTTCTTAACCCTCCAATCACTGCTTAGCAACCGTTGTTCTGCAGGACTCCTTCAGCGCTGTTCAGCTCGAGCTCCTGTTTCCGCGGATAGAGTTTGAAGGTGAAGCTCCAGTTCTAGTCATAAGATGCTGCTTTTACAACATTATTTATAAAAGATACAAAAACGATTCCTTTCAACTCTGACCTCATATTTACTCTGATTCAGTGATTTACTGTCCAGATATCCTCCCTGTACTTCTGCTGGGAGCTTTCTATGATCGTATGCTTTAGTCTTCTTAATGATCTCAGCTGCTGGTTCATTTAGGCATCTTTACCCATAAATGCTTCGACAGGGAAGCACAAACCGACAGGACACCAGACGCATTTCTTACATCCCAAAAAGAATATCTGGGGTATGGTCTTGATCTTGTTGTGTTTCTCTAAACTTATGAAGCTTATAAGAGGTTAAAAGAGGAGGACAATAAAGTATACAGAGTAACAGATGAACTACAGTCTGTAATTGCAGAATTACAAAGTGCACCTGTATGATAAGTGGAGCTGATGAAATGGACAATGAGTGCAGATACAAGAGCTGTGTACTTGTAGTGACCAGTAAATGTGTGTGTGTGTGTATATATATATATTATATACACACACACATTTATGATACGATCAGCAACACTTTCACCAGTTGTTACACATTTAACTATACGAAAATGACAATTTATTATTGTGATTATTATAATTATTAATTATAAATAATAATAATAATTTATTAACTGTAACAATACTTGAATAGCTGTAACTTTAACACTAAGTCTATAAATAAAAATATTACATATAATAATACATATTTGCTGTACTTTCTAATATTTACTCAAAAACAATTATTTAAATTCTTACAATATCAAACATCGATATTTAAATTATATAAATACAAATTATTATTACTATTATTATTATTAAGATTATTAAATTACTTACTAATGATTATTTAATAATAATCACATCACCTATAAACCGGTATTATTCAGGTATTACTTGTTATAGGATTCAACTCCAGAGGGTCCTACTGATCTCCACATTTGCTAGCTAGTGAACAGCGGATCACCATGATCTGTACCAGTAACATTAGCTTGCTAGCTGACATCAGTCTAACGTTAAAGGATCTGCATCCTCCCCTCAACCCCCGCGGAGTCGCCTATGGTCAGTGCAGTCCGTGCAGCAGGTCTGAGTGTTTTAGCACGAATCTATAAATATAATAAATATATATAATCGATCTATATCGATATTTAAATAATATAAACATGAATTATTATCCGTTGTGCTCGTGCTATAAGATTATTTATATATAATTAGATCATCTACAAACAGTTAATCAGGTGTTACTTGTTATAGGATACAGCGCTTATAAACCTTATAAGGAATAAAATGATGTCACAGTCGGCGCCGCCCGTCAGCCCAGTGGTGAAGGTGCAGGACCTGGAAGTAATGGAGCCACGAGTCGTGGGCTCGACTCCCGGCTCTGCCCCCTCCTGACACTGGTAAGCGTATATACTAGGCAAAGGTTCACGAGTTTGGACGCAAGAACCCTGCCTTAGAGAATCTAGTGTCGCTTACCTGTGCCAGTAGGGGGCGCAGTCCAGAGCCTCCCTCCTGCGCCTTTGCTAAGGGGTGGGCGGTGCCGCTTTTTGATGAAACTTTTTACTATTATTTTTATAATTAAAAATAAAAAACTACATATTAAAAGAACAACACTAATATTTATTATTAATTATAAAATAATAATAATTCATTACTTTTATATCGTTGGTTGTAAGATTGTAAGGCTGTAAGATTAACATGATAACTCAATATAATCAACAAAACTAACATTTCAGATCTGTACTGTTATTTAGTCGGAGCTTATTTAAAATAGTGAAACTGGGTGTTGATATTTCAGAGCTGATCTTGTTAAAGGCAGAGGGAGTAGATGTAACCCTGTGGAGAGTGAAGCTGCTCTAATGGTGGAGTTAAAGAGAGTGTAAAGCTCTGCAGACATGCAGTGAATATTCTGCTCTACAGAGGAGAAATACGCGCCTCTATGCTGTGCTGTGCTCCTGGAAGTTCTGCTGGCTGATGGATCATTTTGTAAAACGGCTTTAAAGAGCTGACACTGTCTGGTAAGTAAGTTTACTGTGTTCTAAACAGCAAACAGCATTTTTTTCAACCCGACATCATTTCAGAGTTAAAACAATGTTAGCTCCTTAGCTAACGATGCTGCTAGCAGCTCCACCCTAAACTGAGGCTTTCATAATGGGAGCGTTAGCATGGTGGCTAAGTGGGTAGGAGCCCATAGTGTTAACTAGTTCTCTGACTGCATGATGGGTTTGTTTAACATGGCTTAACTCAGGACTCTGAAACATGAGCCAGCATCAACTTTGTTGAGTCCTGAGTGAATTTGCCATGTTTACAGAAGCTGGAGTGATGTTAGACAGTTAGGGAGAGCTCAGTAACTCGCTGTATTTTGAGAAGTGCAGGGTGGATTATATGAAGGGCAGTTGGCTCCTAACGGGACAAGGTGTCTGCTTTGCTCATAATAACTGGATGCTCTCTTTAAAGAAGGTGTGTACACAGATCAGCCATATCATTAATACCACCTGTCTAATATGGGTTGTTCCCCCTTGTGCTGCATTAACAGATTTGAGCATTAGAGGCATGAACTCTACAAGACCTCTGAAGGGTTTCTGTGTTCTCTGGCACCAAAACATAATCAGCAGATCTTTTACATCCTGTAAGTTGTGATGGGGCCTCAATGGACGCCCATCAATGAGCCCTAGGTGCCAGTGACTCTGTTGCTGATCCTTTCTTGGACATTTTTTGGTATAAATTGCAGAAGAGTCACCTGGAACCTTCTGGGTGCAATGAAGAGGGCTGAGAGCACTGCCTGTGTCCTTCTGCACAAGGCTGGGGAGTCCAGTCACTGCATCAAAGAGGATGTGGAGGTGGCCCTCAGCACGATGCTGCAGACCTGCTCACCTGGCTGGGTCCTGCACGCTCTACTGGCTGGTGGATTCAGGTAAACATCACATTCCATATTTATTAATAGATTTGAACTGTAAACTAAATGTAGTGGTCATGTGATCAATATCAGTGGTCATTCTAAAGACACAGTACAAACTGACAGCACTGATGTACGGCTCTCTTACAAGTTGCAGTCAGCAAACTGGCCCTGGACTCCGCATAGGAAGTGAGGTAAGTAGTTGCTTGCTTTTACACCTATTGGGTCAGAACTGCACCTTCACCAACCAGCACTGAAAATGACCTTTTATCATTCTTTTATCATTCTTCCCCCACAGACTCCATTCTCAAAACACTTTTTTTTTGGGGGGGGGGGGGGGGGGGGCACAGGGGCGTGGATAAAAGATCAACCATCATCCACCAGGGTTGAACGTGAGGTGCTCCCTGGTGTCTGGGCAACCACTGGGGAGGCAGGTAAATGGAGGCAGTGTCATGACATGGTTGCCACTGAGACCCATCGTGCCCTGTCCCGGGTCCCACGGCTGTACTCCAGGTCCACGGGCCACGTGCAGCAGCAGCAATATCCATTCTCTGTGTTGTCTCAGTCCTTGTCTCTGTTTCTACCGTAGTCACCACTCGCCTCGCCTCGTCTCTCATATATCAATGTACACACACATAGATATATATCACTCACTAAACTTTGCTGTGTGTGTTTAGTGAAAAAAAAAACTGCAGTATGTTAAATGTATTATTCCTCAGTAAAGCTTCTAAACTAGCAGAAACATCAGAAGATGAGGAGAAGCTGATCACTCTGCTTCTTACAGAGGAAAACAGTTGAGAAGTTGTAGAAATGTAGTGTTGGTAGTAAAGGATGATTAGATGAAGTTAAAGGAAACTAAACAGGAGCTTTATTTAAGCTGAACATCTGAACAGGCAGCGCTAGTGAAGCTTTACCCTGAACTGAGCAGCAGCTTCACCCTGTTAACCTGCAGCTCCGGAAGGCGGGTCTTTCCTCAACTCTCAACCAATCAGCAGTCTCTCTGTATTTCATGGGTGAAAGTTTAAATTTCCATGCATATTTCTTGTTACCCACAGAGATTCACTGAGGAAAATCATTAAAAATAATAAATGATATAAAAACATGAATAAGGGTATATCATAGGTTAATTTCACATTTAATTCATTCTATTCACTTTGAATTTTATTTATTTTAAATGAGAAATTTTTATATATGATTTCAGGAGAAATATCACTCCAAATGTTCCCTTATAGCAACAGAAGCAACGTTTTGCGCCACAGATCCTTCATCTCTCTTCTTTAACAGATTTAAATTTAGCTAAATTATTTAATAAAAAGGTAGAATGTCAAAATATTGCATATCTGAGTCAAAATATCTGGTTTTAGTTCTGTCAGTAAACTAACAGCTGAATTTCTCCCTGATCCAGACGGACCATTAGACTGACTTCCAGAGCAGTCACTGATACATGAACAACAAGCCTGAGAAATATTACTGAAATATGATCAGATTAAGAAGAAAGAAGAACCTCAAGGATTTTTCTTCATACTTTAACATTAGCTAAATGAGATGTTTGCTAAATGCTACACTCACTTCTTAAATAGAAATATTAACAATTTTTAATCCAGATATCAACATTAACTACCAGCTGGTGATCATAAAGTAGCATTCTGCTACAGATATATCAGTTTTTAATCATATTCAGGTTTTAGAAAAGGCAGAACTTCTCTGATAGACTGTTTCTCTCTCTGTCTGGCAGCTATAATGCTAAGCAGGAGGTCTTCATGTACTAAACCAAGCGAGCAGTTTAGCTGTTCACTCACAGGAATGCATGGAAAGCAGATAGCTTGTGTTTCAGTAAAGGGGTTTACAGTTTGTAGGAGTGTGTGGATGTGAAGGAGTCCTGCTGTAAAATCACTGATCTAATGAGGCAGCAGCTTTTCATACTGAGCTGATGTGGAGAATTAAACGGCTAGCTAACGGTTCAGCACCTGTAGCTGTAGCCTAGCCTAGCTACAGAGCTACCAGTTAGATAACTAAATAGATACTAATATAAATTTATTCTACATGTTATTTTTTTCCTTAAAATCTAAGTATTCAAAAAACCATTGGCATATGTGTGACACATAAAGCTGAATTATGGCAGTCAGGTAGTAAATCTGGCTGCATAGCTTTTAGTGAGATTTACCTCAGGTAATGTTAGCGTAACATCACTAGTGCTAGCCTTCTAAATATAAAGGGAAATCTAGTCACAGACAAGCTCAGTTTTCTATATAAAACACTGAGATTAAAGGAAATTGGTGTTTTGCTGAATGTGACACAGTGACTGCTCTGTAGTACTGCTGTTCTGCAGTCGGCTACCTGGCTTTACCTTAGATCATCAAATCAGCAACACACACCATTTAACCAGGGGGGTGTTTATACTATTGAATATAACTCATAATCTAAAGAATTACATTCACAAACCTACACTGATTTTACACTGAGATTATTAGTTTATTAGATATGTTGTTTTCATGCCTAATTTACTATCAGTAAGACTGTAGGACATTATTTAGGTGGGGGGTTATTCTCACCCCAGCAGTGACCCTGCTAGTGTGTATGGTACTGGTACAACTCCATCAGGCTCAGTAAGGCGTGTGTTTCTCTTTTCAGACAGAAACAGTTTGGATTCTGAGGATAAACTGAAAAGATCTCATTGTTCAGACAGAACTATTTTCTACTCAATTCTATTGATAAGAGCGACTGATTAGTGGTTTATTTAGAGTTTATTAGATCCTGCTGTTTCCAGCAGAATTAAATGGTTAAGATGTAAACAAAGAGTGAAATTAATTCTTTCACTTTCTTTTTCCATTCCTTGTTCTGTTCTCTGATTTCCAACAGTTCAAGAAATACAACTGATCCCTCAAAATCCAAAGGCATACAAACTTGAATGAACTAAAGGAAGCTTCAGTTTTCAAGATGTAAATGTTAGTTGTATCAAAATCAACTGTTTAACAACTGGATGTAAATGTATAAGATCACTGAATTATGCTAAAGGAGGTAGAAGGAAATAACTTTGATAGCTTGAAAGTAGCAGTTGAGGCTTTCTGCTGCCAGGTGAAGAGGCCTGTCAGACGCTGCCAATGTGGTGCCTTGGTCCCTGAGCTTCAGTCATCTTGTAGAAACACTGCTCTCTGTGCAGCTAAAGACTGAAAAGGGTCAACTGGCCTCCTCAGTCCTCCCCAACTATGTGTGGTCTGGGTGTTCCTCTTCCTAGCAAAGCAACAACATGGGCTATCCAAAGCAGTGATGGACAGTGAAGTGGTACTGAAAAGGATCTGAGAATCCGTGTGGTTGGAGGTCAGCCCCCCGTACAATAATATATACTTAATCTATGCCATTAGACTGCTGGTACTCATTCTCTCTTGCTGGTACTCAGACATGGGTTCGTTCATGTTGCTCTCTGCCTCTGTGGACTCCATCTCATCCATGCCTTCTCCATGGCTACTACATTTAAGCATAGTAGAAACTAATTCTGTAAAAACAGCATCAATTGTGTTAAAGGTACAGTCCACAGCAGACAAATTGTGTTCAGAATTTTAAAATGTATTTACAGATTGGACAAAAGGATGTTAGCGATTGTAAAAAAAAACTGTAAAGCTGTTATGTAGAGTGTGTAAAAAGTCTTACGTCTTGGATGAGGGCCAAGCAGATATCATGCAGCTTAGTCAGCAAAACCCAAGCACTATGTTCAGACAGAGCCCACACCACTTTCAGCTCCTCTATCTTTCTCTGCCTGTTTCAGAAGCAGGAAGGTGGTGTTATTACAGTAGGTGAACACACACAGGTGAACTCCAGACTCACTTTCTAGTGAGATATTTGACTAAGTTTACTACTGATATTGATCAGATTCATTCACATTCCCACACTTAGTTTACAATTCAACCCTATTAATGAATATGGAATGTGATGTTTACCTGAATCCACCAGCCAGTAGAGCATGCAGGACCCGGCCAGTAGAGCAGGTCTGCACCATCGTGCTGAGGGCCACCTCCACATCCTCTCGGATGAAGTGGCTGGACTCCCCAGCCTTGTGCAGAAGGACACAGGCAGTGCCCTCCACCTCCTTGTCCATCTTCCGCTGCAGGTGGGCGTACAGGTGGGACAGGGTGGTCATGGTGGCACGAAACACCATGGAGCGCAGGTTCTTCACCTGAGACAGTGGAGACAAAAGAAGCACAGTGAGCCTCTGTCTCTAACTCAACCACTGACACTTGCTTTAGCATTAATTAGAATAATGTCATAGCAGAAGCTGTTGTCCAGAGTGTGTATGAAGTGTGGGTCCTACCTCCTTGATGAGGGCCAAGCAGACATCATGAAGCTCAGGCAGACAAATCTTCCAATTCTTCTCCTCATCCCTCACTAACTTCAGCAGGCTTTGGAGAAGCCCTGGTGATCACACTCAGTTGTGGTTTCTGCTCTGTAGTAGTTTTTCTGCCTGCAGTCTCCACCTGAACGACTGGTCTCCTTCTCTGCCAAAAACCCAGCCACATGTTGGACAGGCTGAATGTCAGCGTCCACTGACCTCTGCATCACTAGGCCAACCTCTCTGGGTGTCTTGCTATCTGTGATTACATGAACATAATCTGTTTTTGTTGTTAGATCTCACAAACTATTCTCTTTCTTCTTTACTCAAATCATGAACATGTTTGTTACCTTTCCATTCCCTTCAAATATATCTTATTAAATATATAATGCAAGTTTAATGTATGTCAAAACAAGGGCAAAACTTTAGATTTAAAGTGTAGAATTTCCTGTTATGGAACCGACGTAGTGCAACACAGGTAATGGTCTCGTCTTCAGTCTGCTGGATTTTGCAGCAGCAGGTGGAAGAGACAGTGTATATATAAATGGAAGTACACAGAGATTCTTGGGTGTGCAGGTGTCCTCTACATGGCTTTCACCCCTGTGTCACGGTCAAGGGAATGGTCTTCCACCCCAAAGAGGGAGTCCTTTCATTCCACCCATAAAACCTGAACCCTGTCCTGGGGAAGGTTTCATGCAGGTCTCCACACTGAAAGACAAGCTCTTCATGCTGCTGCATGCCTGCAGTCATGTGTTCAATCAGAACACTGTCAAAACCATTCACACTGTGGCACCAGCGTTTTGTGACGTTCTGTTGACTCGTGCTGCAGATCCAGCTAAAGATGACCTTCTGGATATTTTCATGTCTACCATTTGTATTCTTCTTCTCTGTGTCGTCGCTCTTTATCTCTTCAGTCCATTCTTGCAGTTCTGTTGATATGACAAACTGTTTTTCTGAGAGGTGAAATATCAGAAGTTAGTGTCACATTTAAGGAATCCTATTATTTTCAGTCGAAACATCACCAGAAAGATTTTGGCAGTGGAAGCCTCTTTTCTTAATAAGTGGACAGAAAGTCAGGATCCTGTGTGCCTGTGAGCTAAAAGCATGAACCTCTTTAATGATCAGTGTTATTTTAGTTCTGTCTGCAAACTCCAACAGCTGAAATCCTCCCTGATCCACACAGAGCACTACTCACAGTCACTGACACACACTCAGCACAGTGATCTCTCAAACAGCTGTATTTTATAAGGAGAACAGATCTGTGTGTTTTTAGTGAATCTGATTATTTTCATTAATTCTTCAGCTAAGCTAAATGCTACGCTAGCTAAAAGCCACTGTTAAAAGCCTCCTAAAACTAAATATCCATAATTTCCTACCTGATGACGATCATAAAGTAGCATTCTGTAGCACATATGTCAGTTTGTAATATTCAGCTTGTAGAAAAAGCAAAACTTTGTGTGTGTGTGGAATTAACAGCCCTCTGCTAGACTGTTTAGCTATCTGCTAGCTATAGTGCTAAGCTAGCGGTCTTCACGTACTAAACCAGTAGCCGTTTAGCTGTTCACTCACAGAAATGCATGTAAACAGATGTGACTGTTAGCTTGCATCTGAGCTGTGTTATTAGGCTGTGAGGTGATGGGGTCATGCTGTGATCACTGATCTAATGAGGAAGCAGCTTTTCATACTGATGCTCTGGAGACTTAAACGGCTAACGGTTTAGCATGTCTAGCATAGCTAGCTAACAAGCTACAATAAAATATTATGAATTTGTGCTACAGGTGAAGTTTTTCTTCACTTAAAATCCTAATTTTACCAAACCTGTTGGTGTATTTGTGACACAGAAAGCTATTAGCCCACATAATTTATGTTAGCCCAGTAATAAATGCGATTAGCTATGCTAATAACTAGCTACCTTATTTGGCAATACTGTTAGGAGTAGCTTTTAGTGAGAGTAGCTTTCAAACAGCGTAGTGTCTGTGGCTAAATATTAATGAAATCAAACAAAACTCAATCAAACAGCAAAAATGGAGAGAGAAGGGCTTTATTGGTAAAAGTGGGAAGGTCTGGCAGCAGGAGGTGATGGAGATGGTGTATATATGAACGGAAGTGCACGCAGCTCCTCGGGTGTGCACACGTCCGCGGGTGAGTCCCTGTCCTCCATGGCCTCAAACTCTGTGTCAGAGCCAGAGGAGTAGCCTTCCAACTCGGAGGGGGAGCTCTCCCTCTCTACGGCGGCCCATGGGGTTGGAACCCTGTATCGGCCACTGGGCCTTTTCAAAGGCACATCCGAATCAATGGCCACCCATGGAGTCGGAGCCCTGTCCCGGACGCTGCGCCCTTTTGGGGGCACACCTGAAGGTGGGGAAGGCCTCATGCGGGTCTCCACACTGAAAGACAAGCGGTTCACGCTGCTGCATGCCTTCCCCTGCACTAGGGGCTCCAGCCGAACTCCGCCAATGCCATTCCTGATAGGCTGAGGCACCCGGGAGACCTTTCGTTCATTGGTCATCTGGAGCCTCCTGGTGGCCTCATGCTGCAGTGCAGCTTCCATCGACTCACAGATCGAGCTGCGGATCCGCCTAAGGATGACCTCTTGCATATCCTCACTCCTACCAAATCCATAATTCAGCCCCCAGTTATTTTTCTTCATCTCTGCAGTAAATTCTTACAGGTGTTCTCTCCTCCACAGTCACACGTCTATTAGCTTTCTTTTGCTTTCTTCCTTCTGGTGTGTAGAACTTTTAGGATTTTTTCTTCACTGGTTAAAAAAGAAATAATGTGTTTTGGTCATTTAGTGAAGCATTTCTACTGTATATCGGTTAGGAGCAGAACTTCATCAGCCACAGACACCTTAAACATCTCACCCTATTCCACAGTTTGGAATCGGGTCCACAATTTAGCCTCACATCTTCACAAAGTACTGATGGAAGATAAAGAAGGCATAACGCATCTTTATTTGATTTTACATTGCTATAAAACTCTATAGGCTACTACCCACTTAGCCAATATGCTAACGCTCCTATTATGAAAGCATCAGTTTAGGGTGGAGCTAAACATTGAACATTGAAGATCAGGGTGAAGGAGGATAAGAAAGTGTGCAGAGAAACAGATGGACTACAGTCTGTAATTACAGAACTACACAGTGCTCCTATATGGTGAGTGGAGCTGATATAATGGGCAATGAGTGTAGAAACAAGGAGGAGGTGTTAATGTTATGGACAGTTGGTGTGCTCTAGATATGCATGCAATGACTTAGTGCACTTAGAAAACTAGGTTCTCTTAAACTCGTACTCTATTTCAGGTGACAGGTAGCAGTTTGTCATTAGTTACATTTAACATATTAAACAATTCCTTAATGAACATATTCCTGAATTCAGTCCAGACTAAAAGTCTAAATCTCAATCCCTGAATAGTTTAGTTTTTTGATGATGAATGTTTACTTGTTTAGATGTTCTATCAGGAAGCAGAGAAAAGCCATCTGAAGCAGCCAGTTCTGTTTCCTCAGAAGAGAAGGTTTCTGCTGTTACTGCTATTGTAGTGGTGTCTGGAAGTCTGATTTTTATCTGGACTTGTGTCCGTGTTTGGTCATTACTTCACCTACATTAGCCTCGTAGCTCCAGTGCTAAACTTCTATTGATGAGAGAGAGACTGATGTAGTTTAATTAGAGTTTATTAGATGTTGCTGCTTCCTGCAGAATCAAATGATTAAGATGTAAACAGAGTCATTCAGAGTGGTTTGGTGTGAAATGCTCTGTTCTAGAGAAACTTACAGAGTCAGAACTGTTCACAGTGGAGGTGATGGGAACCTGACGTCTGAAGGGTGGTGTGAGTGGTGCCAATAGGAGAAACACTGAGACAAGGACTGCGACAACACAGAGAAGGGACATTGCTGCTGCTGCACGTGGTTCGAGGACCTGGAGCACGCAGACAATGATCCACACCCGGCCCTGCCTGAGCCTCCACCAGCCGTGGTGGGACCCGGGACAGAGCACTGGGTCTCCGTGGCAACCATGTCACACAGTGACACCGCCTCCCTTCACCGGACTCCCCAGTGACACCAGGGTGCACTCTAAGAGGACTCTAAGAGGGGGACTGTGGTGAGAGGAAGGTGGGGTTGCTGGGTCGCCTGACCGTTCATGCTGGGTTCTCTACTCCTGATCACAGACAGCTGCTGCTTGTTCAGGAAGGAGCTCCCGCAGCATAAAAGCTCAGCTCTCGTCGGCACGGGAGAGAGGACACTCTCTGATGGAGGTTTTAGAGGCATTCCACTCTTCAGACATCTGGTTCCCATCACCTCCACTGTGAACAGTTCTGACTCTGCAAGTTTCTCTAGAACAGAGCATTTCACACCAAACCACTCTGAATGACTTTACTTACATCTCAACCACTGAGTTCTGCAGAAATGTTAGAAATGATGGACGTCTCTGTTGATCATCACTGGAGCAGCTGTTCTTCATTCTTCTGCTGGATTCATCTGTATATTTAAAAAAGGAGACACAAACCTCATTAATAATCAAACTCATTAACAATAAAGTCTTTGATCATCATAAAGTGTATTTTTCATTTGTTTAAAGATCACTTTCTTCTTCTTACCTGCTCTTGGTGATGATGTCCATGACTGATCTTTTGTCTCTTGATGACACAAATCTGTCCACCATCTTCACACAGTCCTCGTGGCTCCCCAGAAATCTCAGGGTGTTTCGAGCATGGAGTCTGTGGAGGAAGAATGATAAAAGGTCATTTTCAGTGCTGGCTGGTGAAGAAAACATGCTGATGGGTTCAGTTCTGACCCAATAGGTGTAAAAACAAGCAACTGCTTACCTCACTTCCTGTGCGGAGTCCAGGGCCAGTTTGCTGACGGCGGTCAGGAACCTGCTGGTGAATTCCTTCTTGCTGGTCAGCACACGAGAAGCCCCCAACTTGTAAGAGAGCTTCTCCAGATGCAGTGCAGTGCATCTTCTCACTGCTGCATTTCTGTGGCTGGAGAGAGGAGAGTGAACACAGTAAGATACACATCCAGCGTTTACACGCAGGTGAACTCTAGACTCACCTTCTAGCAAGATCTTCTCTAAAATGTAGAAAGAGACTCAGCCGTACATCAGTGCTGCCAGTTTGTACTGTGGCTTTAGAATGACCACTGATATTGATCACATGACCACTACATTTAGTTTACAGTTCAAATCTATTAATGAATATGGAATGTGATGTTTACCTGAATCCACCAGCCAGTAGAGCGTGCAGGACCCGGCCAGACGAGCAGGTCTGCACCATCGTGCTGAGGGACACCTCCACGTCCTCTTTGATGAAGTGGCTGGACTCCCCAGCCTTGTGCAGAAGGACACAGGCAGTGCCCTCCACCTCCTTGTCCATCTTCCGCTGCAGGTGGGCGTACAGGTGGGACAGGGTGGTCATGGCGGCACGAGACACCATGGAGCGCAGGTTCTTCACCTGAGACAGTGGAGACAAAAGAAGCACAGTGAGCCTCTGTCTCTAACTCAACCACTGACACTTGCTTTAGCATTAATTAGAATAATGTCATTACAGAAGCTGTTGTCCAGAGTGTGTATGAAGTGTGGGTCTTACCTCCTTGATGAGGGCCAAGCAGACATCATGTAGCTCAGGCAGAAGAACCTCGGCATGGTGTTCCGCCAGAGCGCGCAGCACTTTCAGCCCCTCCATCTTCCTCTCCCTGTTTCAAAAGCAAGACATTAGAATGAGGTGAACACGTCTGGAAGGTGGTGTTATTACAGTAGGAATGATAAAGACTGATTCAGTCAATACACTGAACATTTAACAACAGAGGAGCAGCAGTAGATGGAGATCATTGGGAATTCTCTTCAGACACTTTATAGACTCTGATGTTTAGAAGATTCCATCACTAATTTTATCTGGATACTCCAAATCATTTTAGTTGTATATTCTCAGGTAACTTCAGCTATTCTAACTCTAGTCTGAGCACTAATCTAAAACACATCACTGCTCCATTAGAACTGGATCTTAATTCTGAATGATCAGTGGAAGGGTGGTGGGTCTACTCCAGCTCACTAAAGACATACCATTCCTCATCCTGCAGCAGGCTAAATGCCTGGCCGAGTGCCAGCTCAGGCCTGTCAAGGGGCTGCTCACGAGTCAGGTCTGTGATCTCTAGCACCTCTCCTCTTCCCTGACTACCTTCAGCAAGGTGTGGAGCAGCACTGTTGTTCACAGGCTCCTTTCTGGTTTCTGCTTCCCTGCTCTGTCTAACCACTTTGGAAGCAGCTGTTTGTCCTGCAGCCTCGTCCTGACCCTCTGTCCTTGTCTCCTGCCTAAGTCCAGTCTCACTCCTACCTAGGCCTACCCACCTGGGAATCTTGCTACCTGTGATCATATGAACATGGTTAGAGCATCTTATCTACTTTCATTTATTTTTATTTATTTTTTATCATTTAAGAACAGGGTTTTGCCATGGTTACATGTTTCTTATTTCTAATATAAAGAACTAGTGTTTCTAAGCTATATAGAGTTTGTAGGGAAGTTACATAAGACTCCTAAGATGTCTGTTCTCTAGGTTATAGATTAAAGACTATTTAAGGGACTGGAACTCACCTGGTGCGTCATAGGCCTTGTTCTTTTTTGGAGCCACCATCAGTTTGGTAGCAGCAGGTGGAGAGACTGGTGTGAGAACCAAGGGGCGTGAAAAGAACTCCTCCAGAGTAATGGAGTTCCCACTGGTCTTCTTGTCATCCTTGGTCTCCATGTTCAGCCCCCTCAGTCTGGGAGATCTGCTGGTCTTGGCCGCAGCAGGTGGAGGGACAGGGGTGTGGACTAGGGGGCGTGAAAGGAACTCCTGAAGTGAGAAAGAGTTCCCATAGGCCCTGTTCCCATCCTGAGCCCTAATGTCCAAACCCCTCAGTGTCGAAAACCTGCTGGACTTGGCAGGAGCAGGTGGAGGGACAGGGGTGTGGAGAACAGGAAATTTCAGGTCCTCAGTCTGTTCTTTCACCACCTGTGGGGCTTGAACTCGGACCCTCTGCCTTATAGGAGGCAAACTGCAGGGTGGTGAAGGGTCCATGCGAGACTCCTGAACGCCCACATTTGGGTCGTCCATCATGAGTCTCATTTTCTCCATGTATTCCTGCCGCTTCCTCCTGATGCTCTCTCGAAGGGAGGGGGCAAGAATAATGGGTCCATCTTCCTCTTCCATCTTCTGTAGATCCTGATGAGAAGTCTTCTGAGATGTGCTCTCCTCCACAGTCACACATCTACTGATTACAGTACTGAGAGACCAGCCATTAAATATGGAACGTTACGTGGGAGTGAATCTATTATGACGTCACATACGGGGGCGTGGTCATCTGATAAAGCTGCTGCCTCCACACTATTAGGAGTGAAATATTAGGAGTGTATCATCCAGGGTTGGCTGGAAACACAATGCATGTAACAGTTTTCTGTAATCAGGATAGAAAAAAGTCCAGTTCCAGAGGAAAAAGGCAGTAATCAGATTCCAGCTCCATTCTAAAAACAGTGGGATTACTAACAGAACTACAGTAAACACTCATCACTCTGCTGATTCTCTTGTCTTTCTTCATATCTAGGAGCTAAATTTGGGGCTTAAATGCAGATTTTGCTGAGATTTGATTTCTTTAATGAGAGTTTAGCACTTTCCACAGCGCGCTGTCTCCCTTCAAGCCCCGCCTTATTTTCTTAACCCTCCAATCACTGCTTAGCAACCGTTGTTCTGCAGGACTCCTTCAGCGCTGTTCAGCTCGAGCTCCTGTTTCCGCGGATAGAGTTTGAAGGTGAAGCTCCAGTTCTAGTCATAAGATGTGTCTGGGGGACACAGAGAGCCTGACAGACTGAAGGAGGCTGTTTTCTCCCCGTTTCCAGAAACAACAGCTCATTTGAAAAAGTCAGCTCTGGACTCGTCTGTGGTAAACCTCCCCATGAGCTGAACACACACACCTTAACCAGAGACAGCTGTGTTCACTCAGAGGTGAGTCGTTTGATCTGCTGTTTAGTTGCTAATTTGAGCTGCTTTGACTGAATAAGAAGCTGTGTATGAAAGCACTTGTGGAAAAAGTCGTAGAACCCAGGCGTAGTTTTAGCGGACATGCTAAAAGTTCCTCTTGCTGAAGCGTTCAAATCTTTCTTTACTTGAAATGGATGAGCTGCTTTTACCACGTTGGCTTTGCAGTAACTTTCTGAAGTAGATGAAGTAAATGAGCTCCTCCAGCTGAAGCCCAGTAGAGCAGCAGGGACATCTGATGTCTTCACACATTGCTGCCCCCCAGTGGTCAGATCAGGTCATTACATCTGTGATTGGAAGATGTGTTGGTTGATTCTCTGCTTTGGTTTTATTATTGTTCAGATTGTAAAGCATTAATCCATTATTGTAGGCTGTGTTCAATCATCTCTTCATGTTTTAAAGCTCCATCCTCTCCCTGCTGTCACTGCAGTGTTGTAGAAGAGCAGATGCTGCACAGTGGAGGAACCAGGAAGAAATAAGCATTAAAAACTAAACCAAAAGCTGCTTCACATTTTATTTCTGATGGTCTTTTTGTAAAATACTGTTCAGAGTAATAAATCACACAAGGTGAAGCAGAAACACAAATATCAGTAAATAACCAATAACAGTTAATGATAAAAACAGTGCAGAAGAATAAAAATATGAAGCTTTTTAAACAGTTTCTCATTGAATGAAATGAATGAAATGTGCTGAACATAAAACATATGAATGTAAAATAAACTGAATTAAAGATGAGAATGAAGTGTTTCTAACATGTAAATCTGCTTTAGAGCCTCTAAAGTCTGTTAATACTGGACTCTGAATTCCTCTTTTGGGCAGTACCTTTAGAGGACAGGAGGGGGAGCCACTGTTACAGTTATTTGGTCAGTCTGACAGCAGTCTCTGCCCTCCTCCAGTGTGTGAGAATGAGGTTAAACTGCAGCTATATTTGTAGACAATCACTTAAACCGACCATTTCAGCCCTGACCATGACCTCTGAACCCAAAAGGAGAGAAGTGTCAGATGATCAGAAGGACAGGGCTCTCCCAGGCCTCTTCACTACCCACTACATTTAGCCTGAAGACTTCATTAGTCAGTTTGAATATGAAAGGTCAGGCATTCAATATTCAATAATGTACCAATAACAGTTTCTGTGTGGAGATGCTGACCTTGAAGCCCTGAGGCCTGAAAAGCCTTAAACTGGGCGTCTTGTGGGGAGTCAATCTACATAAACAAAGGTTTGACTCTAGAAATAACTTCATTATGAATAAATGACTCTTAATTTTGGGTACAGCTCATGTAAGAAGTTCCCTCTCCAATCTCAAGGCTGATGTGGCTTGTTCTGCTCACACCTTTAACTATAACCTAAACGTTCTCCACCGTTTCACCTCTAAAGCTAAAGCTAACCCAACCACTCAGAACTCCCAGAATTCAGTTCAGAGTCTCTGTTCAGGTTTATCAGCACAGACTGATTTTGGTCTTCTAAAAATCTCCAGTAAAATATTATTGACGGTCAGTCACCTGGTAAAAACTGAGAAGTGTTTATGAACATTGATTAAAAGTATGGAAGAGCCGAGACTGAACGTCAGTCACGTGACTGATTCTAGAAGAATACACAGCTTTTCAGCTTCAGCTAAACGGTCACTGCAGACACTCTGTGTGTTCGACTGATGTGTTGAACACGGGACTGAGAGTAAAGAAGGGTAAATGTTCTCACTCTAATGACTGATGGTGTGAAAAGCTGCTCTCTCACCTTCTTGACTCTTTGACTTCCTGTTTCAGGACCAGTTACCAAAGATACCAACATTAGTGAGTCAGTGTACAGCTGCATGCAGAACTTTGAGCACCCCTGGTCAGATTACATGATTTTATTGATTTTCTAACTGAAAATAAGTTCAGATTCTGTACAGAGACACTTCTGCACTTTTTAATACACACTTACTGATTATATACTGAACTGATCTCACACCTGACTGACCAGAGCTCCTAAACACAGAGACAGAGAACTGAAGTCCAGATGTACTGTCAGATGCTGGACACAGGCGAGGTCAAGCCTGAAATCAGGACATTTCTAACTCCTACTTTAAATGCAATAAGAGAAAAGCTGAATGTATCTGAATGTATTTATATTCTTGAGTGAACAACAGGAAGTGGCTAAAGGAGGAGGTGTGATGACCACATGCACAAACACGTCTTCAGGGTCTCGGCCTGCTTTGCTCACTAGTCAGATCAGAAGGTACGAGGACAGGGTGAGTAACAGCACACTAATCTGAGATGAACTCAGTTACAGCTGGGAGCTAAAAGAGTGAGTCTGCTTGATCATTTATTTTAGTCAGAGTTTGTTCTTTTTTTCTTTATTAGTGAAATTTTCTATAATCTGAATCTATCAGCTACTGATCAGACCCTCGAGTATCAGCGGTCATGTCTTACCAGATGTCAGGAGGTTTTACAGCAGCAGTGATCCTCGTCTTATTAGCAGGTAAACTTTTACATTTTACTGTGTTTATGTGCTTTGTTTTACTACAGTTACTGTGTTTAGATGAACACACCAGTCTGGTTAAAGGTGCAATAGAATGCATTAGAAAGCAGGAGTATTTGAAGTGGTTCTTTGGTGTGTAAATAGTAAGTATGTGACTTTGGTTGGGGACAGATGTGGTTTTACAAACCTATTTACAATCCTGTGTTTTAGCCTCAGATTAAAAAAATCTTTTTATGGCGGGCTTGTGAATAATTTGATAAGCTCTGCTCTTATTGGCTGTTTTTGTCACCATGTGAGCTCACACAATAGCCACAGAGCATACCATACACTCTAATACCAGCACAGCTCTGTTTTTAGCACTCCAACAAGAGGATTGTAGTTCATCGTCTGTACATTTTAGACAACCATCTCGTGCCTCTAAATTGAGAACCACTGGTTTATAGCACTGTGGCATTTTGGGGATGTTTTGTATTTGAGTGTTAATTGGTGGAATGCATTTATTAAATTAAATTAATTAAAATTAAATAAATTGTGATTCCTGGAGTACAGCATGGGTCAGAGGATAGATTCCTAATTACTGTTGCCAAATGTATACGTCTTCAAATCTGCCCAAACTACAGTTAGAAATGCACCTCGGTCAGACTGCCACTGTGCTGAGCTGAGCTGTTGATGTTGGCTTGGATGTGTGTGTGCTTACTGCCCCTAGTTCAAGTGTGTGTGTGTGTGGAGACACATTTCGCTGTACATAGTACAGTGACAAATATGTGCACCTTTACCTTTTTACTTTTTAAAAATCTGATCTCTCCAAATATTCAACAGAACTGCACCAATCATCCAGAAATGCACATCATGGGTGTTTGTATTCTAACCCATGTCGAGCTCCACATCCACTATTTTACACTGCTCTGTTGCTCTGTGGTTATAACATGATCATACCACCACCCAGCTTAACACATTACTGTGTTGTCACCCATAGCAACAGCAGCAGTACTAACCACACTGTGGTCACCCTGCCACTAAGAGCACAAGAGTGTCACCCCTCATATCTGAATGTGCGTGCGTGTGTGTGCGTGTGTTTCTGCAGGAGTTGATGCTCAGCACAGTGTAACTCTCTCCTCTCAGAGTCTCTGTGCTGTTACTGGATCTACAGTAAAAATCTCCTGCACATATCCAACACCTGATTCCTCCAGTGTCAGAGAGAGAGAGTGGATCCACAGCTCTGATGGAGAAGAACGAGTCCTGAGCTCCACTAAAGGAGGAGTGTCTGTAAGAACAGAGCAGAATGAGTGTGAGCTGACAGTGAGGGATGTGAGAGTGAGACACTCTGGAGTTTATAACTTTAGATTTAGAACATCAAGCAGTGACTGGATATCAGCCTCATCTGGAGTTCAGCTCACTGTTACAGGTATACACACACACACACACACACACACAGAGTCTCTGTGCTTTCACATTGGATGTGATTTTAAAAATGTTTCAATATAATTTTTGTGTGTGTGTGTGTGTGTGTGTGTGTGTGTGTGTGTAGATTTGCAGGTGGAGGTGGATCCTCAGACTGTAGGACAGAGGCAGGTGAAACTGACCTGTAGCTCCTCCTGCAGCCTCGGTACAAACCTGTACTACTACTGGTTCAGGAACGGACAGCGCCGGACTTCTGGATATGATGCCTCCATTGTGCTCGACTCCACCAGACCATCTGATGAGGGCAGCTACTATTGTATGCTGTACATCATCAGTCAGTGGAAACGGTCTCCTGCAGTGTGTAAGTTTCAGTAAAAACTATGATGATCTATAATCTAGTCATTATTTTCCTTCATGTTCTGTCAGTGATCTGCAGAGTAAAGAAAGAGCTTTTAAACCATTTCACCCATTTCACTACTATGGGTGTATGAACAGATTTTTTGGAGGGGACCCCTACTTTCTTTAAAATGTATTTTCCCCACTTACTTATTTACCCAAACAATAAAACCATATAAAAGATGAAAAAACAGAAAACATAAATGTGATCATGATCAGCAGCTTCTGGAGCTACAGGCACATGTTCCGCTAGAGCTACTGCTTCTGTAACAGTGTTTAGTTTGGCTAATTAACACATTTTGTCTTTTTTAATTTAAAAGTAGTAAACACAGTTATTACAGACAACAGTGCAGTTCAGAAAGAGAGTGAATACACAACACTACACTGTAACAACTGTACCCAACAACGGTAACATCAGTGAACTGTGCTCCTGCTGCATAAGCTGTCAGACACTACCTCAGCCACTACCCTAAATGATAAAATATATAAATAATAACACAGTTCATCTCTTTATCAAAAATTTTACATTTCCCAGATCAGTTAGTGAAGTTTGAAGTAAACCAAAACATTTCTGACTGTAGTTTATCCTTTACTGTATTAATAAACAAATCTTTATAATGGAATCTAAACTAATGGAGTCACTTTACAGCAGACAGACAGACAAAAGACAGTCCTACACAGAGTGTAGTGCTCGTCAATGGTATCATTTATTGTGTGTGTGTATGTTCCAGGCGTGCTGGGTAAACAGTGCTGGGGTGTGACTTACACTGCTGAACGTGTGTGTGCCCTGAAAGGATCATCAGTTGATTTCTCCTGTTCTTATAAATACCCTGGAGGACTCACAGTGACTAAATCAGTGTGGTTCATTAAAGAGCAGAGTGGTGCTGAACCTGTGGATATAAGAGAGGAGGAGGAGTATCAGGGCCGAGTGCAGAACAGACAGAGCTCCCAGAATGACTGTAGTATGATAATCACTGATCTGAGAGAGAGAGACACTCAGACCTACAGATTCAGATTCTACACTAATGATCCTGGAGGCAAATATACTGGCAGACCTGGAGTCAGTCTGTCTGTCACAGGTAGAGCTGCACTCTATTAAATAAGTTTAGTTTATTAGTTATTAATATTATGTAAATGAAAAGAACACCAGACCTTGTTTAATCTCTCCTGCAGATCTGAAGATTACAGTGTCAGGCACAGAGAGTGGAGAAAAGCAGATGACCTGTAGCAGCACCTGCACTCTGCCTTACCTCCCCACTTACATCTGGTACAAGAACGGACAGCCTATATCTAACAGGTACAACAGATGGCTATATGTGTATGACAATACTGTGGATGCAGGCAGCTACTCCTGCGCTGTAAGAGGATATGAGAAGCTCCGCTCTCCTGCTGTCTGTAAGAACCTCACTGTAAACGTCTCCCTCCTTCTGTCTGATTACAGTAAACTCATATTCAGTGATATCCAGTAGATATGAGATATATTTCTGTTAGAATTCAGTTTGTGCTGGAGGTGGTTTGGTGTTTGGGGTTTTTATGATTGTAAATCTGATTGATTTATAATTTCCTTTTGTTTCTTTCAGGTGTTTTAAACCAGAGCAGCTGCTGGAGTGTCTCTTACTCCACCCAGACTATCTGCGCTCTGATTGGCTCATCAGTGGACACTCACGGCTACTACACCTTCCCTCGTCAGCAGCCTGACCCCCAGCCTGCCTGGTACATCAGACTCCACACACAGGACAGAGAGCTGAGTCCTGCAGATGGCCGAGTGGAGTTTTTCAGTGAGAGAGCGAATATGATCACACTGAGACTGAACCATCTCACACAGAGCGACTCGGCAGAATATCTCCTCCGATTTAAAGCCCCCTACTGGAAACACACACACAGCTCTGCTGGAGTCTCTCTCTCTGTCACAGGTAGGAGCTGTGTGTTATGTTTGTCTCTCAGTGTTAATCTGTGTCTGAGCTGTGAAGACACTGATGGGAGTCTGTCACAGGCCTGCAGGTGAAAGTGGAAGCTGCTGCAGAGGAACAGACAGTAACACTGATCTGCAGCAGCACCTGCACTCTGCCCAATAACTCCACTTACATCTGGTACAAGAACAGACAGAGTGAGTCTCACTGCAGATCTGCCTCCTGCTCTGTAGCTGTGGTCAGTGGAGCGGTCAACTACAGCTGTGCTGTTGAAGGCCACGAGAGCCTCCTCTCTCCTCCAGTGTGTGAGTGGACATTTTTACACTCACTAATAATCTAATCTTCTATCATTCTACTAATAAGTGAAACATGATTGTTTACCAACTTTCCAACCAGACTCTCCCAGAAACACCAGAGCAGTGCTGGTTCCCTCTGGAGAGAGAGAGGAGGGAGAGTCAGTGACTCTGAGCTGCAGCAGTGATTCAGACCCTCCTGTTCTCTCCTACTCCTGGTTTAAGCAGAGATCAGCTGCAGACACACCGCTGACAATAGGCCAGAATTACAGCATCACCAGCATCAGCTCCCAGCACAGCGGACTCTACTACTGCACCGCTCACAACCAGCTAGGACATCACAGCTCTACACCCGTACTTCTGGATGTAAAAGGTAAGCAGCAGTCTGCAGTGACTGTGTTCAGTCAGGATGTGTAATTACTGGTGAATTAGCTGTTGTTCTCCTGATCAGAATGAATGAACTGATTCTGTTCAAACACTCAGCTGAGTTGTTGGAGCAGCGTGCTGTTTGGGGAGCTGTTTGGGAAGATGTTTGGGGAGCTGTTGGAGTGGTCCCTGTTCTGCTTCTCTCTCTCACTGCTGTTCTGTGCATTAAGTGAGTGACAGTATTGTTTATATTTATCTCTGAATCTCTGAAGCTGCATTAAACATCATATTAACCTCAACTTTAACCTCAAATACAAGCTTTTATGATCTACAGAACTCAAAACTCTAACTGGCATTTTCTGTTTAATCTGTATGATCAGGAGGAGGAGAGGAGCAGAGAGAGACACACATATTCAGGTACTGAGAGAGGATTTCACTTTCTTTCTCTCTACATCCTCCTATAAAGCTGCTACTGAATAGATAGATAGATAGATTGATTGATTGATTGATTGATTGATTGATTGATTGATTGATCAATCGATCGATCGATCGATCGATCGATCGATCGATCACTGTATTTATCCCACGGGGAAAGTCAGCAAAATCAAACAAGAGAGCAGCATAATAAAAGGCACTTAAAATAGTAGTAAGAAGTGGCAAATAGGAAACAGTAAACCTGACTATAAATACAGCTATATTAATAAATACAGCTATAATATACATAATATAACCCAACTATATAAATAAGAAGTACTAGAAAAAGTGATTGCAGTGCAGTAACTACATTAATATAATGTAGTGATGTAAGGCATCCTGGGGTATCAGTACAGTATAAGTGATAAAGAATAGAGTTTTAAAGTGGCAGTGCAGATGACAGAGCTGTGTGGCAGTACATAGTGATGAACAGAATAGTGTCCGATTGAGAAACAGTGGGACTGTTCTATTAGTACACTCAGTGCACAATAATGTCCCGGCACAGTGACGAGGCGTTGTACAGTGAGATCGCTGTTGGGAGAAACAATCTCCTGTACCGTTCCTTCCAGTAGATCATGGAGGGGGTGGAAAGTGTTCTCCAGAATAGCATATTTTTTGCTCAGAGTCCTCCTTTCCATAACCACCTCAAAGCCTTCCAGAGAGCAGCCCAGGACTGATCCAGCTTTCCTGATCAGTTTGTTGAGCTTACTGGCATCTCCACTCCTGATGCTGCCTCCCCAGCAGATTGCAGCAAAGAAGACAGCACTAGCAACAACAGACTGGTAGAAGGTCTCCAGCATATTGCTGCACACGTTTCTGAGCTTCCTCAGAAAGTAGAGTCTGCTCATCCCCTTCCTGTACACAGCCTCTGTGTTGGCCTTCCAGTCCAGTTTGCTGTCCAGGAGGACACCCAGGTATTTATAGGTGTCTACCCGCTCCACATCCTGACCCGTGATGGTAATGGGACCGGTCGTGGTCCTCTTCCTCCTGAAGTCCGCCACCATTTCCTTGGTCTTGGCCACATTGAGAATCAGGTGATTCCTCTCACTCCACACAACAAAGCTGTTAACCAGGTCCCTGTATTTTCCATCCTCATCATCCCTGATGCATCTGACTACCACAGAGTCATCAGAGAATTTCTGAAGGTGGCAGAGTTCTGACCTGTACTGGAAGTCAGTGGTGTACAGGGTAAAGAGGAAGGGAGAGAGAACAGTTCCCTGTGGTGCTCCAGTGCTGCTGACTAAGCACTCAGACCAGTTGGATCCCAGCTGCACATACTGGGGTCTGTCAGACAGGTAGTCCATGACCCAGGCAACAGTCCATGACCCAGGCAACCTGTCCACCTGCATTCTGTCCATCTTTCCCCCCAGCATCAGAGAGTGTTGGATGGTGTTGAATGCACTTGAGAAATCAAAGAAAGTGATTTTCACTGAGGAGTTGTTGTGGTCCAGATGGGCGTGCACCTTCTGCAGTAAATAGATGACAGCATCATCCACTCCAACCTGCTGCTGGTAAGCAAACTGGAGGGGGTCCAGGAAAGGGCTGACCTGAGGACTGAGGTGTGTCAACATAATCCTTTCCAGGACCTTCATGACGTGTGATGTGAGGGCCACAGGTCTATAGTCGTTCAAGGAGGAGGTGGTAGACTTCTTTGGAACAGGAACCAGGCATGATGTTTTCCACAGCACTCCTGTTTAAGGCTCAGGTTGAAGAGGTGCTGTAGGATTCCACATAGCTGGGTAGCACAGACCTTCAGTACCCTTGTGCTGATCCCATCAGGTCCTGAAGCTTTTCCCAGTTTCAGCTTTTCCAACTGTCTCTTCACCTGGCCAGTTTTTACTTCTAAGTGGGTGAGTGATTGCTGTGATTCCTCAGACAATATTTGTGTTTGTGGGGTGAGGGGGGGTAGACGTGAGTGAGCAAAGAGTGGCGGTGGTGATGGTAAGTGGGTGGGGGAGACGCCGCTGCTTCTGGTGGAGGGGGAGGGTGTCACGCTGAATCTGTTAAAGAACACATTCAGCTCGTTGACTTTGTCCAAACTGCCCCCAACAGTCTGCTGCTTGCCTTTGAAGCCAGTGATCTGCCTCATCCCAGTCCACACCTCCTTCAAATTGTTTTGCTGGAGCCTACCCTCCAGTTTTCTCCTGTAGGCTTTCCTGCTCTCTCTCAGTCTCACCTTCAGCTCCTTCTGCACACTCCTCAGTTGTTCCTTGTAATAAAGACTGAAGTTGTGTTCTCCTCATCTCTCTCTAAAAGACCCCAAATCCTGCAGACCCCACATACACAGCCCTCAACCCCACCACCATCAGCTCAGACTATGATACTCTACAGGTATGTCTACAGTTTTTATGTGTGTGTGTGTGTGTGTGTGTATGTGTGTGTGTTTTACTCTGCAGAGTGTTTAGTTTTCTTTTTTGTCTCCAGTGTGTTGGAGACTCTCCCAGTGACACATACTCAACCTTAAACCCTGCAACCATGACGTCTGATTATGACTCTCTGACAGTAAGTCTGCAGTTTATTTATTTGCTTGCAAATGTGTGTGTGTGTGTTTCTGTAGTTGGAATACATAGCAGGGTGTGTGGGTGTGTGTGTTTCCAGGCTGTTCGTCCTCATTAAGAGATGAGAAATGCTCCAGAAATGAAGGATAAACGGCTGTGCTACATCACTGTATTCTCCACCATCCGCAGCACCAGCAGCACTTAAAGACACGTTTGGTGATCATAACAAAGCAGATTCTGCTTTAAAGGAACAGTCCACTAGTTTGTTCCCTTTGTTCCCAGCTTGTTTGCCAGCTAATTCTTCCTGCATTGATAAAAATGAGATTCTGTTTCAGAATCAGTCAGTTCTGCCAGTTCAGTAGAAGCAGACTCTGGATGCTTTGAAACATGTTTGTATCTTATTGACATTTAATGTTTATGATTCAGTTTATTGTGGATTGATTGTTTAGAACATTGCATTAAAATCTGCCCTTTCTAAGCAGGTCTGAACTGAGGTTCTGCTTAGATTAATGTTTTTTAGTCCTCCTCAGAGCTGCAGATTGATTTAATGAAGGCTTAGTAATGAGCTGCTGCGTTAAATCAGGTGTGTTAACAGAGGTGGAGTGATGGTCTCTGTGGTGCTGTAGTTCTGAGTTTTAGTATTATTCTAAGGACATACTGGTGTCTATAAACACTGACATGATGAAACAGTAGTGGAGTGTGGAAGTCCGTGTTTGGTCATTATTTCACCTTCATTAGCCTTTTAGCTACAGTGCTAAACTTCTATTGATGAGAGAGACTGATGTAGTTTTATCAGAGTTTATTAGATTTAGCTGTTTCCTGCAGAATTAAATGGTTAAGATGTAAACAGAGTCATTCAGAGTGGTTTGGTGTGAAATGCTCCGTACTAAAGAAACTTACAGAGTCAGAACTGCTCACAGTGGAGGTGATAGGAACCTGACGTCTGAAGGGTGGTGTGAGTGGTGCCTACGAGAGAAACAGAGCCAAGGACTGCGACAACACAGAGAAGGGACATTGCTGCTGCTGCACGTGGTCCGAGGACCTGGAGCACGCAGACAATGATCCATCCCCGGCACCTCCCTTCACCGGACTCCCCAGTGGTTGCCCTGACACCAGGGTGCACTCTAAGAGGACTCTAAGAGGGGGACTGTGGTGAGAGGAAGGTGGGGTTGCTGGGTCGCCTGACCGTTCATGCTGGGTTTTCTACCTCTGATCACAGACAGCTGCTGCTTGTTCAGGAAGGAGCACCCGCAGCATAAAAGCTCAGCTCTCGTCAGCACGGGAAAGAGGACACTCGCTGATGGAGCTTTTAGAGGCATTCCACTCTTCAGACGTCTGGTTCCCATCACCTCCACTGTGAACAGTTCTGACTCTGTAAGTTTCTCTAGAACGGAGCATTTCACACCAAACCACTCTGAATGACTTTACTTACATCTCAACCACTGAATTCTGCAGAAATGATAGAAATGATGGAGATCTCTGTTGATCATCACTAGAGCATCTGTTCTTCATTATTCTGCTGGTTTCATCTGTATATTTAAAAAAGGAGACTCATTATCATCAAAACTCATTAATAATCAAACTCATTAATAATAAAGTCTTTGATAATCATAAAGTGTATTTTTCATTTGTTTAAAGATCACTTTCTTCTTCTTCTTACCTGTTCTTGGTGATGATGTCCATGACTGATCTTTTGTCTCTTGATGACACGAATCTGTCCACCATCTTCACACAGTCCTTGTGGCTCCCCAGAAATCTCAGGGTGTTTCGAGCATGGAGTCTGTGGAGGAAGAATGATAAAAGGTCATTTTCAGTGCTGGCTGGTGAAGAAAACATGCTGATGGGTTCAGTTCTGATCCAATAGGTGTAAAAACAAGCAACTGCTTACCTCACTTCCTGTGCGGAGTCCAGAGCCAGTTTGCTGACGGCGGTCAGGAACCTGCTGGTGAATTCCTTCTTGCTGGTCAGCACACGAGAAGCCCCCAACTTGTAAGAGAGCTTCTCCAGATGCAGTGCTGTGCATCTTCTCACTGCTGCATTTCTGTGGCTGGAGAGAGGAGAGTGAACACAGTAAGATACACATCCAGCGTTTACACACAGGTGAACTCTAGACTCACCTTCTAGCAAGATCTTC
Organism: Salminus brasiliensis; assembly: GCF_030463535.1. Lineage (NCBI taxonomy): Eukaryota > Metazoa > Chordata > Actinopteri > Characiformes > Bryconidae > Salminus > Salminus brasiliensis. Next base: position 4,569,640 of record NC_132902.1, on the reverse strand, counting down.
TCTAAAATGTAGGAAGAGACTCAGCCGTACATCAGTGCTGCCAGTTTGTACTGTGTCTTTAGAATGACCACTGATATTGATCACATGACCACTTAATTTAGTTTACAGTTCAAATCTATTAATGAATATGGAATGTGATGTTTACCTGAATCCACCAGCCAGTAGAGCATGCAGGACCCGGCCAGGCGAGCAGTTTTGCACCATCGTGCTGAGGGCCACCTCTACATCCTCTTTGATGAAGTGGCTGGATTCCCCAGCCTTGTGCAGAAGGACACAGGCAGTGCTCTCCACCTCCTTGTCCATCTTCCGCTGCAGGTGGGCGTACAGGTGGGACAGGGTGGTCATGGCGGCACGAGACACCATGGAGCGCAGGTTCTTCACCTAAGACAGTGGAGACAAAAGAAGCACAGTGAGCCTCTGTCTCACTCAACTCAACCACTGACACTTGCTTTAGCATTAATTAGAATAATGTCATTACAGAAGCTGTTGTCCAGAGTGTGTATGAAGTGTGGGTCTTACCTCCTTGATGAGGGCCAAGCAGACATCATGTAGCTCAGGTAGAAGAACCTCGGCATGGTGTTCCGCCAGAGCGCGCAGCACTTTCAGCCCCTCCATCTTCCTCTCCCTGTTTAAAAGCAAGACATTAGAATGAGGTCTGGAAGGTGGTGTTATTACAGCAGGAATGATGAAGACTGATTCAGTCAATACACTGAACATTTAACAGCAGAGGAGCAGCAGTAGATGGAGATCATTGGGAATTCTCTTCAGACACTTTATAGACTCTGATGTTTAGAAGATTCCATCACTAATTTTATCTGGATACTCCAAAGCATTTTAGTTGTGTATTCTCAGGTAACTTCAGCTATTCTAACTCTAGTCTGAGCACTAATCTAAAACACATTACTGCTCCATTAGAACTGGATCTTAATTCTGAATGATCAGTGGAAGGGTGGTGGGTCTACTCCAGCTCACTAAAGACATACCATTCCTCATCCTGCAGCAGGCTAAATGCCTGGCTGAGTGCCAGCTCAGGCTGGTCAAGGGGCTGCTCACTAGTTAGGGCTGGGATCTCCAGCCCCTCTCCTCTTCCCTGACTACCTTCAGCAAGGTGTGGAACAGCCCTGTTGTTGACAGGCTCCTTGCTGGTTTCTGCTCCCCTGCTCTGTCTAACTACAGACACATCTGGAGCAGCTGTTTTTCTTGCAGTGTCCATCTGACATCCTGTCCTCCTCTCCTGCCTAGGTCCAGTCTCACTCCTGCCTAGGCCTACCCACCTGGGGATTTTGCTACCTGTGATTAAATGAACCTGGTTAGAGCACCTAAACTATTTTAATTCATTTCATTCAATTTCTAATTTAAAGACATTGTGTTTCTGAGCTGTATGAAGTTTGTGGAGATGATACATGAGACTCCTGAGATGTAAATACTCTAGGTCAAAGACTAATTTTTCAGTACTGGAACTCACCTGGTGCATCGTAGGCCTTGGACCCTTTCTTATCCACCTTAGGTTGGACAGCAGCAGGTGGAGGAACAGGTGTGTGCACCAAGGGCCGTGAAAGGAACTCCTCCAGAGTAATGGAGTTCCCATTGGTCTTGTTGTCATCCTTGGTCTCCATGTTCAGCCCCCTCAGTCTGGGAAATCTGCTGGGTTTGGCAGCAGTTGGAGGGACAGGTGTGTGGACCAGGGGGCGTGAAAGGAACTCCTGAAGTGAAAAAGAGTTCCCATAGGCCCTGTTCCTGGACTTGGCAGCAGCAGGTGGAGGGACAGGGGTGTGGAGAACAGGAAATTTCAGGTCCTCAGTCTGTTCTTTCACCACCTGTGGGGCTTGAACTCGGACCCTCTGCCTTATAGGAGGCAAACTGCAGGGTGGTGAAGGGTCCATGCGGGACTCCTGAACGTCCACATTTGGGTCGTCCATCATGAGTCTCATTTTCTCCATGTATTCCTGCCGCTTCCTCCTGATGCTCTCTTGAAGGGAGGGGGCAAGAATAATGGGTCCATCTTCAGGACTGTTTGGCTTCATCTCTGGAAGTAATTCCTGTAGATCCTGATGAGACGTCTTCTGAGATGTGCACTCCTCCACAGTCACACATCTACTGATCACAGTACTGAGAGACCAGCCATTAAATATGGAACGTTACGTGGGCGTGACTCTATTATGACGTCACAAATTGGGGCGTGGTTCTCTGCTGCCTCCACACTATTAGGAGTGAAATATTAGGAGTGTATCATCCAGGGTTGGCTGGAAACACAATGCATGTAACAGTTTTCTGTAATCAGGATAGAAAAAAGTCCAGTTCCAGAGGAAAAAGGCAGTAATCAGATTCCAGCTCCATTCTAAAAACAGTGGGATTACTAACAGAACTACAGTAAACACTCATCACTCTGCTGATTCTCTTGTCTTTCTTCATATCTAGGAGCTAAATTTGGGGCTTAAATGCAGATTTTGCTGAGATTTGATTTCTTTAATGAGAGTTTAGCACTTTCCACAGCGCGCTGTCTCCCTTCAAGCCCCGCCTTATTTTCTTAACCCTCCAATCACTGCTTAGCAACCGTTGTTGTGCAGGACTCCTTCAGCGCTGTTCAGCTCGAGCTCCTGTTTCCGCGGATAGAGTTTGAAGGTGAAGCTCCAGTTCTAGTCATAAGATGTGTCTGGGGGACACAGAGAGCCTGACAGACTGAAGGAGGCTGTTTTCTCCCCGTTTCCAAAAACAACAGCTCATTTGAAAAAGTCAGCTCTGGACTCGTCTGTGGTAAACCTCCCCATGAGCTGAACACACACACCTTAACCAGAGACAGCTGTGTTCACTCAGAGGTGAGTCGTTTGATCTGCTGTTTAGTTGCTAATTTGAGCTGCTTTGACTGAATAAGAAGCTGTGTATGAAAGCACTTGTGGAAAAAGTCGTAGAACCCAGGCGTAGTTTTAGCGGACATGCTAAAAGTTCCTCTTGCTGAAGCGTTCAAATCTTTCTTTACTTGAAATGGATGAGCTGCTTTTACCACGTTGGCTTTGCAGTAACTTTCTGAAGTAGATGAAGTAAATGAGCTCCTCCAGCTGAAGCCCAGTAGAGCAGCAGGGACATCTGATGTCTTCACACATTGCTGCCCCCCAGTGATCAGATCAGGTCATTACATCTGTGATTGGAAGATGTGTTGGTTGATTCTCTGCTTTGGTTTTATTATTGTTCAGATTGTAAAGCATTAATCCATTATTGTAGGCTGTGTTCAATCATCTCTTCATGTTTTAAAGCTCCATCCTCTCCCTGCTGTCACTGCAGTGTTGTAGAAGAGCAGATGCTGCACAGTGGAGGAACCAGGAAGAAATAAGCATTAAAAACTAAACCAAAAGCTGCTTCACAACTTTATTTCTGATGTTCTTTTTGTAAAATACTGTTCAGAGTAATAAATCACACAAGATGAAGCAGAATCACACTTATATCAGTAAATCTAACCAATAACAGTAAATGATAAAAACAGTGCAGAAGAATAAAAACATGAATCTTTTAAAACAGTTTCTCAATGAACTCTGAATTCCTCTTTTGGGCAGTACCTGTAGAGGACAGGAGGGGGAGCCACTGTTACAGTTATTTGGTCAGTCTGACAGCAGTCTCTGCTCTCCTCCAGTGTGTGAGAATGAGGTTAAACTGCAGCTATATTTGTAGACAATCACTTAAACCGACCATTTCAGCCCTGACCATGACCTCTGAACCCAAAAGGAGAGAAGTGTCAGATGATCAGAAGGACAGGGCTCTCCCAGGCATCTTCATTACCCTCTACATTTAGCCTAAAGACTTCATTAGTCAGTTTGAATATGAAAGGTCAGGCATTCAATATTCAATAATGTACCAATAACAGTTTCTGTGTGGAGATGCTGACCTTGAAGCCCTGCGGCCTGAAAAGCCTTAAACTGGTCCTCTTGTGGGGAGTCAATCTACATAAACAAAGATTTGACTCTAGAAATAACTTCATTATGAATAAATGACTCTTAATCTTGGGTACAGCTCATGTAAGAAGTTCCCTCTCCAATCACAAGGCTGATGTGGCTTGTTCTGCTCACACCTTTAACTAAACGTTCTCCACCGTTTCACCTCTAAAGCTAAAGCTAACCCAACCACTCAGAACTCCCAGAATTCAGTTCAGAGTCTCTGTTCAGGTTTATCAGCACAGACTGATTTTGGTCTTCTAAAAATCTCCAGTAAAATAAAGGGATTATTGACGGTCAGTCACCTGGTAAAAACTGAGGAGTGTTTATGAACATTGATTAAAAGTCTGGAAGAGCCGAGACTGAACGTCAGTCACGTGACTGATTCTAGAAGAATACACAGCTTTTCAGCTTCAGCTAAACGGTCACTGCAGACACTCTGTGTGTTCGACTGATGTGTTGAACATGGGACTGAGAGTAAAGAAGGGTAAATGTTCTCACTCTAATGACTGATGGTGTAAAAAGCTGCTCTCTCACCTGCTTGACTCTTTGACTTCCTGTTTCAGGACCAGTTACCAAAGATACCAGCATTAGTGAGTCAGTGTACAGCTGCATGCAGAACTTTGAGCACCCCTGGTCAGATTACATGATTTTATTGATTTTCTAACTGATAATTAGTTCAGATTCTGTACAGAGACACTTCTGCACTTTTTAATACACACTTACTGATTATATACTGAACTGATCTCACACCTGACTGACCAGAGCTCCTAAACACAGAGACAGAGAACTGAAGTCCAGATGTACTGTCAGATACTGGACACAGGTGAGGTCAAGCCTGAAATCAGGACATGTCTAACTCCCACTTTAAATGCAATAAGAGAAAAGCTGAATGCACTTGAATGTATTTATATTCTTGAGTGAACAACAGGAAGTGGCTAAAAGAGGAGGTGTGATGACCACATGCACAAACACGTCTTCAGGGTCTCAGCCTGCTTTGCTCACTAGTAAGATCAGAAGGTACGAGGACAGGGTGAGTAACAGCACACTAATCTGAGATGAACTCAGTTACAGCTGGGAGCTAAAAGAGTGAGTCTGCTTGATCATTTATTTTAGTCAGAGTTTGTTCTTTTCTTCTTTATTAGTGAAATTTTCTCTAATCTACTCTCTGAATCTATCGGCTACTGATCAGACCCTCGAGTATCAGCGGTCATGTCTTACCAGATGTCAGGAGGTTTTTCAGCAGCAGTGATCATCATCTTATTAGCAGGTAAACCTTTACATTTTACTGTGTTTATGTGCTTGTGTTTTACTACAGTTACTGTGTTTAGATTAACACACCAGTCTGGTTAAAGGTGCAATAGAATGCATTAGAAAGCAGGAGTATCTGAAGTGGTTCTTTGGTGTGTAAATAAAGTATGTGACTTTGGTTGGGGACAGATGTGGTTTTACAAACCTATTCACAATCCTGTGTTTTGGCCTCAGAATAACAAAATCTTTTATGGAGGGCTTGTGAATAATTTGTTAAGCTCTGCTCTGATTGGCTGTTTTTGTCACCATATGGGCTCACACAATAGCCACAGAGCATACCATACACTCTAATACCAGCACAGCTTTGTTTTTAGCACTCCGACAAGAGGATTGTAAATATTTTAGTGTTTGTACATTTTAGACAACCCTCTCGTGCCTCTAGATTGAGAAGCACTGGTTTGTAGCACTGTGGCGTTTTGGGGATGTCTGATATTTGAGTTTTCATTGGTGGAATACATTTTAAATTGTGATTTATTTAAATATGTTAACTAACATAACATAAATATTTAACTAAGTAAGTTGTGAGTCCTGGAGAACAGCATGGGACAGAGGATAGAGTCCTAATTACTGTTGCCAAATGTGTACGTCATCAAATCTGCCCAAACTACAGTTAGAAATGCACCTCGGTCAGACTGCCACAATCTGAGCTGTTGATGTTGGCTGGAGTTGGCTGCCCACCTCTCTGGATGTGTGTATGCTCACTGTCCCTAGTTCAGTAGTGTGTATGTGTATGTGTGTTCAGTACCACTACTACAGATGGGTAAAATGCGGAGGACACATTTCGCTGTACATAGTACAGTGACAAATATGTGCACCTTTACCTTTACCTTTTTTACTTTTTAAAAAATGTGATCTTTCCAAATATTCAACAGAAATGCACCAATCATCCAGGAATGCACATTATGGGTGTTTGTATTCTAACCCATGTCGAGCTCCACATCCACTATTTTACACTGTTCTGTTGCTCTGTGGTTATCACATGATCATACCACCACCCAGCTTCACACATTACTGTGTGGTCACTCTGCCAGTCAGAGCACAAGAGTTTCCCCCCTCATATCTGAATGTGTGTGTGTGTGTGTGTGTGTGTGTGTGTGTGTGTGTGTGTGTTTGTGTGTGTGTTGCAGGAGTTGATGCTCAGCACAGTGTAACTCTCCCCTCTCAGAGTCTCTGTGCTGTTACTGGATCTACAGTAAAAATCTCCTGCAAATATACAACACCTGATTCCTCCAGTGTCAGAGAGAGAGAGTGGATCCACAGCTCTGATGGAGAAGAACGAGTCCTGAGCTCCACTGAAAGAGGAGTGTCTGTAAGAACAGAGCAGAATGAGTGTGAGCTGACAGTGAGGGATGTGAGAGTGAGACACTCTGGAGTTTATAACTTCAGATTTAGAACATCAAGCAGTGACTGGATATCAGCCTCATCTGGAGTTCAGCTCACTGTTACAGGTACACACACACACACACGCACAGAGTCTCTGTGTTTACACATTACATGTGATTTAAAAAAAATGTTTAGATATAATTTGTGTATGTATGTGTGTGTGCGTATGTGTAGATTTGCAGGTGAAGGTGGATCCTCAGACTGTAGGACAGAGGCAGGTGAAACTGACCTGTAGCTCCTCCTGCAGCCTCGGTACAAACCTGTACTACTACTGGTTCAGGAACGGACAGCACCGGACTTCTGGATATGATGCCTCCATAGTGCTCGACTCCACCAGACCATCTGGTGAGGGCAGCTACTATTGTAAGGTGTACATCAGCAGTCAGTGGAAACGGTCTGCTGCAGTGTGTAAGTTTCAGTAAAAACTATGATGATCTATAATCTAGTTATTATTTTCCTTCATGTTCTGTCAGTGATCTGCAGAGTAAAGAAAGAGCTTTTAAACCATTTCACCCATTTCACTACTATGGGTGTATGAACAGATTTTTGGAGGGGACCCTCACTTAAAAATGTATTTTGCCCAAACACTTATTTACCCAAACAATAAAACCATATAAAAGATGGAAAAACAGAAAACATAAATGTGATCATGATCAGCAGCCTCTGGAGCTACAGGCACATGTTCCGCTAGAGCTACTGCTTCTGTAACAGTGTTTGAATTACAGGGAAGTGAAGAAGACATTATTTATAACAGTACACAGTCTTATGCAAAAGTTTGGACACACGTTTGGCTAATTAACACATTTTGTCTTTATTTATTTTATTGAAAAGTAGTAAACACAACCTCTGTAGCTTGGCTAACTGGGTAGTTCCTAAACAGAGCTATTACAGACAACAGTGCTGCCCAGAAAGAGAGTGAATACAAAACACTACACTGTAACAACTGCACCTGTATCATAACTGCACTAACAAATACATGAACATAATAGAACTACTGGATCTAAAAATGTTCTCTTTATTTAAATAGTGTAATTACACTCAGTACTGTACACACAGTATTCATCTACTGTACCCAACAACAGTAACATCAGTGAACTGTGCTCCTGCTGCATAAGCTGTCCTCAGACACTACCTCAGCCACTACCCTAAATGATAAAATATATACATAATAACACAGTTCATCTCTTTATCAAGACTTTTACATTTCCCAGATCAGTTAGTGAAGTTTGGAGTAAACCATAACATTTCTGACTGTAGTTTATCCTTTACTGTATTAATAAACAAATCTTTATAATGGAATCTAAACTAATGGAGTCACTTCACAGCAGACAGACAGACAACCCTACACAGAGTGTAGTGCTCGTCACTGGTATCATTTATTGTGTGTGTGTGTATGTTCCAGGTGTGCTGGGTAAACAGTGCTGGGGTGTGACTTACACTGCTAAACGTGTGTGCGCTCTGAAAGGATCATCAGTTGATCTCTCCTGCTCTTATAAATACCCTGGAGGACACACAGTGACTAAATCAGTGTGGTTCATTAAAGAGCAGAGTGGTGCTGAACCTGTGGATCTGAGAGAGGATGAGGAGTATCAGGGCCGAGTGCAGAACAGACAGAGCTCCCAGAATGACTGTAGCATGAGAATCGCTGACCTGAGAGAGAGAGACACTCAGACCTACAGATTCAGATTCTACACTGATGATCCAGGAGGCAAATATACTGGCAGACCTGGAGTCAGTCTGTCTGTCACAGGTAGAGCTACACTCTATTAAATAAGTTTAGTTTATTATAAGAATATTCTGTAAATGAATAGAACACCAGACCTTGTTTAAACTCTCCTGCAGATCTGAAGATTACAGTGTCAAACACAGAGAGTAGAGGAAAAAAGCTGACCTGTAGCAGCACCTGCACTCTGCCTGACCACCCCACTTACATCTGGTACAAGAACGGACAGCCTTTATCTAACAGGTACAACAGATGGCTATATGTGCATGACAATACTGTGGATGCAGGCAGCAACTCCTGCGCTGTAAGAGGATATGAGAAGCTCCGCTCTCCTGCTGTCTGTAAGAACCTCACTGTAAACTTCTCCCTCCTTCTGTCTGATTACAGTAAACTCATATTCAGTGATATCCAGTAGATATGAGACGCTGATGTTTTAGCATGTCTGTTAGAATTCAGTTTGTACTGGAGGTGGTTTGGTGTTTGGGGTTTGTTTATGATTGTAAATCTGATTGATTTATAATTTCCTTTTGTTTCTTTCAGGTGTTTTAAACCAGAGCAGCTGCTGGAGTGTCTCTTACTCCACCCAGACTATCTGCACTCTGATTGGCTTATCAGTGGACATCCACGGATACTACACCTTCCCTCGTCAGCAGCCTGACCCCCAGCCTGCCTGGTACATCAGACTCCACACACAGGACAGAGAGCTGAGTCCTGCAGATGGCCGAGTGGAGTTTTTCAGTGAGAGAGCGAATATGATCACACTGAGACTGAACCATCTCACACAGAGCGACGCAGCAGAATATCTCCTCCGATTTAAAGCCCCCTACTGGAAACAAACACACAGCTCTGCTGGTGTCTCTCTCTCTGTCACAGGTAGGAGCCGTTTGTTATGTTTGTCTCTCAGTGTTAATCTGTGTCTGAGCTGTAAAGACACTGATGGGAGTCTGTCACAGGCCTGCAGGTGAAAGTGGAAACTGCTGCAGAGGAACAGACAGTAACACTGATCTGCAGCAGCACCTGCACTCTGCCCAATAACCCCACTTACATCTGGTACAAGAACGGACAGAGTGAGTCTCACTGCAGATCTGCCTCCTGCTCTGTAGCTGTGGTCAGTGGAGCGGTCAACTACAGCTGTGCTGTTGAAGGCCATGAGAGCCTCCTCTCTCCTCCAGTGTGTGAGTGGACATTTCTACACTCACTAATAATCTAATCTTCTATCATTCTACTAATAAGTGAAACATGATTGTTTACCAACTTTCCAACCAGACTCTCCCAGAAACACCAGAGCAGTGCTGCTTCCCTCTGGAGAGAGAGAGGAGGGAGAGTCAGTGACTCTGAGCTGCAGCAGTGATGCAGACCCTCCTGTTCTCTCCTACTCCTGGTTTAAGCAGAGAGCAGCTGCAGACACACCACTGACAACAGGCCAGAATTACAGCATCACCAACATCAGCTCCCAGCACAGCGGACTCTACTACTGCACCGCTCACAACCAGCTAGGACATCACAGCTCTACACCCGTTCATCTGGATGTGAAACGTAAGCAGCTGTAGAATGATGATCAGTTTGGATTACACCCTCTCTTTGATTTAGGGATTTTGTAACATGGCTGATATACTGTATAGTTGTAGTGGGATGTTTTACACACATTTATCATGGACATGAATATCATGACAAACATCTTTAGTAGAAAATATGTTTTTTTATTTGTCCACCTGCTTTATTTTTTTTATCAACACAGGGTCATTGGCTTATGAATTATTTGGTGTTAAATGTCTTTTAATTTGCCTAAACCAATACCTCTTAACTTCCTGTTGGTGATCATGATTGTCTACAGCTGGTAGCTTCTGTCTCCAGGGTTTGGTTGAAAGCAGTCATTGATTTGGTCAACACACAGTACATGGGTGTGTAAGTCCAAGGAGCTCAGTGCAGATCTGAGAAAGATCTTATGTAGACTTACACAAGTGCAGATTCAGAGATCATCAGTTTAAACAATTATAGGTAAGAACAGCTTATTGGAAGGTGTCGTCACTAGGGTCTGTAAGAAGACCCAAACTGTCACCATCAGCTAAGACGAAAACGGTTCAGATGGTCAGAAACAACATAAGAACCATCAAGGCACAGGCCTGCCATTAACTGGAAGCTGCTGGAACAGCAAGTTTTACATTGGACTTAAAGGTTGCAGTCCACAAAAGAAGGCCCTGCTCCTAAATCAACACCTTTAAAGCTCTTTGCAGCTGAACCACACAGACAAAAGAAAAGCCTTCTGGAGTTGATTGTTCACAGTGACCAGAAGCTTGTTTGGAAGAGTAAAGCTGAGCCGTTAAACACCAGAGCATCATTCTCAGACATTTTTTCTGCAAGTATAGCACTGGTATATTGCAAAAAGTGAATGGAATAATGACAAAGGCAGACTACCCCAGAACTCTTCAGTAAGACGGTTGAAACTTGACGCTGAGCCCAAACACATTAGTGTAATTGATAAAGCAGACTCTGACTTTAACCTTGGGTTCAATTCTGATAAGAGAAGTCAAATATCCACACAGAATTCTGCTAGAAGCTTGTTGATGGCTACCCAAAGCGTCTGGTCATGGTGCAACTTGCTAAGGGACATCTGACCTAATATTAGATAAAACATGCTGAGTGTATGTAAACTACACAGCTGTGGATCATAACTGTATATGTTAGCACTTCTGTCAAATATTTAAATGTGAGAATTACTGAAGGAGAGGAAACTACTGACCCATTACTGACTGTATAATAAAGTCCACCCGAATCTCACTGTGTGACTTATTGCTCTTTTCATAAAATCTAAATACACAATAAAGGCATAAAAAACAGTATGGGTGAAATATTTAGGTGGATAGATAGAGGGCCTTAATTACATTGATAAAATGCACATAACAGCTGTAAACACATTTATATTGAAGCGTTGGTCTTTGGGTTTAGAAGTCATAAACTAGCAGTTTCAGGGTCAGAGTGGAAAATTTGTATTAAATTATTTTCTTTTTCGATTTTTTTTTTTCTTCTCTGTGATTTATGATGTGGTTCATGGTTTATTTCTGAAGGTCCAGAGGTGAGCTCAGTGCTAAATCTGGTCACAGTGGGAGTGATGGTGGTCTTGGTGGCTCTGATACTCATCACAGCAGTTCTGTGGTTGTGGTATGTGAACTATTAATCAGATAAATGTGTGAACATGAATTTCATTAAATGAAAGCTTTAACTTCTGTCAACACTGCTGACTGTCTCTCAGGAGGAGAAAGTCTGAAGAGCACAGGAGCACTGAGGAGAGTGAACAGGTGAATACGTTAGAGAGGAGAGACTAAACATCATCAAATGTAGCCTATTTCCAAACCTCTCTCTCTCTCTCTCTCTCTCAGTGTGACTCTCCTCCTGTGTATGGTAACATTTCAGTCCTAGCCATGACCTCTGACCTCACACAGAGAGAGGACTCAGGTGAACAGGACGACGTTCACTACTCCAGTGTTCAGTTCAGACCTTCTCACACACACAGGGAATCTCCAGCCTCTACTTCCAGACCTTTTCTAGATCCCACAGAAGAGCAGGATGTTCAGTATGCTGCTGTGAACTTCAGCACACACACTGCTGCCCCCCAGTGAGTAAACCCTGTCATTACAGCTTCACTCATTCTGCACTGCTTTAGTACTTAATGTTTATCTAGAACGTCTCTTCATCTCTTCTTCTACAGGGTTCTGGTTGCTGAAGCAGTCAATGACCAGACTTACAGTCAGATCCACAAACATACATCACACAATAAAACACCGGTCTAAAGTTTAGATCAGAGGGGTTTTCTCAGGGGTTTTCTGAAGACAGCAGAACTGAAAGTAACTCGTCTACAGATGTCAGGCTTCGTCTGACATTCCTCTAATGAACTTTTAATGAAAGGCTCATACAATTAGGATGACGATGATTGCAGCATTGTCCTCCTCGTCCTACAGAGCAGCAATCCAGCTGCTCCATCAACACAAGTGTACAGATTAACATCTACAAGAAAAACCACAAGAACCCAAATAAAGAACACAGTTCTCTACTTAATCTTCTTCTACTCCATTACTTTCAGCTCCCATCTCTCTCTTTTTGTAGTTTAGCTCATCTTATTGTCTGCTGTGAAGCTCTGGCCTGGTCAGAAGTGTCTTTAGTGGTCACCCACTTCTCTCACTGTTTAAAATCACATGACCGGTTTTAAGGAGTTGTCGGATGATGAACTTGCACAGCTTCTATTATTGAGGACAGGACCAGAGGTACCCCTCCATAAACTCTTAAACCAGCTGTATCAAGCTGTCATTACAGGCTAAAACAAGAAGACGCAGCAGAGCTTAGCCAGCAGCATATGGCCTCCTGTTTATAATATTGATAGTTTTGATGTTATAATATTGACAAACAGCCTTACAGAGTATTACAGTCTGATAACTCTGACAGTAGGTGAACTTTGTTCACTGAGGTTTAGATAGAAATTGCTGTTTGTAGCTAAAGCCTCTCTGTTCGTTCCCCTCAGACCAGCTTGAGTTGCTCAACTGGTTTCTGATACTGGCTTCTGATACTGGTTTCTGATACTGGTTTCTGAGGACATGCTGGTATCTAACCAACTACAGTGCTCTCTGTTAATCCAAAATGTTAATAAACCTCAAACATGAATGTTTAAGAAAGTAAAAGTGAGGTTTTGGGCAACTATTATTGTGCAGAATTTTTACGCAGCTAAATAAAAACCCATTTTCCCATCTCACTTATTTATTCAGATCTGTTCAACTCAAAACTTTACAATATACATTTCTGACACATAAAAATCAGTGACAATATAGCCACCCAGAGAGAGTAGATGTAACCCTGTGGAGAGTGAAGCTGCTCTAATGGTGGAGTTAAAGAGAGTGTAAAGCTCTGCAGACATGCAGTGAATATTCTGCTCTACAGAGGAGAAATACGCGCCTCTATGCTGTGCTGTGCTCCTGGAAGTTCTGCTGGCTGATGGATCATTTTGTAAAACGGCTTTAAAGAGCTGACACTGTCTGGTAAGTAAGTTTACTGTGTTCTAAACAGCAAACAGCATTTTTTTCAACCCGACATCATTTCAGAGTTAAAACAATGTTAGCTCCTTAGCTAACGATGCTGCTAGCAGCTCCACCCTAAACTGAGGCTTTCATAATGGGAGCGTTAGCATGGTGGCTAAGTGGGTAGGAGCCCATAGTGTTAACTAGTTCTCTGACTGCATGATGGGTTTGTTTAACATGGCTTAACTCAGGACTCTGAAACATGAGCCAGCATCAACTTTGTTGAGTCCTGAGTGAATTTGCCATGTTTACAGAAGCTGGAGTGATGTTAGACAGTTAGGGAGAGCTCAGTAACTCGCTGTATTTTGAGAAGTGCAGGGTGGATTATATGAAGGGCAGTTGGCTCCTAACGGGACAAGGTGTCTGCTTTGCTCATAATAACTGGATGCTCTCTTTAAAGAAGGTGTGTACACAGATCAGCCATATCATTAATACCACTTGTCTGATATGGGTTGTTCCCCCTTGTGCTGCATTAACAGATTTGAGTATTAGAGACATGAACTCTACAAGACCTCTGAAGGGTTTCTGTGTTCTCTGGCACCAAAAGAAAAGCAGATCTTTTACCTCCTATAAGTTGTGATGGGGCCTCAATGGACACCCATCAGTGAGCCCTAGGTGCCAGTGACTCTGTTGCTGATCCTTTCTTGGACATTTTTTGGTATAAATTGCAGAAGAGTCACCTGGAACCTTCTGGGTGCAATGAAGAGGGCTGAGAGCACTGCCTGTGTCTTTCTGCACAAGACTGGGGAGTCCAGTCACTGCATCAAAGAGGATGTGGAGGTGGCCCTCAGACCTGCTCACCTGGCCGGGTCCCGCGCGCTCTACTGGCTGGTGGATTCAGGTAAACATCACATTTTATATTCATTAATAGATTTGAACTGTAAACTAAATGTAGTGGTCATGTGATCAATATCAGTGGTCATTCTAAAGCCACAGTACAAACTGACAGCACTGATGCACGGCTCTCTTACAAGTTGGGGGCTTCTCGTGTGCTGACCAACAAGAAGGAATTTACCAGCAGGTTCCTGACCGCAGTCAGCAAACTGGCCCTGGACTCCGCACAGGAAGTGAGGTAAGCAGTTGCTTGCTTTTACACCTATTGGGTCAGAACTGCACCTTCACCAACCAGCACTGAAAATTATCTCCCCCCACAGACTCCATTCTCAAAACACTTTTTTTTTTGGGGGGGGGGTGGATAAAAGATCAACCATCATCCACCAGGGTTGAACGTGAGGTGCTCCCCGGTGTCTGGGCAACCCCTGAGGAGGCAGGTAAATGGAGGCAGTGTCATGACATGGTTGCCACTGAGACCCATCGTGCCCTGTCCCGGGTCCCACGGCTGGTAGGGGGCTCGGGCAGGGCCGGGGACGGATCATTGTCTGCGTGCTCCAGGTCCTCGGGCCACGTGCAGCAGCAGCAATATCCATTCTCTGTGTTGTCTCAGTCCTTGTCTCTGTTTCTACCGTAGCCACCACTCGCCTCGCCTCGTCTCTCATATATCAATGTACACACACATAGATATATATCACTCACTAAACTTTGCTGTGTGTGTTTAGTGTAAAAAAAAAACTGCAGTATGTTAAATGTATTATTCCTCAGTAAAGCTTCTAAACTAGCAGAAACATCAGAAGATGAGGAGAAGCTGATCACTCTGCTTCTTACAGAGGAAAACAGTTGAGAAGTTGGGAGAAGTTGTAGAAATGTAGTGTTGGTAGTAAAGGATGATTAGATGAAGTTAAAGGAAACTAAACAGGAGCTTTATTTAAGCTGAACATCTGAACCGGCAGCGCTAGTGAAGCTTTACCCTGAACTGAGCAGCAGCTTCACCCTGTTAACCTGCAGCTCCTGAAGGCGGGTCTTTCCTCCACTCTCAACCAATCAGCAGTCTCTCTGTATTTCATGGGTGAAAGTTTAAATTTCCATGCATATTTCTTGTTACCCACAGAGATTCACTGAGGAAAATCATTAAAAATAATAAATGATATAAAAACATGAATAAGGGTATATCATAGGTTAGTTTTGCATTTAATTAATTCTATTCACTTTGAATTTTATTTATTTTAAATGAGAAATTTTTATATATGATTTCAGGAGAAATATCACTCCAAATGTTCCCTTATAGCAACAGAAGCAACGTTTTGTGCCACAGATCCTTCATCTCTCTTCTTTAACAGATAGCTAAATTATTTAATAAAAAGGTAGAATGTCAAAATATTGCATATCTGAGTCAAAATATCTGGTTTTAGTTCTGTCAGTAAACTAACAGCTGAACTTCTCCCTGATCCAGACGGACTATTAGACTGAATTCCAGAGCAGTCACTGATACATGAAAGAGATGAGAATGAGATGTTGCTAAATGCTACACTCGCTTCTTAAATAGAAATATGAACAATTTTTAATCCAGATATCAACATTAACCACCAGCTGGTGATCATAAAGTAGCATTCTGCTACAGATATATCAGTTTTTAATAATATTCAGGTTTTAGAAAAGGCAGAACTTCTCTGATAGACTGTTTCTCTCTCTGTCTGGCAGCTATAATGCTAAGCAGGAGGTCTTCATGTACTAAACCAAGCGAGCAGTTTAGCTGTTCACTCACAGGAATGCATGTAAAGCAGATAGCTTGTGTTTCAGTAAAGGGGTTTACAGTTTGTAGGAGTGTGTGGATGTGAAGGAGTCCTGCTGTAAAATCACTGATCTAATGAGGCAGCAGCTTTTCATACTGAGCTGATGTGGAGAATTAAACGGCTAGCTAACGGTTCAGCACCTGTAGCTGTAGCCTAGCCTAGCTACAGAGCTACCAGTTACATAACTAAATATGGACTAATATGAATTTATTCTACATGTTATTTTTCCTTAAAATCTAAGTATTCAAAAAACCATTGGCATATGTGTGACACATAAAGCTGAATTATGGCAGCCAGGTAGTAAATCTGGCTGCATAGCTTTTAGTGAGATTTACCTCAGGTAATGTTAGCGTAACATCGCTAGTGCTAGCCTTCTAAATATAAAGGAAAATCTAGTCACAGACAAGCTCAGTTTTCTATATAAAGCACTGAGATTAAAGAAAATTGGTGTTTCGCTGAATGTCACACAGTGACTGCTCTGTAGTACTGCTGTTCTGCAGTCGGCTACCTGGCTTTACCTCAGATCATCAAATCAGCAACACACGCCATTTAACCAGGGGGGTGTTTATACTACTGAATATAACTCATAATCTAAAGAATTACATTCACAAACCTACACTGATTTTACACTGAGATTATTAGTTTATTAGATATGTTGTTTTCATGCCTAATTTACCATCAGTAAGACTGCAGGACATTATTTAGGTGGGGGGTTATTCTCACCCCAGCAGTGACCCTGATAGTGTGTATGGTACTGGTACAACTCCATCAGGCTCAGTAAGGCGTGTGTTTCTCTTTTCAGACAGAAACAGTTTGGATTCTGAGGATAAACTGAAAAGATCTCATTGTTCAGACAGAACTATTTTCTACTCAATTCTATTGATAAGAGCGACTGATTAGTGGTTTATTTAGAGTTTATTAGATCCTGCTGTTTCCAGCAGAATTAAATGGTTAAGATGTAAACAAAGAGTGAAATTAATTCTTTCACTTTCTTTTTCCATTCCTTGTTCTGTTCTCTGATTTCCAACAGTTCAAGAAATACAACTGATCCCTCAAAATCCAAAGGCATACAAACTTAAATGAACTAAAGGAAGCTTCAGTTTTCAAGATGTAAATGTTAGTTGTATCAAAATCAACTGTTTAACAACTGGATGTAAATGTATAAGATCACTGAATTATGCTAAAGGAGGTAGAAGGAAATAACTTTGATAGCTTGAAAGTAGCAGTTGAGGCTTTCTGCTGCCAGGTGAAGAGGCCTGTCAGACGCTGCCAATGTGGTGCCTTGGTCCCTGAGCTTCAGTCATCTTGTAGAAACACTGCTCTCTGTGCAGCTAAAGACTGAAAAGGGTCAACTGGCCTCCTCAGTCCTCCCCAACTATGTGTGGTCTGGGTGTTCCTCTTCCTAGCAAAGCAACAACATGGGCTATCCAAAGCAGTGATGGACAGTGAAGTGGTACTGAAAAGGATCTGAGAATCCGTGTGGTTGGAGGTCAGCCCCCCGTACAATAATATATACTTAATCTATGCCATTAGACTGCTGGTACTCATTCTCTCTTGCTGGTACTCAGACATGGGTTCGTTCATGTTGCTCTCTGCCTCTGTGGACTCCATCTCATCCATGCCTTCTCCATGGCTACTACATTTAAGCATAGTAGAAACTAATTCTGTAAAAACAGCATCAATTGTGTTAAAGGTACAGTCCACAGCAGACAAATTGTGTTCAGAATTTTAAAATGTATTTACAGATTGGACAAAAGGATGTTAGCGATTGTAAAAAAAAACTGTAAAGCTGTTATGTAGAGTGTGTAAAAAGTCTTACGTCTTGGATGAGGGCCAAGCAGATATCATGCAGCTTAGTCAGCAAAACCCAAGCACTATGTTCAGACAGAGCCCACACCACTTTCAGCTCCTCTATCTTTCTCTGCCTGTTTCAGAAGCAGGAAGGTGGTGTTATTACAGTAGGTGAACACACACAGGTGAACTCCAGACTCACTTTCTAGTGAGATATTTGACTAAGTTTACTACTGATATTGATCAGATTCATTCACATTCCCACACTTAGTTTACAATTCAACCCTATTAATGAATATGGAATGTGATGTTTACCTGAATCCACCAGCCAGTAGAGCATGCAGGACCCGGCCAGTAGAGCAGGTCTGCACCATCGTGCTGAGGGCCACCTCCACATCCTCTCGGATGAAGTGGCTGGACTCCCCAGCCTTGTGCAGAAGGACACTGGCAGTGCCCTCCACCTCCTTGTCCATCTTCCGCTGCAGGTGGGCGTACAGGTGGGACAGGGTGGTCATGGTGGCACGAAACACCATGGAGCGCAGGTTCTTCACCTGAGACAGTGGAGACAAAAGAAGCACAGTGAGCCTCTGTCTCTAACTCAACCACTGACACTTGCTTTAGCATTAATTAGAATAATGTCATTACAGAAGCTGTTGTCCAGAGTGTGTATGAAGTGTGGGTCCTACCTCCTTGATGAGGGCCAAGCAGACATCATGAAGCTCAGGCAGACAAATCTTCCAATTCTTCTCCTCATCCCTCACTAACTTCAGCAGGCTTTGGAGAAGCCCTGGTGATCACACTCAGTTGTGGTTTCTGCTCTGTAGTAGTTTTTCTGCCTGCAGTCTCCACCTGAACGACTGGTCTCCTTCTCTGCCAAAAACCCAGCCACATGTTGGACAGGCTGAATGTCAGCGTCCACTGACCTCTGCATCACTAGGCCAACCTCTCTGGGTGTCTTGCTATCTGTGATTACATGAACATAATCTGTTTTTGTTGTTAGATCACATAAACTATTCTCTTTCTTCTTTACTCAAATCATGAACATGTTTGTTACCTTTCCATTCCCTTCAAATATATCTTATTAAATATATAATGCAAGTTTAATGCATGTCAAAACAAGGGCAAAACTTTAGATTTAAAGTGTAGAATTTCCTGTTCTGGAACTGACGTAGTGCAACACAGGTAATGGTCTCATCTTCAGTCTGCTGGATTTTGCAGCAGCAGGTGGAAGAGACAGTGTATATATAAATGGAAGTACACAGAGATTCTTGGGTGTGCAGGTGTCCTCTACATGGCTTCCACCCCTGTGTCACAGTCAAGGGAGAGGTCTTCCACCCCAAAGAGGGAGTTCTTTCATTACACCCATAAAGCCTGAACCCTGTCCTGGGGACGGTTTCATGCAGGTCTCCACACTGAAAGACAAGCTCTTCATGCTGCTGCATGCCTGCAGTCATGTGTTCAATCAGAACACTGTCAAAACCATTCACACTGTGGCACCAGCGTTTTGTGACGTTCTGTTGCTGCAGATCCAGCTAAAGATGACCTTCTGGATATTTTCATGTCTACCATTTGTATTCTTCTTCTCTGTGTCGTCGCTCTTTATCTCTTCAGTCCATTCTTGCAGTTCTGTTGATATGACAAACTGTTTTTCTGAGAGGTGAAATATCAGAAGTTAGTGTCACATTTAAGGAATCCTATTATTTTCAGTCGAAACATCACCAGAAAGATTTTGGCAGTGGAAGCCTCCTTTCTTAATAAGTGGACAGAAAGTCAGGATCCTGTGTGTCTGAGCTAAAAGCATGAACCTCTTTAATGATCAGTGTTATTTTAGTTCTGTCTGCAGACTCCAACAGCTGAAATCCTCCCTGATCCACACAGAGCACTACTCACAGTCACTGACACACACTCAGCACAGTGATCTCTCAAACAGCTGTATTTTATAAGGAGAACAGATCTGTGTGTTTTTAGTGAATATGATTATTTTCATTTATTCTTCAGCTAAGCTAAATGCTACGCTAGCTAAAAGCCACTGTTAAAAGCCTCCTAAAACTAAATATCCATCATTTCCTACCTGATGACGATTATAAAGTAGCATTCTGTAGCACATATGTCAGTTTGTAATATTCAGCTTGTAGAAAAAGCAAAACTTTGTGTGTGTGTGGAATTAACAGACCTCTGCTAGATTGTTTAGCTATCTGCTAGCTATAGTGCTAAGCTAGCGGTCTTCACGTACTAAACCAGTAGCCATTTAGCTGTTCACTCACAGAAATGCATGTAAACAGATGTGACTGTTAGCTTGCATCTGAGCTGTGTTATTAGGCTGTGAGGTGATGGGGTCATGCTGTGATCACTGATCTAATGAGGAAGCAGCTTTTCATACTGATGCTCTGGAGACTTAAACGGCTAACGGTTTAGCATGTCTAGCATGGCTAGCTAACAAGCTACAATAAAATATTATGAATTTGTGCTACAGGTGAAGTTTTTCTTCACTTAAAATCCTAATATTACAAAACCTGTTGGTGTGTTTGTGACACAGAAAGCTGTTAGCCCACATAATTTATGTTAGCCCAGTAATAAATGCTCCTAGCTAGGCTAATAACTAGCTACCTTATTTGGCAATACTGTCAGGAGTAGCTTTTAGTGAGAGTAGCTTTCAAACAGCGTAGTGTCTGTGGCTAAATATTAATGAAATCAAACAAAACTCAATCAAACAGCAAAAATGGAGAGAGAGAAGGGCTTTATTGGTAAAAGTGGGAAGGTCTGGCAGCAGGAGGTGATGGAGATGGTGTATATATGAACGGAAGTGCACGCAGCTCCTCGGGTGTGCACACGTCCGCGGGTGAGTCCCTGTCCTCCATGGCCTCAAACTCTGTGTCAGAGCCAGAGGAATAGCCTTCCAACTCAGAGGGGGAGCTCTCCCTCTCTACGGCGGCCCATGGGGTTGGAGCCCTGTATCGGCCACTGGGCCTTTTCAAAGGCACATCCGAATCAATGGCCACCCATGGAGTCGGAGCCCTGTCCCGGACGCTGCGCCCTTTTGGGGGCACACCTGAAGGTGGGGAAGGCCTCATGCGGGTCTCCACACTGAAAGACAAGCGGTTCACGCTGCTGCATGCCTTCCCCTGCACTAGGGGCTCCAGCCGAACTCCGCCAATGCCATTCCTGATAGGCTGAGGCACCCGGGAGACCTTTCGTTCATTGGTCATCTGGAGCCTCCTGGTGGCCTCATGCTGCAGTGCAGCTTCCATCGACTCACAGATCGAGCTGCGGATCCGCCTAAGGATGACCTCTTGCATATCCTCACTCCTACCAAATCCGTAATTCAGCCCCCAGTTATTTTTCTTCATCTCTGCAGTAAATTCTTACAGGTGTTCTCTCCTCCACAGTCACACGTCTATTAGCTTTCTTTTGCTTTCTTCCTTCTGGTGTGTAGAACTTTTTGGATTTTTTCTGCACTGGTTAAAAAAGAAATAATGTGTTTTGGTCATTTAGTGAAGCATTTCTACTGTATATCAGTTAGGAGCAAAACTTCATCAGCCACAGACACCTTAAACATCTCACCCTATTCCACAGTTTGGAATCAGGGGTCCACAATTTAGCCTCACATCTTCACAAAGTACTGATGGAAGATGAAGGCATAACGCATCTTTATTTGATTTTACATTGCTATAAAACTCTATAGGCTACTACCCACTTAGCCAATATGCTAACGCTCCTATTATGAAAGCATCAGTTTAGGGTGGAGCTAAACATTGAACATTGAAGATCAGGGTGAAGGAGGATAAGAAAGTGTGCAGAGAAACAGATGGACTACAGTCTGTAATTACAGAACTACACAGTGCTCCTATATGGTGAGTGGAGCTGATATAATGGGCAATGAGTGTAGAAACAAGGAGGAGGTGTTAATGTTATGGACAGTTGGTGTGCTCTAGATATGTATGCAATGACTTAGTGCACCTAGAAAACTAGGTTCTCTTAAACTCGTAATCTATTTCAGGTGACAGGTAGCAGTTTGTCATTAGTTACATTTAACATATTAAACAATTCCTTAATGAACATATTCCTGGATTCAGTCCAGACTAAAAGTCTGCATCTCAATCCCTGAATAGTTTAGTTTTTTGATGATGAATGTTTACTTGTTTAGATGTTCTATCAGGAAGCAGAGAAAAGCCATCTGAAGCAGCCAGTTCTGTTTCCTCAGAAGAGAAGGTTTCTGCTGTTACTGCTATTGTAGTGGAGTCTGGAAGTCTGATTTTTATCTGGACTTTTGTCCGTGTTTGGTCATTACTTCACCTACATTAGCCTCGTAGCTCCAGTGCTAAACTTCTATTGATGAGAGAGAGACTGATGTAGTTTAATTAGAGTTTATTAGATGTTGCTGTTTCCTGCAGAATTAAATGGTTAAGATGTAAACAGAGTCATTCAGAGTGGTTTGGTGTGAAATGCTCCGTTCTAGAGAAACTTACAGAGTCAAAACTGTTCACAGTGGAGGTGATGGGAACCAGACGTCTGAAGGGTGGTGCGAGTGGTGCCTACAGGAGAAACACTGAGACAAGGACTGCGACAACACAGAGAAGGGATATTGCTGCTGCTGCACATGGCCCGAGGACCTGGAGCACGCAGACAATGATCCACACCCGGCCCTGCCTGAGCCTCCACCAGCCGTGGTGGGACCCGGGACAGAGCACTCTGGGTCTCCGTGGCAACCATGTCACACAGTGACACCGCCTCCCTTCACCGGACTCCCCAGTGACACCAGGGTGCACTCTAAGAGGACTCTAAGAGGGGGACTGTGGTGAGAGGAAGGTGGGGTTGCTGGGTCGCCTGACCGTTCATGCTGGGTTCTCTACCTCTGATCACAAACAGCTGCTGCTTGTTCAGGAAGGAGCACCCGCAGCATAAAAGCTCAGCTCTCGTCGGCACGTGAGAGAGGACACTCGCTGATGGAGCTTTTAGAGGCATTCCACTCTTCAGACGTCTGGTTCCCATCACCTCCACTGTGAACAGTTCTGACTCTGTAAGTTTCTCTAGAACGGAGCATTTCACACCAAACCACTCTGAATGACTTTACTTACATCTCAACCACTGAATTCTGCAGAAATGATAGAAATGATGGATGTCTCTGTTGATCATCACTGGAGCAGCTGTTCTTCATTCTTCTGCTGGTTTCATCTGTATATTTAAAAAAGGAGACACAAAAACCTCATTAATAATCAAACTCATTAATAATAAAGTCTTTGATCATCATAAAGTGTATTTTTCATTTGTTTAAAGATCACTTTCTTCTTCTTACCTGCTCTTAGTGATGATGTCCATGACTGATCTTTTGTCTCTTGATGACACAAATCTGTCCACCATCTTCACACAGTCCTCGTGGCTCCCCAGAAATCTCAGGGTGTTTCGAGCATGGAGTCTGTGGAGGAAGAATGATAAAAGGTCATTTTCAGTGCTGGCTGGTGAAGAAAACATGCTGATGGGTTCAGTCCTGACCCAATAGGTGTAAAAACAAGCAACTGCTTACCTCACTTCCTGTGCGGAGTCCAGGGCCAGTTTGCTGACGGCGGTCAGGAACCTGCTGGTGAATTCCTTCCTGCTGGTCAGCACACGAGAAGCCCCCAACAAGTGAGCGAGCTTCTCCAGATGCAGTGCAGTGCATCTTCTCACTGCTGCATTTCTGTGGCTGGAGAGAGGAGAGTGAACACAGTAAGATACACATCCAGCGTTTACACACAGGTTAACTCTACACTCACCTTCTAGCAAGATCTTCTCCAAAATGTAGGAAGAGACTCAGCCGTACATCAGTGCTGCCAGTTTGTACTGTGGCTTTAGAATGACCACTGATATTGATCACATGACCACTACATTTAGATTACAGTTCAAATCTATTAATGAATATTGAATGTGATGTTTACCTGAATCCACCAGCCAGTAGAGCGTGCAGGACCCGGCCAGGCGAGCAGGTCTGCACCATCGTGCTGAGGGCCACCTCCACGTCCTCTTTGATGAAGTGGCTGGACTCCCCAGCCTTGTGCAGAAGGACACAGGCCGTGCCCTCCACCTCCTTGTCCATCTTCCGCTGCAGGTGCACGTACAGGTGGGACAGGGTGGTCATGGCGGCACGAGACACCATGGAGCGCAGGTTCTTCACCTGAGACAGTGGAGACAAAAGAAGCACAGTGAGCCTCTGTCTCTAACTTAACCACTGACACTTGCTTTAGCATTAATTAGAATAATGTCATTACAGAAGCTGTTGTCCAGAGTGTGTATGAAGTGTGGGTCTTACCTCCTTGATGAGGGCCAAGCAGACATCATGTAGCTCAGGCAGAAGAACCTCGTCATGGTGTTCCGCCAGAGCGTGCAGCACTTTCAGCCCCTCCATCTTCCTCTCCCTGTTTCAAAAGCGAGACATTAGAATAAGGTGAACACGTCTGGAAGGTGGTGTTATTACAGTAGGAATGATAAAGACTGATTCAGTCAATACACTGAACATTTAACAACAGAGGAGCAGCAGTAGATGGAGATCATTGGAAATTCTCTTCAGACACTTTATAGACTCTGATGTTTAGAAGATTCCCTCACTAATTTTATCTGGATACTCCAAAGAATTTTAGTTGTATATTCTCAGGTAACTTCAGCTATTCTAACTCTAGTCTGAGCACTACTCTAAAACACATCACTGCTCCATTAGAACTGGATCTTAATTCTGAATGATCAGTGGAAGGTTGGTGGGTCTACTTCAGCTCACTAAAGACATACCATTCCTCATCCTGCAGCAGACTAAATGCCTGGCCGAGTGCCAGCTCAGGCCTGTCGAGGGGCTGCTCACTAGTCAGGGCTGGGATCTCCAGCACCTCTCCTCTTCCCTGACTACCTTCAGCAAGGTGTGGAGCAGCCCTGTTGTTGACAGGCTCCTTGCTGGTTTCTGCTCCCCTGCTCTGTCTAACCACAGACACCTCTGGAGCAGCTGTTTGGCCAGCAGTGTCCACCTGGCATCCTGTCCTCCTCTCCTGCCTAAGTCCAGCCTCATTCCTACCTAGGCCTACCCACCTGGGGATCTTGCTACCTGTGATTGAATAAACCTGGTTAGAGCACCTAAACTATTTTAATTCATTTTCATCATAAAATCATAAGAACAGGATTTTGCTACGGTTAATTATCTTTCCATTCCTTATTAAATATGACTTATATATGTTTCTAATTTCTAATATAAAGACAGTGTGTTTCTGAGCTATATGGAGTTTGTGGAGATGATGCATGAGACTCCTGAGATGTAAATACTCTAGGTTAAAGACTATTTTTTCAGTACTGAAACTCACCTGGTGCATCGTAGGCCTTGAACCCTTTCTTATCCACCTTAGGTTGGGCAGCAGCAGGTGGAGGAACAGGTGTGTGGACCAAGGGCCGTGAAAGGAACTCCTCCAGAGTAATGGAGTTCCCATTTGTCTTGTTGCCATCCTTGGTCTCCATGTTCAGCCCCCTCAGTCTGGGAAATCTGCTGGTTTTGGCAGCAGCAGGTGGAGGGACAGGTGTGTGGACCAGGGGGCGTGAAAGGAACTCCTGAAGTGAAAAAGAGTTCCCATAGGCCCTGTTCCTGGACTTGGCAGCAGCAGGTGGAGGGACAGGGGTGTGGAGAACAGGAAATTTCAGGTCCTCTTCCACCCTGAAGGGAGACCTTCCCTGTTCTATCACCACCTGTGGGGTCTGAACTCTGACCCTCTGCCTTATAGGAGGCAAACTGCAGGTTGGTGAAGGGTCCATGCGGGACTCCTGAACGTCCACATTTGGGTCGTCCATCATGAGTCTCATTTTCTCCATGTACTCCTGCCGCTTCCTCCTGATGCTCTCTCGAAGGGAGGGGGCAAGAATAATGGGTCCATCTTCAGGACTGTTTGGCTTCATCCCTGGAAGTAATTCCTGTAGATCCTGATCAGAAGTCTTCTGAGATGTGCTCTCCTCCACAGTCACACATCTACTGATTACAGTACTGAGAGACCAGCCATTAAATATGGAACGTTACGTGGGAGTGAATCTATTATGACGTCACATACGGGGGCGTGGTCATCTGATAAAGCTGCTGCCTCCACACTATTAGGAGTGAAATTTTAGGAGTGTATCATCCAGGGTTGGCTGGAAACACAATGCATGTAACAGTTTTCTGTAATCAGGATAGAAAAAAGTCCAGTTCCAGAGGAAAAAGGCAGTAATCAGATTCCAGCTCCATTCTAAAAACAGTGGGATTACTAACAGAACTACAGTAAACACTCATCACTCTGCTGATTCTCTTGTCTTTCTTCATATCTAGGAGCTAAATTTGGGGCTTAAATGCAGATTTTGCTGAGATTTGATTTCTTTAATGAGAGTTTAGCACTTTCCACAGCGCGCTGTCTCCCTTCAAGCCCCGCCTTATTTTCTTAACCCTCCAATCACTGCTTAGCAACCGTTGTTGTGCAGGACTCCTTCAGCGCTGTTCAGCTCGAGCTCCTGTTTCCGCGGATAGAGTTTGAAGGTGAAGCTCCAGTTCTAGTCATAAGATGCTGCTTTTACAACATTATTTATAAAAGATACAAAACCGATTCCTTTCAACTCTGACCTCATATTTACTCTGATTCAGTGATTTACTGTCCAGATATCCTCCCTGTACTTCTGCTGGGAGCTTTCTATGATTGTATGCTTTAGTCTTCTTAATGATCTCAGCTGCTGGTTCATTTAGGCATCTTTACCCATAAATGCTTCGACAGGGAAGCACAAACCGACAGGACACCAGACGCATTTCTTACATCCCAAAAAGAATATCTGGGGAAGAAAGAGGAGGTATGGTCACAACTTGATCTTGTTGTGTTTCTCTAAACTTATGAAGCTTATAAGAGGTTAAAAGAGGAGGACAATAAAGTATACAGAGTAACAGATGAACTACAGTCTGTAATTGCAGAATTACAAAGTGCACCTGTATGATAAGTGGAGCTGATGAAATGGACAATGAGTGCAGATACAAGAGCTGTGTACTTGTAGTGACCAGTAAATGTGTGTGTGTGTGTATATATATATATTATATACACACACACATTTATGATACGATCAGCAACACTTTCACCAGTTGTTACACATTTAACTATACGAAAATGACAATTTATTATTGTGATTATTATAATTATTAATTATAAATAATAATAATAATTTATTAACTGTAACAATACTTGAATAGCTGTAACTTTAACACTAAGTCTATAAATAAAAATATTACATATAATAATACATATTTGCTGTACTTTCTAATATTTACTCAAAAACAATTATTTAAATTCTTACAATATCAAACATCGATATTTAAATTATATAAATACAAATTATTATTACTATTATTATTATTAAGATTATTAAATTACTTACTAATGATTATTTAATAATAATCACATCACCTATAAACCGGTATTATTCAGGTATTACTTGTTATAGGATTCAGCTCCAGAGGGTCCTACTGATCTCCACATTTGCTAGCTAGTGAACAACGGATCACCATGATCTGTACCAGTAACATTAGCTTGCTAGCTGACATCAGTCTAACGTTAAAGGATCTGCATCCTCCCCTCAACCCCCGCGGAGTCGCCTATGGTCAGTGCAGTCCGTGCAGCAGGTCTGAGTGTTTTGGCACGAATCTATAAATATAATAAATATATATAATCGATCTATATCGATATTTAAATAATATAAACATGAATTATTATCCGTTGTGCTCGTGCTATAAGATTATTTATATATAATTAGATCATCTACAAACAGTTAATCAGGTGTTACTTGTTATAGGATACAGCGCTTATAAACCTTATAAGGAATAAAATGATGTCACAGTCGGCGCCGCCCGTCAGCCCAGTGGTGAAGGTGCAGGACCTGGAAGTAATGGAGCCACGAGTCGTGGGCTCGACTCCCGGCTCTGCCCCCTCCTGACACTGGTAAGCGTATATACTAGGCAAAGGTTCACGAGTTTGGACGCAAGAACCCTGCCTTAGAGAATCTAGTGTCGCTTACCTGTGCCAGTAGGGGGCGCAGTCCAGAGCTTCCCTCCTGCGCCTTTGCTAAGGGGTGGGCGGTGCCGCTTTTTGATGAAACCTTTTTACTATTATTTTTATAATTAAAAATAAAAAACTACATATTAAAAGAACAACACTAATATTTATTATTAATTATAAAATAATAATAATTCATTACTTTTATATCGTTGGTTGTAAGATTGTAAGGCTGTAAGATTAACATGATAACTCAATATAATCAACAAAACTAACATTTCAGATCTGTACTGTTATTTAGTCGGAGCTTATTTAAAATAGTGAAACTGGGTGTTGATATTTCAGAGCTGATCTTGTTAAAGGCAGAGAGAGTAGATGTAACCCTGTGGAGAGTGAAGCTGCTCTAATGGTGGAGTTAAAGAGAGTGTAAAGCTCTGCAGACATGCAGTGAATATTCTGCTCTACAGAGGAGAAATACGCGCCTCTATGCTGTGCTGTGCTCCTGGAAGTTCTGCTGGCTGATGGATCATTTTGTAAAACGGCTTTAAAGAGCTGACACTGTCTGGTAAGTAAGTTTACTGTGTTCTAAACAGCAAACAGCATTTTTTTCAACCCGACATCATTTCAGAGTTAAAACAATGTTAGCTCCTTAGCTAACGATGCTGCTAGCAGCTCCACCCTAAACTGAGGCTTTCATAATGGGAGCGTTAGCATGGTGGCTAAGTGGGTAGGAGCCCATAGTGTTAACTAGTTCTCTGACTGCATGATGGGTTTGTTTAACATGGCTTAACTCAGGACTCTGAAACATGAGCCAGCATCAACTTTGTTGAGTCCTGAGTGAATTTGCCATGTTTACAGAAGCTGGAGTGATGTTAGACAGTTAGGGAGAGCTCAGTAACTCGCTGTATTTTGAGAAGTGCAGGGTGGATTATATGAAGGGCAGTTGGCTCCTAACGGGACAAGGTGTCTGCTTTGCTCTTAATAACTGGATGCTCTCTTTAAAGAAGGTGTGTACACAGATCAGCCATATCATTAATACCACTTGTCTAATATGGGTTGGTCCCCCTTGTGCTGCATTAACAGATTTGAGCATTAGAGACATGAACTCTACAAGACCTCTGAAGGGTTTCTGTGTTCTCTGGCACCAAAACATAATCAGCAGATCTTTTACATCCTGTACGTTGAAAGGTAAACATCACATTTTATATTCATTAATAGATTTGATCTGTAAACTAAATGTAGTGGTCATGTGATCAATATCAGTGGTCATTCTAAAGACACAGTACAAACTGGCAGCACTGATATACGGCTGGGTCTCTTCCTACATTTTGGAGAAGATCTTGCTAGAAGGTGAGTCTAGAGTTCACCTGTGTGTAAACGCTGGATGTGTATCTTACTGTGTTCACTCTCCTCTCTCCAGCCACAGAAACGCAGCAGTGAGAAGATGCACTGCACTGCATCTGGAGAAGCTTACCCACTTGTTGGGGGCTTCTCGTGTGCTGACCAGCAAGAAGGAATTTACCAGCAGGTTCCTGACCGCCGTAAGCAAACTGGCCCTGGACTCCGCACAGGAAGTGAGGTAAGCAGTTGCTTGCTTTTACACCTATTCGATCAGAACTGAACCCATCAGCATGTTTTCTTCACCAGCCAGCACTGAAAATGACCTTTTATCATTCTTCCTCCACAGACTCCATGCTCGAAACACCCTGAGATTTCTGGGGAGCCACGAGGACTGTGTGAAGATGGTGGACAGATTTGTGTCATCAAGGGACAAAAGATCCATCATGGACATCATCACCAAGAGCAGGTAAGAAGAAGAAGAAAGTGATCTTTAAACAAATGAAAAATACACTTTATGATGATCAAAGACTTTATTAATAATGAGGTTTTTGTCTCCTTTTTTAAATATACAGATGAAACCAGCAGAATAATGAAGAACAGCTGCTCTAGTGATGATTAACAGAGACGTCCATCATTTCTAACATTTCTGCAGAATTAAATGGTTAAGATGTAAGTAAAGTCATTCAGAGTGGTTTGGTGTGAAATGCTCCGTTCTAGAGAAACTTACAGAGTCAGAACTGTTCACAGTGGAGGTGATGGGAACCGGACGTCCTGCATTTGTCTGTCAATTACTTCTCCTAAATTCTCCATTCTGTGTGTTTTCAGTTTTTAGGGATGGAAAAGTTGAAGTTGCACAAATACAGTAATGTGTGCTACTTGTGTTATCTATACTACTCTTGGGCTTGAAAACACTTAGAGAGTGTAGAAGGAGTTCTTCAGTCTGAACACTAATCCCACTGTTCCCTAGCTAACACACTGTAATCCAGTTAGCTGCATAATATTATGCCCTTATTTACAAGGGATGTAAACTACTGTGATGTTAATCATAGGGCTGCTGTATTACACCTAGTGATCACTGCCAGCTCAGAAGGAATGAGTGGTGTAGCAGATGTAGGTGATCAGTATAAAGCTTTTGGTGAGTCTGAATCAGAGAGATTAATAACAGAGACTAAAGTCAGAAATGACATTTGGGCTCCATCCAGTCTGCAGCAGCCTAATGAAGAAATCTGCATTTAACTGTATTTAAAAGATTCTGAGATTTGTCTGCTAGTCTGTTTATGAACTAGTACTTAAGTACTCAACCCATTTAGTATGAACTTATTAATATTAAGTTATATATATATATATATATATATATATATATATATATATATATATATATATATATATATATAATTACTTATATTGTAATAATAATGTATTAAAAATGCATTTTTGTGAAGTGTATTAAAGTGACCACTCTGTGTTGAGGTTTTTAATTCCGGACCATGTTTCCTTGTTGCTTGTGACAGTGTCACATTGACTGATGCCTTCACCCCCAGTAAGAAAGAAATCCAGGACTGGAATCAGGAATATTAATGTTAATATATTTAATGTATATTTTAAAATGTTTCTAATAAACTCAGTTGTAAAACCTAATAAATGTTTTAATTTCACTTCAAGTTTAAGTATAAAAAGTAGCAAAATAGTTTAATTCTAGCGCTCTTTAAGTGTACTGATCATTAGTGAATCTACAAGAACACTTTAGTTCACTGTAGCTTAATAAAGCTGAACACACTGGACTCTAATGTTTTGGCGCTAGGACCCAGGGGGAAGAACAGCTCACTGACGGGGAGAGAAGGGAGGCTCCGCCCTATATGCAAATAGGTAGTGTGAGGAACCAATGGGAAAGATGTGAGTGTTACTCAGAGGTTGGGGTACAGAAACAAGCCCCGCAGCCCCGCTGTATTTTACTGAACCCTCCTCTCATGAGAGAGGAAGCTGCTTTATTGTTCAGCTTTTATGAATCTTAAATAAAGATGGGAGTTTTCTCTCCTCTCTTCAGCTCTGCTTCTCTTCTCCTTTAGTTTGGAGCTGTTTTTATTCTCTTCTCTTTTCTTCTCTGTTCTGTTCGCAGTGATAAGCTCTGTACCGCCAGTCTGTGCCTGTCGCCCTCTGCTGGCAGCTGGCGGCACAGGCTGACCCTTTACACCACAATTTAGTACAATGTACAGATGAGCATATAAGAGTTGTATTTTATTGTAAAAGAGGCACCTTAGAGACACATGATCAACAGTTAAACTATTTAACATTTTCTTTTTCCTTTTTGTTTGCAGAGAAAACCTCTTTATACAGAACCAGTAGCGCTCTGTGCCACAGCTGGCTCCTAAACTGTTCACATTCTTTTGTAGTTATTAGACAAAAACCGAGAACCACAACTTAGAGGAATGTGAAAATGGTCATATTAGAGTTGTAGGTTGTTGTAAAGGAGGCATCGGATACAGCTTCTGTTGGAGACATATGATGAACCGTTTAGACGCTATTAAGGTTTCTTTATTCAGCCTCTTTATACTGAACCAGTTTTGTAGTCTGTGTCGCCCTCTGCTGGCAGCTGGCGGTAAATGCAGCCTCTGTTCACCGTTCTGATGCGATGGAAGTTATAAGACAAAAAATGCCCACCACAATTAAGTGAAAGTTATGGACATATAACATTTATAGCTTCTTGTGAAGAATGCACTTAATACAATACAACCCAGCTGCTGCTGAAGTTCTTTATTTTCTCTTCTGTTTTGTTTGCAGAGAAAACCTCTTTATACAGAACCAGTAGAACTGTGTGCCGCCGTCGCCCTCTGCTGGCAGAATCCCTCACCCTGTTCTAATACTGAAATTATTAGATAAAACCGATAACCACAATGTAGTGGACTGTAAAATAGAGCGGTAGTTTGGTGTGAAGGAGGCACCTCATAAAATGCAACTCATATATATGATGAACCTATTATATACATATATATATATATATGAAGACGCTATTAAAATTTCTTTATTCAGAACCAGTTTTGCAGTCTGTGCTGCGTCGCTCTCTGCTGGCAGCTGGTGGTAAATGCAGCCTCTGTTCACCGTTTAGATTAAAGGCATTAGACAAAAACTGACCATCACAATTAAGTGGAAGATGAATTTGGAAATTAAACAGTTATAGTTTGTTGTGAAGGAAGCAGTTAATAAAATACATCTTCTTTTGAAGCCATATGATCAACCAGCTGGTACGGGTATTATTAGACAAAAACTGACCAGCATAGTTTAGTTACTAAGGTGTGTTAAGCTTTATTAAGCTACAGTGGACTAAAGTGTTCTTGTAAAAGCACTAATGACCAGTACACTTAAAAAGGGCAAGAATAGACAAACTATTTGTCTTCTTTAATTGTAGAAAAATAGAAAAACTAACTTTGAAGGTTTACTTAGCTGAGCTAAAATGTAACTTAGACCTAAAATGTAACCTTTAAAATAACATACTAAACATACTACTGTACATGTATTAAAACCTATGTTTTACATTTACATAAACCTTTTCAGTTATGTTTAAGTCAATACCACATTACTATTGTACACAGATTATTAAAAATATACTAAAATATACAAAAAATATTTTCATTTAACAAAAAAATCTGTCCTGAATTTTGTTCTTGCTGGACTGTAAGAGAACAGTTAATGTAATTGATTGACCATGTAATGTTACACCCATCAATCCAGATTTGAAAACGTCTGTCAGATTTGACCTAATTAACATATTAACAATTACCATCTTCACAAATACAGATGGTATAATTCTGCATTAGTGATTACTTCAGCATTCAGGTACCATCAAGCTCTTACTTTATTTTTATAAGGAAATAATTTAAATCATAATTATTGTTCAAATGCAAACACCATGGACATGGTAGAGTAAAAGCCAGTCCCCAGGATCAGCCGGAGAACACAGTGCTGTTTCAGCTTCATGTAGGTTTAGAAGGACAGCAGTATTTACAGTAATAGAGCTGTAGATGCTCACTGTAACGGTATGAAGGTCACTTTAACGTTAGACTGATGTCAGCTAGCAAGCTAATGTTACTGGTACAGATCATGGTGATCCGCTGTTCACTAGCTAGCAAATGTGGAGATCAGTGAGACACTCTGGAGCTGAATCCTATAACAAGTAATACCTGAATAATACCAGTTTGTAGGTGATGTGATTATTATTAAAAATGGTAAAACATTAGTAAGTCATTTAATAATCTTATAGCACGAGCACAGCAAATATGTATTATTATATGTAGTATTTTTATTTATAGACTTATTGTGTTAGTTACAGCTATTCAAGTATTGTTACAGTTAAATTGTTATTATTATTATTTATTATTAATAATTATTATTATAATAATTAATGATAAACAATAAATAGACATTTTTGTGTAGTTAAATGTGTAACTACTGGTGGGTTGTGTTGCTGATCGGATCATAAACAGTTTGCAGTGTAGTGGGTGAGTATAGTGATTATTAATCATAATAATATCCTCCTCCAAAGGCACCACCACCCACCCCTTAACAAAGGCACTAGTTGGAGGCTACTGGCTCTGGTATGCACTTTGACTTTTTTCCTTAATTCCTTGTAATTATTTTATTATATCATAGCACGAGCACAGTAAATAAAACGTTTTGAAAGATTGTATATGGTAATTATTTTATTAATAATTGTAGTGTTTTACAGGGGCGATTGTAGGCTTAGAGGTTTAGGGGTGCTGAGTAATCAAATGAGAACAGCTCATAAAAAAACTACATTTTAAAGTCATTTCAGACTATCAACCCAACATCAGTGTTGTGGAAACACTGTGACACGAAAGACACCAACAAATCTAAAAAAAAAAAAAAAGGAATAAATCCCTTAGTTCACAGTTTAGATATGAAGAAAGACAAGAGAATCAGCAGAGTGATGAGTGTTTACTGTAGTTCTGTTAGTAATCCCACTGTTTTTAGAATGGAGCTGGAATCTGATTACTGCCTTTTTCCTCTGGAACTGGACTTTTTTCTATCCTGATTACAGAAAACTGTTACATGCATTGTGTTTCCAGCCAACCCTGGATGATACACTCCTAATATTTCACTCCTAATAGTGTGGAGGCAGCAGAGAACCACGCCCCCGTGTGTGACGTCATAATAGAGTCACGCCCACGTAACGTTCCATATTTAATGGCTGGTCTCTCAGTACTGTAATCAGTAGATGTGTGACTGTGGAGGAGAGCACATCTCAGAAGACTTCTCATCAGGATCTACAGGCATTACTTCCAGAGATGAAGCCAAACAGTCCTGAAGATGGACCCATTATTCTTGCCCCCTCCCTTCGAGAGAGCATCAGGAGGAAGCGGCAGGAATACATGGAGAAAATGAGACTCATGATGGACGACCCAAATGTAGACGTTCAGGAGTCTCGCATGGACCCTTCAGCAACCTGCAGTTTGCCTCCTATAAGGCAGAGGGTCCAAGTTCAAGCCCCACAGGTGGTGAAAGAACAGACTGAGCACCTGAAATTTCCAGTTCTCCACACCCCTGTCCCTCCACCTGCTGCTGCCAAGTCCAGCAGGTTTCCAACACTGAGGGGTTTGGAAATTAGGGCTCAGAATAGGAACAGGGCCTATGGGAACTCTTTCTCACTTGAGGAGTTCATTTCACGCCCCCTGGTCCACACACCTGTCCCTCCACCTGCTGCTGCCAGCAGATTTCCCAGGTTAGGAGCCCTGAACATGGAGACCAAGGATGGCAACAAGGAGTTCCTTTTACGCCCTGTTTCTCCACCTTCTGCTGCCCAGTCTAAGGTGGATAAGAAAGAGTCCAGCGCCTACAATGCACCAGGTAAGTTACATTACTTTTAAAAAATAGTCTTTAGTTTTTTACTTAGAGTATTTACATCTAATTTAACCAATTAACCATGGCAAAATCCTGTTATGATTTTATAATGAAAATTACAAAACAAATGTAACATTTTCAGTGCTCTAAAATGCTCTAACCATGTTCACGTAATCACAGGTAGCAAGATCCCCAGGTGGGTAGGCCTAGGTAGGCAGAGGGATGAGTCTAGACTAAGGCAGGAAAGGACAGGATGCCAGGTGGATATTGCAGCTGCTCCAGATGTGTCTGTGGTCAGACAGAACAGGGGAGCAGAAACCAGCAAGGAGCCTGTCAACAACAGGGCTGTTCCACACCTCGCTGAAGGTAGTCAGGGAAGAGGAGAGGTGCTAGAAATCCCAGCCCTGACTAGTGAGCAGCACCTTGACCAGCCTGAGCTGGCACTCGGCCAGGCATTTAACCTGCTGCAGGATGAGGAATGGTATGTCTTTAGTGAGCTGAAGTAGACCCACCAACCTTCCACTGATCATTCAGAATTAAGATCCAGTTCTAATGGAGCAGTGATGTGTTTTAGAGTAGTGCTCAGACTAGAGTTAGAATAGCTGAAGTTACCTGAGAATATACAACTAAAATGCTTTGGAGTATCCAGATAAAATCAGTGATCGAATCTTCTAAACATCAGAGTCTATAAAGTGTCTGAAGAGAATTACCAATGATCTCCATCTACTGCTGCTCCTCTGTTGTTAAATGTTCAGTGTATTGACTGAATCAGTCTTTATCATTCCTACTGTAATAACACCACCTTCCAGACGTGTTCACCTCATTCTAATGTCTTGCTTTTGAAACAGGGAGAGGAAGATGGAGGGGCTGAAAGTGCTGCGCGCTCTGGCTGAACACCATGCCGAGGTTCTTCTGCCTGAGCTACATGATGTCTGCTTGGCCCTCATCAAGGAGGTAAGACCCACACTTCATACACACTCTGGACAACAGCTTCTGTAATGACATTATTCTAATTAATGCTAAAGCAAGTGTCAGTGGTTGAGTTAGAGACAGAGGCTCACTGTGCTTCTTTTGTCTCCACTGTCTCAGGTGAAGAACCTGCGCTCCATGGTGTCTCGTGCCGCCATGACCACCCTGTCCCACCTGTACACCCACCTGCAGCGGAAGATGGACAAGGAGGTGGAGGGCACTGCCTGTGTCCTTCTGCACAAGGCTGGGGAGTCCAGCCACTTCATCAAAGAGGACGTAGAGGTGGCCCTCAGCACGATGGTGCAGACCTGCTCGCCTGGCCGGGTCCTGCACGCTCTACTGGCTGGTGGATTCAGGTAAACATCACATTCCATATTCATTAATAGATTTGAACTGTAAACTAAATGTAGTGGTCATGTGATCAATATCAGTGGTCATTCTAAAGCCACAGTACAAACTGGCAGCACTGATGTACGGCTGAGTCTCTTCCTACATTTTAGAGAAGATCTTGCTAGAAGGTGAGTCTAGAGTTCACCTGTGTGTAAACGCTGGATGTGTATCTTACTGTGTTCACTCTCCTCTCTCCAGCCACAGAAACGCAGCAGTGAGAAGATGCACTGCACTGCATCTGGAGAAGCTCTCTTACAAGTTGGGGGCTTCTCATGTGCTGACCAGCAAGAAGGAATTCACCAGCAGGTTCCTGACCGCCGTCAGCAAACTGGCCCTGGACTCCGCACAGGAAGTGAGGTAAGCAGTTGCTTGTTTTTACACCTATTTGGTCAGAACTGAACCCATCAGCATGTTTTCTTCACCAGCCAGCACTGAAAATGACCTTTTATCATTCTTCCTCCACAGACTCCATGCTCAAAACACCCTGAGATTTCTGGGAAGCCACGAGGACTGTGTGAAGATGGTGGACAGATTTGTGTCTTCAAGAGACAAAAGATCAGTCATGGACATCATCACCAAGAGCAGGTAAGAAGAAGAAGAAAGTGATCTTTAAACAAATGAAAAATACACTTTATGATGATCAAATACTTTATTATTAATGAGTTTGATTACTAATGAGGTTTTTGTGTCTCCTTTTTTAAATATACAGATGAAACCAGCAGAATAATGAAGAACAGCTGCTCCAGTGATGATCAACAGAGACGTCCATCATTTCTATCATTTCTGCAGAATTCAGTGGTTGAGATGTAAGTAAAGTCATTCGGAGTGGTTTGGTGTGAAATGCTCTGTTCTAGAGAAACTTACAGAGTCAGAACTGTTCACAGTGGAGGTGATGGGAACCAGACGTCTGAAGAGTGGAATGCCTCTAAAAGCTCCATCAGCGAGTGTCCTCTCTCCCGTGCCGACGAGAGCTGAGCTTTTATGCTGCAGGTGCTTCTTCCTGAACAAGCAGCACCTGTCTGTGATCAGAGGTAGAGAACCCAGCATGAACGGTCAGGCGACCCAGCAACCCCACCTTCCTCTCCCCAAAGTCCCCCTCTTAGAGTCCAGCCACTAGGGTTAACCGTGAGGTGCACCCTGGTGTCTGGGCAACCACTGGGGAGTCCGGTGAAGGGAGGCGGTGTCACTGTGTGACATGGTTGCCACGGAGACCCAGCGTGCTCTGTCCCGGGTCCCACGGCTGGTGGGGGCTCGGGCAGGGCCGGGTGTGGATCATTGTCTGAGTGCTCCAGGTCCTTGGACCACGTGCAGCAGCAGCAATATCCCTTCTCTGTGTTGTCGCAGTCCTTGGCTCTGTTTCTCCCGTAGGCACCACTCGCACCACCCTTCAGACGTCTGGTTCCTATCACCTCCACTGTGAACAGTTCTGACTCTGTAAGTTTCTCTAGAACGGAGCATTTCACACCAAACCACTCTGAATGACTCTGTTTACATCTTAACCATTTAATTCTGCAGGAAGCAGCAACATCTAATAAACTCTAATTAAACTACATCAGTCTCTCTCTCATCAATAGAAGTTTAGCACTGGAGCTACGAGGCTAATGTAGGTGAAGTAATGACCAAACACGGACAAAAGTCCAGATAAAAATCAGACTTCCAGACTCCACTACAATAGCAGTAACAGCTCTGTACAAGTACACAGTGAAATGAAATTCAGAATTTGTCCAGAACAAGGTGCAACATGGAACAAAACCAGAACAAAAACAATACAGTACAGGACAGACTGCAGAAAGTGCAACGTGCAAGACAATACAATAAATACAATAAATACGACTCAATTCTGAGTAGAGGTAATGAGTGTAAGGTGCATAGATATTTAACAGGTAGGTATTGATACTAAGGTGCAGAGAAATTTAAGATGCTGTGACATTATATGCAGACAGCTTAAAATGCACATGACACATGAAACACAGCAGGTACTGAGGTAGTAAAGTATGGAATAAATAAAGAATAAATAGGATGCAGACAGATTAAAATGCTGTGAGTCGTGGGGGTGGGGGTGTTTAGTTCAGTCTCTGTTGTTTAAAAGTCTGACTGCTTTTGGGACAAAAAAAGTGAAAAAAGTGAAAAAAGTCCATGTGAGGGATGAGTGAGGTCGTTCACAATGCTGATGGACTTACGGGTGCAGTGTGTGAATGTCTGTGACAGAGGGGAGAGAGACCCCTATGATCTTCTCAGCTGTCCTCACTATTCTCTGTAGGGTCTTGCGGTCTGAGGCATTACAATTACCAAACCAGGTGATGATGCAGCTGCTTGGAGGAGGAAGATGAGCTTTCCTCAGTCTCCTCAGGAAGTAAAGGTAAAGGTAAAGGTAAAGGTGCACGTATTTGTCACTGTACAGTGTGCACTCCAGCACCCGGGGAGCAGAGAGGGTAAAGGGCCTTGCTCAAGGACCCAACAGTAGAGGTGTTGCTCTGCTTTCTTGGTTATGGAGTTGGTGTTGAGGGACCATGTGAGGTTCTCTGTGATGTGGACGCTGAGGAACATAACGTACTAAAGCAGTCCAGAATGAGCGTTGATGTAATGGCAGGGTTTACTCACTGGGGGCAGGAGTGTGTGTGCTGAACATCCATTCTGTGGGCTCTAGAAAAGTTCCTGCCTGAAGTAAAATGCTTAAACTCCACCTTGCTGCAGAAAATGCTCTAATCCAGCTGAGCATCCTGTTAAATCTAGCTAATGGTGCTGTTAGCTGAGAACCATTTGTAGAGCAAATTCTACTGCGTGTTCTTTCCCTCTCCTTTCTTTTTCATTTGGGACAGAGCAAAAAAAAATCAAGCTTAGCTTTTGAGCACTTTAAATAACGTCCACCTCAATTCAAGAAGCACAGATTAATGGATCATAAAGCTTTACTGCACCATTTACACTATATGGACAAAAGTATTGGGACACCTGCTCTTTCATTGTTTCTATTTCTCAAAATCAAGGGCATTAAAAAAGACTTTATCCAGCTTTTGTCTTTCTACTAGATTCTGGAGCACTGCTGTGAGGATTTGCGTTCAGAGAAAATAGTGCTAGTGAGGTCAGGATGATCACCACCCACCTCCTCAGAATTCAGTTCTGGACAGTGAACTTATTATAGAGAGCTGCAGAAGAATTTTACAGCACAGCAATAAACACAAATCCTGCAGTTTGTGTTTTATTATTCCATATTTCAGTGAATTCCTGACTAAAAGAAATGGAGTAATACGATAAGAAACTGCAGGATTTCTGTAGAGTTTATTGTAGAATTCTTCCACAATATCTAACATCTATAAAACCTTCACCTCCTCTTACAGCTCAACACACGGCTCCAGTTATTAGTCACTGATTCCAGTTTGCTTTCATACTTTGACTTTGACCACATTTCAGCCGTCCGAAGATCATCAGCTTCATACAGACAGAGGGTCCTACTGATCTCCACATTTTCTAGCTAGTGAACAGCGGATCACCATGATCTGTACCAGTAACATTAGCTTGCTAGCTGACGTCAGTCTAACGTTAAAGTGACCTTCATACCGTTACAGTGAGCATCTACAGCTCTATTACTGTAAATACTGCTGTCCTTCTAAACCTACATGAAGCTGAAACAGCACTGTGTTCTCCGGCTGATCCTGGGGACTGGCTGTTTCTCTCTTCTTCAAATATCTCGTGATGTCCATGGTGTTCACGTTACTGTCGACTGACAGCGCGACGAGGGCATGAAGGAGGAGAAATGGGCTGTGTCCCAAATACCATGTTTAAAAACACGCGCTCTGAAGGGCTCCTGACTTATTGCGCTGCTCGCTGTTGATACTAAAAAGAGTAACTTTGAGGAGAACTGCAGAGTGTAGGGTGTGATTTGGGACTGGGCTATGGTGACCTATAGGAGTGTAAGAGTGCAACTGCTAATATGTGAAGTGCACAGAGTGAGAAGCAGCGCTAAAGGATCTGCATCCTCCCCTCAACCCCCGCG
The DNA here is from genome assembly GCF_030463535.1 of Salminus brasiliensis. Taxonomy (NCBI): domain Eukaryota; kingdom Metazoa; phylum Chordata; class Actinopteri; order Characiformes; family Bryconidae; genus Salminus; species Salminus brasiliensis. The sequence continues at coordinate 4,529,274 of NC_132902.1, read as the reverse complement.
GAGTCGCCTATGGTCAGTGCAGTCCGTGCAGCAGGTCTGAGTGTTTTAGCACGAATCTATAAATATAATAAATATATATAATCGATCTATATCGATATTTAAATAATATAAACATGAATTATTATCCGTTGTACTCGTGCTATAAGATTATTTCTATATAATTAGATCATCTACAAACAGTTAATCAGGTGTTACTTGTTATAGGATACAGCGCTTATAAACCTTATAAGGAATAAAATGATGTCACAGTCGGCGCCGCCCGTCAGCCCAGTGGTGAAGGTGCAGGACCTGGAAGTAATGGAGCCACGAGTCGTGGGCTCGACTCCCGGCTCTGCCCCCTCCTGACACTGGTAAGCGTATATACTAGGCAAAGGTTCACGAGTTTGGACGCAAGAACCCTGCCTTAGAGAATCTAGTGTCGCTTACCTGTGCCAGTAGGGGGCGCAGTCCAGAGCTTCCCTCCTGCGCCTTTGCTAAGGGGTGGGCGGTGCCGCTTATTGATGAAACCTTTTACTATTATTTTTATAATTTCAAAAACAATAACTACATATTAAAAGAACACTAATATTTATTATTAATTATAAAATAATAATAATTCATTACTCCTCTATCATTGGTTGTAAGATTGTAAGACTGTAAGATTAACATGATAACTCAATATAATCAACAAAACTAACATTTCAGATCTGTACTGTTATTTAGTCGGAGCTTATTTAAAATAGTGAAACTGGGTGTTGATATTTCAGAGCTGATCTTGTTAAAGGCAGAGGGAGTAGATGTAACCCTGTGGAGAGTGAAGCTGCTCTAATGGTGGAGTTAAAGAGAGTGTAAAGCTCTGCAGACATGCAGTGAATATTCTGCTCTACAGAGGAGAAATACGCGCCTCTATGCTGTGCTGTGCTCCTGGAAGTTCTGCTGGCTGATGGATCATTTTGTAAAACGGCTTTAAAGAGCTGACACTGTCTGGTAAGTAAGTTTACTGTGTTCTAAACAGCAAACAGCATTTTTTTCAACCCGACATCATTTCAGAGTTAAAACAATGTTAGCTCCTTAGCTAACGATGCTGCTAGCAGCTCCACCCTAAACTGAGGCTTTCATAATGGGAGCGTTAGCATGGTGGCTAAGTGGGTAGGAGCCCATAGTGTTAACTAGTTCTCTGACTGCATGATGGGTTTGTTTAACATGGCTTAACTCAGGACTCTGAAACATGAGCCAGCATCAACTTTGTTGAGTCCTGAGTGAATTTGCCATGTTTACAGAAGCTGGAGTGATGTTAGACAGTTAGGGAGAGCTCAGTAACTCGCTGTATTTTGAGAAGTGCAGGGTGGATTATATGAAGGGCAGTTGGCTCCTAACGGGACAAGGTGTCTGCTTTGCTCATAATAACTGGATGCTCTCTTTAAAGAAGGTGTGTACACAGATCAGCCATATCATTAATACCACCTGTCTAATATGGGTTGTTCCCCCTTGTGCTGCATTAACAGATTTGAGCATTAGAGGCATGAACTCTACAAGACCTCTGAAGGGTTTCTGTGTTATCTGGCACCAAAACATAATCAGCAGATCTTTTACATCCTGTAAGTTGTGATGGGGCCTCAATGGACGCCCATCAATGAGCCCTAGGTGCCAGTGACTCTGTTGCTGATCCTTTCTTGGACATTTTTTGGTATAAATTGCAGAAGAGTCACCTGGAACCTTCTGGGTGCAATGAAGAGGGCTGAGAGCACTGCCTGTGTCCTTCTGCACAAGGCTGGGGAGTCCAGTCACTGCATCAAAGAGGATGTGGAGGTGGCCCTCAGCACGATGCTGCAGACCTGCTCACCTGGCTGGGTCCTGCACGCTCTACTGGCTGGTGGATTCAGGTAAACATCACATTCCATATTTATTAATAGATTTGAACTGTAAACTAAATGTAGTGGTCATGTGATCAATATCAGTGGTCATTCTAAAGACACAGTACAAACTGACAGCACTGATGTACGGCTCTCTTACAAGTTGCAGTCAGCAAACTGGCCCTGGACTCCGCATAGGAAGTGAGGTAAGTAGTTGCTTGCTTTTACACCTATTGGGTCAGAACTGCACCTTCACCAACCAGCACTGAAAATGACCTTTTATCATTCTTTTATCATTCTTCCCCCACAGACTCCATTCTCAAAACACTTTTTTTTTGGGGGGGGGGGGGGGGGGGGCACAGGGGCGTGGATAAAAGATCAACCATCATCCACCAGGGTTGAACGTGAGGTGCTCCCTGGTGTCTGGGCAACCACTGGGGAGGCAGGTAAATGGAGGCAGTGTCATGACATGGTTGCCACTGAGACCCATCGTGCCCTGTCCCGGGTCCCACGGCTGTACTCCAGGTCCACGGGCCACGTGCAGCAGCAGCAATATCCATTCTCTGTGTTGTCTCAGTCCTTGTCTCTGTTTCTACCGTAGTCACCACTCGCCTCGCCTCGTCTCTCATATATCAATGTACACACACATAGATATATATCACTCACTAAACTTTGCTGTGTGTGTTTAGTGAAAAAAAAAAACTGCAGTATGTTAAATGTATTATTCCTCAGTAAAGCTTCTAAACTAGCAGAAACATCAGAAGATGAGGAGAAGCTGATCACTCTGCTTCTTACAGAGGAAAACAGTTGAGAAGTTGTAGAAATGTAGTGTTGGTAGTAAAGGATGATTAGATGAAGTTAAAGGAAACTAAACAGGAGCTTTATTTAAGCTGAACATCTGAACAGGCAGCGCTAGTGAAGCTTTACCCTGAACTGAGCAGCAGCTTCACCCTGTTAACCTGCAGCTCCGGAAGGCGGGTCTTTCCTCAACTCTCAACCAATCAGCAGTCTCTCTGTATTTCATGGGTGAAAGTTTAAATTTCCATGCATATTTCTTGTTACCCACAGAGATTCACTGAGGAAAATCATTAAAAATAATAAATGATATAAAAACATGAATAAGGGTATATCATAGGTTAATTTCACATTTAATTCATTCTATTCACTTTGAATTTTATTTATTTTAAATGAGAAATTTTTATATATGATTTCAGGAGAAATATCACTCCAAATGTTCCCTTATAGCAACAGAAGCAACGTTTTGCGCCACAGATCCTTCATCTCTCTTCTTTAACAGATTTAAATTTAGCTAAATTATTTAATAAAAAGGTAGAATGTCAAAATATTGCATATCTGAGTCAAAATATCTGGTTTTAGTTCTGTCAGTAAACTAACAGCTGAATTTCTCCCTGATCCAGACGGACCATTAGACTGACTTCCAGAGCAGTCACTGATACATGAACAACAAGCCTGAGAAATATTACTGAAATATGATCAGATTAAGAAGAAAGAAGAACCTCAAGGATTTTTCTTCATACTTTAACATTAGCTAAATGAGATGTTTGCTAAATGCTACACTCACTTCTTAAATAGAAATATTAACAATTTTTAATCCAGATATCAACATTAACTACCAGCTGGTGATCATAAAGTAGCATTCTGCTACAGATATATCAGTTTTTAATCATATTCAGGTTTTAGAAAAGGCAGAACTTCTCTGATAGACTGTTTCTCTCTCTGTCTGGCAGCTATAATGCTAAGCAGGAGGTCTTCATGTACTAAACCAAGCGAGCAGTTTAGCTGTTCACTCACAGGAATGCATGGAAAGCAGATAGCTTGTGTTTCAGTAAAGGGGTTTACAGTTTGTAGGAGTGTGTGGATGTGAAGGAGTCCTGCTGTAAAATCACTGATCTAATGAGGCAGCAGCTTTTCATACTGAGCTGATGTGGAGAATTAAACGGCTAGCTAACGGTTCAGCACCTGTAGCTGTAGCCTAGCCTAGCTACAGAGCTACCAGTTAGATAACTAAATAGATACTAATATAAATTTATTCTACATGTTATTTTTTTCCTTAAAATCTAAGTATTCAAAAAACCATTGGCATATGTGTGACACATAAAGCTGAATTATGGCAGTCAGGTAGTAAATCTGGCTGCATAGCTTTTAGTGAGATTTACCTCAGGTAATGTTAGCGTAACATCACTAGTGCTAGCCTTCTAAATATAAAGGGAAATCTAGTCACAGACAAGCTCAGTTTTCTATATAAAACACTGAGATTAAAGGAAATTGGTGTTTTGCTGAATGTGACACAGTGACTGCTCTGTAGTACTGCTGTTCTGCAGTCGGCTACCTGGCTTTACCTTAGATCATCAAATCAGCAACACACACCATTTAACCAGGGGGGTGTTTATACTATTGAATATAACTCATAATCTAAAGAATTACATTCACAAACCTACACTGATTTTACACTGAGATTATTAGTTTATTAGATATGTTGTTTTCATGCCTAATTTACTATCAGTAAGACTGTAGGACATTATTTAGGTGGGGGGTTATTCTCACCCCAGCAGTGACCCTGCTAGTGTGTATGGTACTGGTACAACTCCATCAGGCTCAGTAAGGCGTGTGTTTCTCTTTTCAGACAGAAACAGTTTGGATTCTGAGGATAAACTGAAAAGATCTCATTGTTCAGACAGAACTATTTTCTACTCAATTCTATTGATAAGAGCGACTGATTAGTGGTTTATTTAGAGTTTATTAGATCCTGCTGTTTACTGCAGAATTAAATGGTTAAGATGTAAACAAAGAGTGAAATTAATTCTTTCACTTTCTTTTTCCATTCCTTGTTCTGTTCTCTGATTTCCAACAGTTCAAGAAATACAACTGATCCCTCAAAATCCAAAGGCATACAAACTTGAATGAACTAAAGGAAGCTTCAGTTTTCAAGATGTAAATGTTAGTTGTATCAAAATCAACTGTTTAACAACTGGATGTAAATGTATAAGATCACTGAATTATGCTAAAGGAGGTAGAAGGAAATAACTTTGATAGCTTGAAAGTAGCAGTTGAGGCTTTCTGCTGCCAGGTGAAGAGGCCTGTCAGACGCTGCCAATGTGGTGCCTTGGTCCCTGAGCTTCAGTCATCTTGTAGAAACACTGCTCTCTGTGCAGCTAAAGACTGAAAAGGGTCAACTGGCCTCCTCAGTCCTCCCCAACTATGTGTGGTCTGGGTGTTCCTCTTCCTAGCAAAGCAACAACATGGGCTATCCAAAGCAGTGATGGACAGTGAAGTGGTACTGAAAAGGATCTGAGAATCCGTGTGGTTGGAGGTCAGCCCCCCGTACAATAATATATACTTAATCTATGCCATTAGACTGCTGGTACTCATTCTCTCTTGCTGGTACTCAGACATGGGTTCGTTCATGTTGCTCTCTGCCTCTGTGGACTCCATCTCATCCATGCCTTCTCCATGGCTACTACATTTAAGCATAGTAGAAACTAATTCTGTAAAAACAGCATCAATTGTGTTAAAGGTACAGTCCACAGCAGACAAATTGTGTTCAGAATTTTAAAATGTATTTACAGATTGGACAAAAGGATGTTAGCGATTGTAAAAAAAAACTGTAAAGCTGTTATGTAGAGTGTGTAAAAAGTCTTACGTCTTGGATGAGGGCCAAGCAGATATCATGCAGCTTAGTCAGCAAAACCCAAGCACTATGTTCAGACAGAGCCCACACCACTTTCAGCTCCTCTATCTTTCTCTGCCTGTTTCAGAAGCAGGAAGGTGGTGTTATTACAGTAGGTGAACACACACAGGTGAACTCCAGACTCACTTTCTAGTGAGATATTTGACTAAGTTTACTACTGATATTGATCAGATTCATTCACATTCCCACACTTAGTTTACAATTCAACCCTATTAATGAATATGGAATGTGATGTTTACCTGAATCCACCAGCCAGTAGAGCATGCAGGACCCGGCCAGTAGAGCAGGTCTGCACCATCGTGCTGAGGGCCACCTCCACATCCTCTCGGATGAAGTGGCTGGACTCCCCAGCCTTGTGCAGAAGGACACAGGCAGTGCCCTCCACCTCCTTGTCCATCTTCCGCTGCAGGTGGGCGTACAGGTGGGACAGGGTGGTCATGGTGGCACGAAACACCATGGAGCGCAGGTTCTTCACCTGAGACAGTGGAGACAAAAGAAGCACAGTGAGCCTCTGTCTCTAACTCAACCACTGACACTTGCTTTAGCATTAATTAGAATAATGTCATAGCAGAAGCTGTTGTCCAGAGTGTGTATGAAGTGTGGGTCCTACCTCCTTGATGAGGGCCAAGCAGACATCATGAAGCTCAGGCAGACAAATCTTCCAATTCTTCTCCTCATCCCTCACTAACTTCAGCAGGCTTTGGAGAAGCCCTGGTGATCACACTCAGTTGTGGTTTCTGCTCTGTAGTAGTTTTTCTGCCTGCAGTCTCCACCTGAACGACTGGTCTCCTTCTCTGCCAAAAACCCAGCCACATGTTGGACAGGCTGAATGTCAGCGTCCACTGACCTCTGCATCACTAGGCCAACCTCTCTGGGTGTCTTGCTATCTGTGATTACATGAACATAATCTGTTTTTGTTGTTAGATCTCACAAACTATTCTCTTTCTTCTTTACTCAAATCATGAACATGTTTGTTACCTTTCCATTCCCTTCAAATATATCTTATTAAATATATAATGCAAGTTTAATGTATGTCAAAACAAGGGCAAAACTTTAGATTTAAAGTGTAGAATTTCCTGTTATGGAACCGACGTAGTGCAACACAGGTAATGGTCTCGTCTTCAGTCTGCTGGATTTTGCAGCAGCAGGTGGAAGAGACAGTGTATATATAAATGGAAGTACACAGAGATTCTTGGGTGTGCAGGTGTCCTCTACATGGCTTTCACCCCTGTGTCACGGTCAAGGGAATGGTCTTCCACCCCAAAGAGGGAGTCCTTTCATTCCACCCATAAAACCTGAACCCTGTCCTGGGGAAGGTTTCATGCAGGTCTCCACACTGAAAGACAAGCTCTTCATGCTGCTGCATGCCTGCAGTCATGTGTTCAATCAGAACACTGTCAAAACCATTCACACTGTGGCACCAGCGTTTTGTGACGTTCTGTTGACTCGTGCTGCAGATCCAGCTAAAGATGACCTTCTGGATATTTTCATGTCTACCATTTGTATTCTTCTTCTCTGTGTCGTCGCTCTTTATCTCTTCAGTCCATTCTTGCAGTTCTGTTGATATGACAAACTGTTTTTCTGAGAGGTGAAATATCAGAAGTTAGTGTCACATTTAAGGAATCCTATTATTTTCAGTCGAAACATCACCAGAAAGATTTTGGCAGTGGAAGCCTCCTTTCTTAATAAGTGGACAGAAAGTCAGGATCCTGTGTGTCTGAGCTAAAAGCATGAACCTCTTTAATGATCAGTGTTATTTTAGTTCTGTCTGCAGACTCCAACAGCTGAAATCCTCCCTGATCCACACAGAGCACTACTCACAGTCACTGACACACACTCAGCACAGTGATCTCTCAAACAGCTGTATTTTATAAGGAGAACAGATCTGTGTGTTTTTAGTGAATATGATTATTTTCATTTATTCTTCAGCTAAGCTAAATGCTACGCTAGCTAAAAGCCACTGTTAAAAGCCTCCTAAAACTAAATATCCATCATTTCCTACCTGATGATGATTATAAAGTAGCATTCTGTAGCACATATGTCAGTTTGTAATATTCAGCTTGTAGAAAAAGCAAAACTTTGTGTGTGTGTGGAATTAACAGACCTCTGCTAGATTGTTTAGCTATCTGCTAGCTATAGTGCTAAGCTAGCGGTCTTCACGTACTAAACCAGTAGCCATTTAGCTGTTCACTCACAGAAATGCATGTAAACAGATGTGACTGTTAGCTTGCATCTGAGCTGTGTTATTAGGCTGTGAGGTGATGGGGTCATGCTGTGATCACTGATCTAATGAGGAAGCAGCTTTTCATACTGATGCTCTGGAGACTTAAACGGCTAACGGTTTAGCATGTCTAGCATGGCTAGCTAACAAGCTACAATAAAATATTATGAATTTGTGCTACAGGTGAAGTTTTTCTTCACTTAAAATCCTAATATTACAAAACCTGTTGGTGTGTTTGTGACACAGAAAGCTGTTAGCCCACATGATTTATGTTAGCCCAGTAATAAATGCTCCTAGCTAGGCTAATAACTAGCTACCTTATTTGGCAATACTGTCAGGAGTAGCTTTTAGTGAGAGTAGCTTTCAAACAGCGTAGTGTCTGTGGCTAAATATTAATGAAATCAAACAAAACTCAATCAAACAGCAAAAATGGAGAGAGAGAAGGGCTTTATTGGTAAAAGTGGGAAGGTCTGGCAGCAGGAGGTGATGGAGATGGTGTATATATGAACGGAAGTGCACGCAGCTCCTCGGGTGTGCACACGTCCGCGGGTGAGTCCCTTTCCTCCATGGCCTCAAACTCTGTGTCAGAGCCAGAGGAGTAGCCTTCCAACTCAGAGGGGGAGCTCTCCCTCTCTACGGCGGCCCATGGGGTTGGAACCCTGTATCGGCCACTGGGCCTTTTCAAAGGCACATCCGAATCAATGGCCACCCATGGAGTCGGAGCCCTGTCCCGGACGCTGCGCCCTTTTGGGGGCACACCTGAAGGTGGGGAAGGCCTCATGCGGGTCTCCACACTGAAAGACAAGCGGTTCACGCTGCTGCATGCCTTCCCCTGCACTAGGGGCTCCAGCCGAACTCCGCCAATGCCATTCCTGATAGGCTGAGGCACCCGGGAGACCTTTCGTTCATTGGTCATCTGGAGCTTCCTGGTGGCCTCATGCTGCAGTGCAGCTTCCATCGACTCACAGATCGAGCTGCGGATCCGCCTAAGGATGACCTCTTGCATATCCTCACTCCTACCAAATCCATAATTCAGCCCCCAGTTATTTTTCTTCATCTCTGCAGTAAATTCTTACAGGTGTTCTCTCCTCCACAGTCACACGTCTATTAGCTTTCTTTTGCTTTCTTCCTTCTGGTGTGTAGAACTTTTAGGATTTTTTCTTCACTGGTTAAAAAAGAAATTGTGTTTTGGTCATTTAGTGAAGCATTTCTACTGTATATCAGTTAGGAGCAGAACTTCATCAGCCACAGACACCTTAAACATCTCACCCTATTCCACAGTTTGGAATCAGGGGTCCACAATTTAGCCTCACATCTTCACAAAGTACTGATGGAAGATAAAGAAGGCATAACGCATCTTTATTTGATTTTACATTGCTATAAAACTCTATAGGCTACTACCCACTTAGCCAATATGCTAACGCTCCTATTATGAAAGCATCAGTTTAGGGTGGAGCTAAACATTGAACATTGAAGATCAGGGTGAAGGAGGATAAGAAAGTGTGCAGAGAAACAGATGGACTACAGTCTGTAATTACAGAACTACACAGTGCTCCTATATGGTGAGTGGAGCCGATATAATGGGCAATGAGTGTAGAAACAAGGAGGAGGTGTTAATGTTATGGACAGTTGGTGTGCTCTAGATATGCATGCAATGACTTAGTGCACCTAGAAAACTAGGTTCTCTTAAACTCGTACTCTATTTCAGGTGACAGGTAGCAGTTTGTCATTAGTTACATTTAACATATTAAACAATTCCTTAATGAACATATTCCTGAATTCAGTCCAGACTAAAAGTCTAAATCTCAATCCCTGAATAGTTTAGTTTTTTGATGATGACTGTTTACTTGTTTAGATGTTCTATCAGGAAGCAGAGAAAAGCCATCTGAAGCAGCCAGTTCTGTTTCCTCAGAAGAGAAGGTTTCTGCTGTTACTGCTATTGTAGTGGAGTCTGGAAGTCTGATTTTTATCTGGACTTTTGTCCGTGTTTGGTCATTACTTCACCTACATTAGCCTCGTAGCTCCAGTGCTAAACTTCTATTGATGAGAGAGAGACTGATGTAGTTTAATTAGACTTTATTAGATGTTGCTGCTTCCTGCAGAATCAAATGATTAAGATGTAAACAGAGTCATTCAGAGTGGTTTGGTGTGAAATGCTCTGTTCTAGAGAAACTTACAGAGTCAGAACTGTTCACAGTGGAGGTGATGGGAACCTGACGTCTGAAGGGTGGTGTGAGTGGTGCCAATAGGAGAAACACTGAGACAAGGACTGCGACAACACAGAGAAGGGACATTGCTGCTGCTGCACGTGGTTCGAGGACCTGGAGCACGCAGACAATGATCCACACCCGGCCCTGCCTGAGCCTCCACCAGCCGTGGTGGGACCCGGGACAGAGCACTCTGGGTCTCCGTGGCAACCATGTCACACAGTGACACCGCCTCCCTTCACCGGACTCCCCAGTGACACCAGGGTGCACTCTAAGAGGACTCTAAGAGGGGGACTTTGGGGAGAGGAAGGTGGGGTTGCTGGGTCGCCTGACCGTTCATGCTGGGTTCTCTACCCCTGATCACAGACAGCTGCTGCTTGTTCAGGAAGGAGCTCCCGCAGCATAAAAGCTCAGCTCTCGTCGGCACGGGAAAGAGGACACTCACTGATGGAGCTTTTAGAGACATTCCACTCTTCAGACGTCTGGTTCCCATCACCTCCACTGTGAACAGTTCTGACTTTGTAAGTTTCTCTAGAACGGAGCATTTCACACCAAACCACTCTGAATGACTTTACTTACATCTTAACCACTGAATTCTGCAGAAATTATAGAAATGATGGACGTCTCTGTTGATCATCACTGGAGCATCTGTTCTTCATTCTTCTGCTGGTTTCATCTGTATATTTAAAAAAGTAGACACAAAAATTGATAATAATCAAACTCATTAATAATAAAGTCTTTGATCATCATAAAGTGTATTTTTCATTTGTTTAAAGATCACTTTCTTCTTCTTCTTACCTGCTCTTGGTGATGATGTCCATGATTGATCTTTTGTCTCTTGATGACACGAATCTGTCCACCATCTTCACACAGTCCTCGTGGCTCCCCAGAAATCTCAGGGTGTTTCGAGCATGGAGTCTGTGGAGGAAGAATGATAAAAGGTCATTTTCAGTGCTGGCTGGTGAAGAAAACATGCTGATGGGTTCAGTTCTGACCCAAAAGGTGTAAAAACAAGCAACTGCTTACCTCACTTCCTGTGCGGAGTCCAGGGCCAGTTTGCTGATGGCGGTCAGGAACCTGCTGGTGAATTCCTTCTTGCTGGTCAGCACACGAGAAGCCCCCAACTTGTGAGAGAGCTTCTCCAGATGCAGTGCAGTGCACCTTCTCACTGCTGCATTTCTGTGGCTGGAAAGAGGAGAGTGAACACAGTAAGATACACATCCAGCGTTTACACACAGGTGAACTCTAGACTCACCTTCTAGCAAGATCTTCTCCAAAATGTAGGAAGAGACTCAGCCGTACATCAGTGCTGACAGTTTGTACTGTCTTTAGAATGACCACTGATATTGATCACATGACCACTACATTTAGTTTACAGTTCAAATCTATTAATGAATATGGAATGTGATGTTTACCTGAATCCACCAGCCAGTAGAGCGTGCAGGACCCGGCCAGGCGAGCAGGTCTGCACCATTGTGCTGAGGGCCACCTCCACGTCCTCTCGGATGAAGTGGCTGGACTCCCCAGCCTTGTGCAGAAGGACACAGGCCGTGCCCTCCACCTCCTTGTCCATCTTCCGCTGCAGGTGCACGTACAGGTGGGACAGGGTGGTCATGGCGGCACGAGACACCATGGAGCGCAGGTTCTTCACCTGAGACAGTGGAGACAAAAGAAGCACAGTGAGCCTCTGTCTCTAACTCAACCACTGACACTTGCTTTAGCATTAATTAGAATAATGTCATTACAGAAGCTGTTGTCCAGAGTGTGTATGAAGTGTGGGTCTTACCTCCTTGATGAGGGCCAAGCAGACATCATGTAGCTCAGGCAGAAGAACCTCGGCATGGTGTTCCGCCAGAGCGCGCAGCACTTTCAGCCCCTCCATCTTCCTCTCCCTGTTTCAAAAGCAAGACATTAGAATGAGGTGAACACGTCTGGAAGGTGGTGTTATTACAGTAGGAATGATAAAGACTGATTCAGTCAATACACTGAACATTTAACAGCAGAGGAGCAGCAGTAGATGGAGATCATTGGGAATTCTCTTCAGACACTTTATAGACTCTGATGTTTAGAAGATTCCCTCACTAATTTTATCTAGATACTCCAAAGAATTTTAGTTGTATATTCTCAGGTAACTTCAGCTATTCTAACTCTAGTCTGAGCACTACTCTAAAACACATCACTGCTCCATTAGAACTGGATCTTAATTCTGAATGATCAGTGGAAGGTTGGTGGGTCTACTTCAGCTCACTAAAGACATACCATTCCTCATCCTGCAGCAGACTAAATGCCTGGCCGAGTGCCAGCTCAGGCCTGTCGAGGGGCTGCTCACTAGTCAGGGCTGGGATCTCCAGCACCTCTCCTCTTCCCTGACTACCTTCAGCAAGGTGTGGAGCAGCCCTGTTGTTGACAGGCTCCTTGCTGGTTTCTGCTCCCCTGCTCTGTCTAACCACAGACACATCTGGAGCAGCTGTTTGGCCAGCAGTGTCCACCTGGCATCCTGTCCTCCTCTCCTGCCTAAGTCCAGCCTCATTCCTACCTAGGCCTACCCACCTGGGGATCTTGCTACCTGTGATTGAATAAACCTGGTTAGAGCACCTAAACTATTTTAATTCATTTTCATCATAAAATCATAAGAACAGGATTTTGCTACGGTTAATTATCTTTCCATTCCTTATTAAATATGACTTATATATGTTTCTAATTTCTAATATAAAGACAGTGTGTTTCTGAGCTATATGGAGTTTGTGGAGATGATGCATGAGACTCCTGAGATGTAAATTCTCTAGGTTAAAGACTATTTTTTCAGTACTGGAACTCACCTGGTGCATCGTAGGCCTTGGACCCTTTCTTATCCACCTTAGGTTGGGCAGCAGCAGGTGGAGGAACAGGTGTGTGGACCAAGGGCCGTGAAAGGAACTCCTCCAGAGTAATGGAGTTCCCATCGGTCTTTTTGCCATCCTTGGTCTCCATGTTCAGCCCCCTCAGTCTGGGAAATCTGCTGGTTTTGGCAGCAGCAGGTGGCGGGACAGGTGTGTGGACCAGGGGGCGTGAAAGGAACTCCTGAAGTGAAAAAGAGTTCCCATAGGCCCTGTTCCTGGACTTGGCAGCAGCAGGTGGAGGGACAGGGGTGTGGAGAACAGGAAATTTCAGGTCCTCTTCCACCCTGAAGGGAGACCTTCCCTGTTCTATCACCACCTGTGGGGTCTGAACTCTGACCCTCTGCCTTATAGGAGGCAAACTGCAGGTTGGTGAAGGGTCCATGCGGGACTCCTGAACGTCCACATTTGGGTCGTCCATCATGAGTCTCATTTTCTCCATGTACTCCTGCCGCTTCCTCCTGATGCTCTCTCTAAGGGAGGGGGCAAGAATAATGGGTCCATCTTCAGGACTGTTTGGCTTCATCCCTGGAAGTAATTCCTGTAGATCCTGATGAGAAGTCTTCTGAGATGTGCTCTCCTCCACAGTCACACATCTACTGATTACAGTACTGAGAGACCAGCCATTAAATATGGAACGTTACGTGGGCGTGACTCTATTATGACGTCACACACGGGGGCGTGGTTCTCTGCTGCCTCCACACTATTAGGAGTGTATCATCCAGGGTTGGCTGGAAACACAATGCATGTAACAGTTTTCTGTAATCAGGATAGAAAAAAGTCCAGTTCCAGAGGAAAAAGGCAGTAATCAGATTCCAGCTCCATTCTAAAAACAGTGGGATTACTAACAGAACTACAGTAAACACTCATCACTCTGCTGATTCTCTGGTCTTTCTTCATATCTAGGAGCTAAATTTGGGGCTTAAATGCAGATTTTGCTGAGATTTGATTTCTTTAATGAGAGTTTAGCACTTTCCACAGCGCGCTGTCTCCCTTCAAGCCCCGCCTTATTTCCTAAACCCTCCAATCACTGCTTAGCAACCGTTGTTCTGCAGGACTCCTTCAGCGCTGTTCAGCTCGAGCTCCTGTTTCCGCGGATAGAGTTTGAAGGTGAAGCTCCAGTTCTAGTCATAAGATGTGTCTGGGGGACACAGAGAGCCTGACAGACTGAAGGAGGCTGTTTTCTCCCCGTTTCCAAAAACAACAGCTCATTTGAAAAAGTCAGCTCTGGACTCGTCTGTGGTAAACCTCCCCATGAGCTGAACACACACACCTTAACCAGAGACAGCTGTGTTCACTCAGAGGTGAGTCGTTTGATCTGCTGTTTAGTTGCTAATTTGAGCTGCTTTGACTGAATAAGAAGCTGTGTATGAAAGCACTTGTGGAAAAAGTCGTAGAACCCAGGCGTAGTTTTAGCGGACATGCTAAAAGTTCCTCTTGCTGAAGCGTTCAAATCTTTCTTTACTTGAAATGGATGAGCTGCTTTTACCACGTTGGCTTTGCAGTAACTTTCTGAAGTAGATGAAGTAAATGAGCTCCTCCAGCTGAAGCCCAGTAGAGCAGCAGGGACATCTGATGTCTTCACACATTGCTGCCCCCCAGTGATCAGATCAGGTCATTACATCTGTGATTGGAAGATGTGTTGGTTGATTCTCTGCTTTGGTTTTATTATTGTTCAGATTGTAAAGCATTAATCCATTATTGTAGGCTGTGTTCAATCATCTCTTCATGTTTTAAAGCTCCATCCTCTCCCTGCTGTCACTGCAGTGTTGTAGAAGAGCAGATGCTGCACAGTGGAGGAACCAGGAAGAAATAAGCATTAAAAACTAAACCAAAAGCTGCTTCACAATTTATTTCTGATGGTCTTTTTGTAAAACACTGTTCAGAGTAATAAATCACACAAGGTGAAGCAGAAACACACAAATATCAGTAAATCTAACCAATAACAGTAAATGATAAAAACAGTGCAGAAGAATAAAAACATGAATCTTTTAAAACATATGAATGTAAAATAAACTGAATTAAAGATGAGAATGAAGTGTTTCTAACATGTAAATCTGCTTTAGAGCCTCTAAAGTCTGTTAATACTGGATTCCTCTTTTGGTCAGTACCCGTAGAGGACAGGAGGGGGAGCCACTGTTACAGTTATTTGGTCAGTCTGACAGCAGTCTCTGCTCTCCTCCAGTGTGTGAGAATGAGGTTAAACTGCAGCTATATTTGTAGACAATCACTTAAACAGGAACATCTCAGCCCCGACCATGACCTCTGAACCCAAAAGAAGAGAAGTGTCAGATGATCAGAAGGACAGGGCTCTCCCAGGCATCTTCACTACCCTCTACATTTAGCCTAAAGACTTCATTAGTCAGTTTGAATATGAAAGGTCAGGCATTCAATATTCAATAATGTACCAATAACAGTTTCTGTGTGGAGATGCTGACCTTGAAGCCCTGAGGCCTGAAAAGCCTTAAACTGGGCGTCTTGTGGGGAGTCAATCTACATAAACAAAGATTTGACTCTAGAAATAACTTCATTATGAATAAATGACTCTTAATTTTGGGTACAGCTCATGTAAGAAGTTCCCTCTCCAATCACAAGGCTGATGTGGCTTGTTCTGCTCACACCTTTAACTATAACCTAAACGTTCTCCACCGTTTCACCTCTAAAGCTAAAGCTAACCCAACCACTCAGAACTCCCAGAATTCAGTTCAGAGTCTCTGTTCAGGTTTATCAGCACAGACTGATTTTGGTCTTCTAAAAATCTCCAGTAAAATAAAGGGATTATTGACGGTCAGTCACCTGGTAAAAACTGAGGAGTGTTTATGAACATTGATTAAAAGTCTGGAAGAGCCGAGACTGAACGTCAGTCACGTGACTGATTCTAGAAGAATACACAGCTTCTCAGCTTCAGCTAAATGGTCACTGCAGACACTCTGTGTGTTCGACTGATGTGTTGAACACGTGACTGAGAGTAAAGAAGGGTAAATGTTCTCACTCTAATGACTGATGGTGTGAAAAGCTGCTCTCTCACCTTCTTGACTCTTTGACTTCCTGTTTCAGGACCAGTTACCAAAGATACCAACATTAGTGAGTCAGTGTACAGCTGCATGCAGAACTTTGAGCACCCCTGGTCAGATTACATGATTTTATTGATTTTGAACTGAAAATAAGTTCAGATTCTGTACAGAGACACTTCTGCACTTTTTAATACACAGTTACTGATTATATACTGAACTGATCTCACACCTGACTGACCAGAGCTCCTAAACACAGAGACAGAGAACTGAAGTCCAGATGTACTGTCTGATGCTGGACACAGGGGAGGTCAAGCCTGAAATCAGGACATTTCTAACTCCTACTTTAAATGCAATAAGAGAAAAGCTGAATGTACTTGAAGGTGTTTGTATTTTGAGTGAACAACAGGAAGAGGCTAAAGGAGGAGGTGTGATGACCGCATGCACAAACAGGTCCTCAGGGTCTCGGCCTGCTTTGCTCACTAGTAAGATCAGAAGGTACGAGGACAGGGTGAGTAACAGCACACTAATCTGAGATGAACTCAGTTACAGCTGGGAGCTAAAAAAGTGAGTCTGCTTGATCATTTATTTTAGTCAGAGTTTGTTCTTTTCTTCTTTATTAGTGAAATTTTCTCTAATCTACTCTCTGAATCTATCGGCTACTGATCAGACCCTCGAGTATCAGCGGTCATGTCTTACCAGATGTCAGGAGGTTTTACAGCAGCAGTGATCCTCATCTTATTAGCAGGTACACTTTTACATTTTACTGTGTTTATGTGCTTGTGTTTTACTACAGTTACTGTGTTTAGATGAACACACCAGTCTGGTTAAAGGTGCAATAGAATGCATTAGAAAGCAGGAGTATCTGAAGTGGTTCTTTGGTGTGTAAATAGTAAGTATGTGACTTTGGTTGGGGACAGATGTGGTTTTACAAACCTATTTACAATCCTGTGTTTTGGCCACAGATTAAAAAAACCTTTATGGAGGGCTTGTGAATAATTTGATAAGCTCGGCTTTGATTGGTTGTTTTTGTCACCATATGGGCTCACACAATAGCCACAGAGCATACCATACACTCATTTCGCTATACATAGTACAGTGACAAATACGTGCACCTTTACCTTTTTTACTTTTATAAAAATGTGATCTCTCCAAATATTCAACAGAAATGCACATTATTAGTGTTTGTATTCTAACCCATGTCGAGCTCCACTATTTTACACTGTTCTGTTGCTCTGTGGTTATCACGTGATCATACCACCACCCAGCTTCACACATTATGGTGTTGTTACCCATAGCAACAGCAGCAGTACTAACCACACTGTGGTCACTCTGCCAGTAAGAGCACAAGAGTTTCACCCCTTATATCTGAATGTGTGTGTGTGTGTGTGTGTGTGTGTGTGTGTGTGTGTGTGTGTTTCAGGAGTTGGGGCTCAGCACAGTGTAACTCTCTCCTCTCAGAGTCTCTGTGCTGTTACTGGATCTACAGTAAAAATCTCCAGCAAATTTACAACACCTGATTCCTCCAGTGTCGGAGAGAGAGAGTGGATCCACAGCTCTGATGGAGAAGAACGAGTCCTGAGCTCCACTGAAGGAGGAGTGTCTGTAAGAACAGAGCAGAATGAGTGTGAGCTGACAGTGAGGGATGTGAAAGTGAGCGACTCTGGAGTTTATAACTTTAGATTTAGAACATCAAGCAGTGACTGGATATCAGCCTCATCTGGAGTTCAGCTCACTGTTACAGGTACACACACATCAACACACACTCACACAGAGTCTCTGTGCTTTCGCATTAGATGTGATTTTAAAAGGGTTTCTATATAATTTGTGTGCATGTGTGTGTGTGTGTAGATTTGCAGGTAAAGGTGGATCCTCAGACTATAGGACAGAGGCAGGTAAAACTGACCTGTAGCTCCTCCTGCAGCCTCGGTACAAACCTGTACTACTACTGGTTCAGGAACAGACAGCACTGGACTTCTGGATATGATGCCTCCATTGTGCTCGACTCCACCAGACCATCTGATGAGGGCAGCTACTATTGTGAGGTGTACATCAGCAGTCAGTGGAAACGGTCTCCTGCAGTGTGTAAGTTTCAGTAAAAACTATGATGATCTATAATCTAGTTATTATTTTCCTTCATGTTCTGTCAGTGATCTTCAGAGTAAAAAAAGATCTTTTAAACCATTTCACCCATTTTACTACTATGGGTGTATGAACAGATTTTTTGGAGGGGACCCCCTACTTTCTTTAAAAATGTATTTTGCCCACACACTTATTTACCCAAACAATAAAACATATAAAAGATGAAAAAACAGAAAACATAAATGTGATCATGATCAGCAGCCTCTGGAGCTACAGGCACATGTTTCGCTAGAGCTACTGCTTCTGTAACAGTGTTTAAATTACAGGGAAGTGAAGAAGACATTATTTATAACAGTACACAGTCTAATGCAAAAGTTTGGACACAAGTTTGGCTAATTAACACATTTTGTCTTTATTTATTTTATTGAAAAGTAGTAAACACAACCTCTGTAGGCTCTCTTTATCTCTTTATCAAGACTTTTACATTTCCCAGATCAGTTAGTGAAGTTTGAAGTAAACCATAACATTTCGGACTGTAGTTTATCCTTTACTGTATTAATAAACAAATCTTTATAATGGAATCTAAACTAATGGAGTCACTTCACAGCAGACAGACAGACAAAAGACCCTACACAGAGTGTAGTGCTCATCACTGGTATCATTTATTGTGTGTGTGTGTGTGTGTGTTCCAGGTGTGCTGGGTAAACAGTGCTGGGGTGTGGCTTACACTGCTGAACATGTGTGTGCCTTGAAAGGATCATCAGTTGATCTCTCCTGCTCTTATAAATACCCTGGAGGACTCACAGTGACTAAATCAGTGTGGTTCAGTAAAGAGCAGACTGGTGCTGAACCTGTGGATGTGAGAGAGGATGAGGAGTATCAGGGCAGAGTGCAGAACAGACAGAGCTCCCAGAATCACTGTAGTATAAGAATCACTGACCTGAGAGAGAGAGACGCTCAGACATACAGATTCAGATTCTACACTGATGGAGGCAAATATGCTGGCAGACCTGGAGTCACTCTGTCTGTCACAGGTAGAGCTGCACTCTATTAAATAAGTTTAGTTTATTAATTATTAATATTCTGTAAATGAAAAGAACACCAAGCCTTGTTTAAACTCTCCTGCAGATCTGAAGATTACAGTGTCCGTCACAGAGAGTGGTGGAAAGCAGCTGACCTGTAGCAGCACCTGCACTCTGCCTGACCACCCCACTTACATCTGGTACAAGAACGGACAGAGTGAGTCTCACTGCAGATCTGCCTCCTGCTCTGTAGCTGTGGTCAGTGGAGCGGTCAAGTACAGCTGTGCTGTTGAAGGCCACAAGAGCCTACTCTCTCCTTCAGTGTGTGAGTGGACATTTTTACACTTACTAATAATCTAATCTTCTATCACATGTTAATACTAATAACTGTAACATCATTATTTACCAACTTTCCAACCAGACTCTCCCAGAAACACCAGAGCAGTGCTGCTTCCCTCTGGAGAGAGAGTGGAGGGAGAGTCAGTGACTCTGAGCTGCAGCAGTGATGCAGACCCTCCTGTTCTCTCCTACTCCTGGTTTAAGCAGAGAGCAGCTGCAGACACACCGCTGACAACAGGCCAGAATTACAGCATCACCAACATCAGCTCCCAGCACAGCGAACTCTACTACTGCACCGCTCACAACCAGCTAGGACATCACAGCTCTACACCCGTTCATCTGGATGTGTTGTGTAAGAGCAGATTGTTTGTGTGGTTTTATTTGTTTACATTAATAATAACTTTTAGTATTTTTAATGAGTAATAATTTCCTCAGACCCTCCCAGTCCCCCATCTGTATCTGAGAGTGTATCTGGAGATTCTGTCACTCTGGTGTGTGTCAGTGACTCCAACCCTCACAGCTCTTTCAGCTGGTACAGGAAGACAGGAAGTGATGTCATGCTGGTTGGAAACAGCAGCAATTTAACTTTAACAGCAGGAGAAGTTGGAGGTTTCTACTGTAAAGCAGAGAATCCATTTGGATCACACAACTCATCAGAATGGTCGTTTCCATCATCAGGTGAGTTCTGGGTGTAACTCGCGGTCCTCTTGTAAACTTTCCTCCTCAGAAAAGAAACACTCTAAATCTCTTCCTCCTCTTTTTCTTCTCTGATTCTGTGACTTTAAACACATCTTTATAACATACTGACGTCTCTGCACTGATCCAGGAAACACAGCAGTGAAATATGCAGCTTCTGGAGTCACTGTGCTTCTGCTTCTGACCTTCACTGCTGCCCTCTTGCGAATGAGGTGAAAATCTACCATATATAAGATATTCCACATGCTCTGAACTCTGTATTTGCTGAGGTTCTTTGTTCTAGAGTGAGGTCACCATAGTGTTACCCAGTAAAGGGCAGTCAGCTTTACTCATAAATAAAATCTGCATTATAAATCTGTATTCCTACCTGTATTAGTTTGTATTAATTAACAATTTGTAGCATAAATGAGCAATATGCCAAATTAAGAGCTATCTATTAATTACTAAATGGTTGATTGTTAATTCTGTTGTTCTATTTATGGATAATTCATTATTTTATTAATAATTACTAAATGGGGCACAACCTGAATAAGTCCAGGACTTGTAGATTTACATCATTTGGCTTCTTTCGATTCAGGCTAGTTTAATTTCAATTAGAACTAGAACCCCCAATTCACCATTTAAACAGGTGGGGAAGCGCCATTTCACTGTTGACTCGCCAAGACACTCAATCACAATTTGTACACACCCACACATGAGATGTGGGTTGTAAAGGATGGGATATTTATTGAATAAACATGCAAATATTAAATAGATAACTTTAGATTCACAGTATCTAAACTAGAGAGGAATTCAGGAATTCATTTATAGAAATGTGCCTCTTTTTATTCCATCAGTTTTAGCCAGTGATGTGAAGAGAGTTTCCTCTTGCAGAATGTAATATGAATGTGTGATCATTTAACACTAGAGTTCTTAATGTGAAGATCATATCTATGCAAACTGTAACAGGAGACGAGCAGCAGCTTCCAGCAGCAGGAGAGAAGAGAACAGCACTAATGTGAGTTTAATGATAAAGTCGACGTAGAAGTGAGATTTTAGTCCAGTTCAAAGTGACTGAAGGGTTTTATGGGTCTCATGTTCTGTGAGGCTGTGCAGCTCATTTTACTGTAAAACTGAATGCATCGCTGTTCGCTAAAATAAACAATTTTACATATTAATACATGTAATAAACAACTTTACATACTCTCTCTCTCTCTCTCTCTCTCTCTCTCTCTCTCTCTCTCAGTGTGACTCTTCTCCTGTGTATGGAAACATCTCAGCCCTGACCGTGACCCCTGACCCCACAGTGACAGCAGTCTCTGATGATCAGGATGAGGTTCAGTACTCCAGCGTTCATTTCAGACGCTCTCACACACAGGAAGCGTCTCTCTTCTCCACCGTCCAACAGCCAAGCGCTCTTAACCAAGACGAGGAAGTCGAGTACAGCACAGTGAAGCTCATCAAACCTCAAACATCAAAAGAGCTGTTCAGTAGGTAAACCTGCTTAGTTATGCACATCACTAAAACACACACACACACACACACACACACACACACACTTAAATTGCCTTCTCCTGAAAACATCTTAAGAGAACAGCAAAGATCAGTTCAGACTGTTTGTGTCAGTAAATCAGAAATGAGAACTTCACCTTCTTCATCTTAGAAAGCAAACAGCGCTTCTTCTCTGAGCACATCAGTGACAGACAAGTCAGGAAGGTGTAGATTTGAGTAAAGTTGCTCTTTACACTCAACAGCAGATCGTCTCTCAGTGCTGCTTTACTTTACAGGAGTGATGAGACTACAGTCTACAGCACAGTCAGAAGAACCTGAGGAGAACAAACTCCACCAGCCATCAAACTCCAACACCTCCAGCAGATCAACCATTGAAGTACAGAAGCTCTCCTCCTCATCAGACAGCTTTATGAAGTGGTTTCATCTTCAGGAAGATGTTCAGCATGAATGATTCAGATTAGTTTGGGGATTTTTTCACCTTTTATGAAAATATTGTTTTATAATCTTGTGTTTCTGATTTAATGATTTTATTACTTTAAACTTTTTAACTTGACCTTCATTTATTCTTTATTGTTTAAGTCTGGCTTTAAGTCAGTGTGACACATTTTTATCACTATTAAAAACACTGGGTACTTTTTGTGTCTCATCAGCTGATGAACAAGTTTAATACTCAAGATCTTTCATTAAGTCTTTTCTCCCCCTGCTGGAAAGCAGCTCTCACTGAGGGCAGAAATCGCCTCCAGACACGTCACAGAAGTTCTGAAAACAGGGAAGCTGAGTTGTTGGTTTATTTGTAAGACTGTAGAACAGTGTAGAAATAGTTCAGAGGAAACTGCAGGACAAGTGTGTAATGTGGTGTAGGCTGGAGACTGACAACAGTAAACAGACTGGCACAGACCACTAGACCAGCTAACAGACCACCATCTATCAGCTGTAGTGTCAGATACAGAAGAGTGGGCTTCCAGTCATCTTCAGTTTATTTTACATTCATATGTTTTATGTTCAGCACATTTCATTCATTTCATTCAATGAGAAACTGTTTTAAAAGCTTCATGTTTTTATTCTTCTGCACTGTTTTTATCATTAACTGGTGGTTAGATTTGCTGATTATTTGTCTGTTTGTACAAAAAGACCATCAGAAATAAAGTTGTGAAGCAGCTTTTGGTTTAGTTTTTAATGCTTATTTCTTCCTGGTTCCTCCACTGTGCAGCATCTGCTCTTCTACAACACTGCAGTGACAGCAGGGAGAGGATGGAGCTTTAAAACATGAAGAGATGATTGAACACAGCCTACAATAATGGATTAATGCTTTACAATTCGAACAATAATAAAACCAAAGCAGAGAATCAACCAACACATCTTCCAATCACAGATGTAATGACCTGATCTGATCACTGGGGGGCAGCAATGTGTGAAGACATCAGATGTCCCTGCTGCTCTACTGGGCTTCAGCTGGAGGAGCTCATTTACTTCATCTACTTCAGAAAGTTACTGCAAAGCCAACGTGGTAAAAGCAGCTCATCCATTTCAAGTAAAGAAAGATTTGAACGCTTCAGCAAGAGGAACTTTTAGCATGTCCGCTAAAACTACGCCTGGGTTCTACGACTTTTTCCACAAGTGCTTTCATACACAGCTTCTTATTCAGTCAAAGCAGCTCAAATTAGCAACTAAACAGCAGATCAAACGACTCACCTCTGAGTGAACACAGCTGTCTCTGGTTAAGGTGTGTGTGTTCAGCTCATGGGGAGGTTTACCACAGACGAGTCCAGAGCTGACTTTTTCTGAGCTGTTGCTTTTGGAAACCACCCTGCAGTTTGCCTCCGATAAGGCAGAGGGTCCGAGTTCAAGCCCCACAGGAGGTGAAAGAACAGACTGAGGACCTGAAATTTCCTGTTCTACACACCCCTGTCCCTCCACCTGCTGCTGCCAAGTCCAGCAGGTTTTCGACACTGAGGGGCTTGAACATTAGGGCTCAGGATGGGAACAGGGCCTATGGGAACTCTTTTTCACTTCAGGAGTTCCTTTCACGCCCCCTGGTCCACACGCCTGTCCCTCCACCTGCTGCTGCCAAAACCAGCAGATTTCCCAGGCTGAGGGGGCTGAACATGGAGACCAAGGATGGCAAGAAGACCACTGGGAACTCCATTACTCTGGAGGAGTTCTTTTCACGCCCCTTGGTTTTCACACCAGTCTCTCCACCTGCTGTTACCAAACTGATGGTGGCTCCAAAAAAGAACAAGGCCTATGACGCACCAGGTGAGTTCCAGTCCCTTAAATAGTCTTTAATCTATAACCTAGAGAACATATATCTTAGGAGTCTTATGTAACTTCCCTACAAACTCTATATAGCTTAGAAACACAATTTCTTTATATTAGAAATTAGAAACATGTAACCATGGCAAAACCCTGTTCTTAAATGATAAAAAATAAATAAAAATAAATGAAAGTAGATAAGATGCTCTAACCATGTTCATATAATCACAGGTAGCAAGATTCCCAGGTGGGTAGGCCTAGGTAGGAGTGAGACTGGACTTAGGCAGGAGACAAAGACAGAGGGTCAGGACGAGGCTGCAGGCCAAACAACTGCTCCCAAAGTGGTTAGACAGAGCAGGGGAGCAGAAACCAGCAAGGAGCCTGTCAACAACAGTGCTGCTCCACACCTTGCTGAAGGTAGTCAGGGAAAAGACCCACCCCCCTTCCACTGATCATTCAGAATTAAGATCCAGGTCTAATGGAGCAGTGACGTGTTTTAGATTAGTGCTCAGACTAGAGTTAGAATAGCTGAAGTTACCTGAGAATATACAACTAAAATGCTTTGGAGTATCCAGATAAAATTAGTGATGGAATCTTCTAAACATCAGAGTCTATAAAGTGTCTGAAGAGAATTTCCAATGATCTCCATCTACTGCTGCTCCTCTGTTGTTAAATGTTCAGTGTATTGACTGAATCAGTCTTTATCATTCCTACTGTAATAACACCACCTTCCAGACGTGTTCACCTCATTCTAATGTCTTGCTTTTGAAACAGGGAGAGGAAGATGGAGGGGCTGAAAGTGCTGCGCGCTCTGGCTGAACACCATGCCGAGGTTCTTCTGCCTGAGCTACATGATGTCTGCTTGGCCCTCATCAAGGAGGTAAGACCCACACTTCATACACACTCTGGACAACAGCTTCTGTAATGACATTATTCTAATTAATGCTAAAGCAAGTGACGTAAAGTAAAGACGTCAGGTTCCCATCACCTCCACTGTGAACAGTTCTGACTCTGTAAGTTTCTCTAGAACGGAGCATTTCACACCAAACCACTCTGAATGACTCTGTTTACATCTTAACCATTTAAATCTGCAGGAAACAGCAACATCTAATAAACTCTAATTAAACTACATCAGTCTCTCTCTCATCAATAGAAGTTTATCACTGGAGCTACGAGGCTAATGTAGGTGAAGTAATGACCAAACACGGACAAAAGTCCAGATAAAAATCAGACTTCCAGACTCCACTACAATAGCAGTATCAGCTCTGTACAAGTACACAGTGAAATGAAATTCAGAATTTTTCCAGAACAAGGTGCAACATGGAACAAAACGAGAACAAAAACAATACATTACAGGACAGACTGCAGAAAGTGCAACGTGCAAGACAATACAATAAATACAATAAATACGACTCAATTCTGAGTAGAGGTAATGAGTGTAAGGTGCATAGATATTTAACAGGTAGGTATTGATACTAAGGTGCAGAGAAATTTAACATGCTGTGACATTATATGCAGACAGCTTAAAATGCACATGACACATGAAACACAGCAGGTACTGAGGTAGTAAAGTATGGAATAAATAAAGAATAAATAGGATGCAGACATTAAAATGCTGTGAGTCGTGGGGGTGGGGGTGTTTAGTTCAGTCTCTGTTGTTTAAAAGTCTGACTGCTTTTGGGACAAAGCTATTGCAGAACCGTGCAGTGACCGCATGGATGCTCCTGTACCTGCTGCCAGACGGTAGCAGTGAAAAAAGTCCATGTGAGGGATGAGTGAGGTCGTTCACAATGCTGATGGCCTTACGGGTGCAGTGTGTGAATGTCTGTGACAGAGGGGAGAGAGACCCCTATGATCTTCTCAGCTGTCCTCACTATTCGCTGTAGGGTCTTGCGGTCTGAGGCATTACAATTACCAAACCAGGCGATGATGCAGCTGCTCAGGATGCCCTCCACTGCCCTTCTGTAGAACATGGCATTGGAGGAGGAAGATGAGCTTTCCTCAGTCTCCTCAGGAAGTAGAGGTGTTGCTCTGCTTTCTTGGTTATGGAGTTGGTGTTGAGGGAGCATGTGAGGTTCTCTGTGATGTGGACGCTGAGGAACATAACGTACTAAAGCAGTCCAGAATAAGTGTTGATGTAATGGCAGGGTTTACTCACTGGGGGCAGGAGTGTGTGTGCTGAACATCCTGCTCTTCTGTGGGCTCTAGAAAAGGTCTGGAGGTGGAGGCTGGAGACTCTTCCTGTGTGAGAGAAGGTTTGAACTGAACACTGGAGTAGTGAACGTCATCCTGATCTCCTTAAAATGTCTTTACTAAGAGACACAAATGATCTACTTACTTCATGTGATAGGGGCTGCACTAATATTCTTGTGCTGCTTGACCTTCCAGATAATTTCACATTCATAAGCAGAGAAGCTTCTGTTCCTTAAACAGAAACAGGAATTCTACCACAAACAACACTGTAAAACTATCAGTAGACACAGGCTTCAACATCTACAACTTCCTGCCTCAAGTAAAATGCTGTGAGAACTGTTAAAGATCCGAAGATCATCAGCTTCATACAGACAGAGTGTCCTACTGATCTCCACATTTGCTAGCTAGTGAACAGCGGATCACCATGATCTGTACCAGTAACATTAGCTTGCTAGCTGACATCAGTCTAACGTTAAAGTGACCTTCATACCGTTACAGTGAGCATCTACAGCTCTATTACTGTAAATACTGCTGTCCTTCTAAACCTACATGAAGCTGAAACAGCACTGTGTTCTCCGGCTGATCCTGGGGACTGGCTGTTTCTCTCTTCTTCAAATATCTCGTGATGTCCATGGTGTTCACGTTACTGTCGACTGACAGCGCGACGAGGGCATGAAGGAGGAGAAATGGGCTGTGTCCCAAATACCATGTTTAAAAACACGCGCTCTGAAGGGCTCCTGACTTATTGCGCTGCTCGCTGTTGATACCAAAAAGAGTAGACTTTGAGGAGAACTGCAGAGTGTAGGGTGTGATTTGGGACTGGGCTATGGTGACCTATAGGAGTGTAAGGGTGCAACTGCTAATATGTGAAGTGCACAGAGTGAGAAGCAGCGCTAAAGGATCTGCATCCTCCCCTCAACCCCCGCGGAGTCGCCTATGGTCAGTGCAGTCCGTGCAGCAGGTCTGAATGTTTTGGCACGAATCTATAAATATAATAAATATATATAATCGATCTATATCAATATTTAAATAATATAAATATGAAATCTAATCTCTCCATTTCTCATAAAATTATGAAGTCTACTGTAATCCTAAACGCTGTTTCTACCCAAATAAATGAAGTCTGGTGTAGTAAAACTGGAAACATCCCACATATTATTCCACTGTTTTGAGTTTGGTGAGCGTTTTGTGATCATTTTACAGATCTTTGTTGAATCAACTTATAATAATTGAGTTTATTTGGTTGACATTAGTAAATGGAAAGTGATTGGTCTATGTGATCTTAAAAACACACAGACAGAAATAAACTGCACTGATGTTGGATTGAATCATTTCTCCCATATTGATGTTTCCCAACAAGTCCAGTCACTGAGTTAGCTGTGCTGGGTCAGTGATATACAGTGGGGTTGTGGGTGGAATACAACCTATTTGAGTAAAACTCTCACTTTCCTATTGGCTCCTGGTGCCACGTATTTCCGTACTGGGCGTGTCTTTCCCCCTTTACTCACCATCAATGTGCAGTAATTTCCCCCAGGCTACATTCCCCTATGTGGTCACTTGTAATCTGTATAGTGTTCTTAGAGTCTAGTCTTAGTGCTGAAGGCTGTAAGAGCTTGATGGTGCCTGAATGATGAAGTGATCACTAATGCAGAATTAAACCATCTGTATTTGTGAAGATGGTAATTGTTAATATTTTAATTAGGTCAAATCTAACAGAGATTTAAAATCTGGACTTTGTTCTTGATGGGTGAAACATTACATGGTCAATCAGTTACATTAACTGTTCTCTTAAAGTCTAGTAAGAACAAAATTAATTACAATAAATTAATTTAATGTAAATATATTTGAGTATATTTTGGTGTAATGTAGTATTAACTTCAACATAAACTGAAAAGGTTTATGTGTATGTAAAATGTATTTAGGTGTTTGTATATAGGTTTTAATACATGTACAGTAGTATGTTTAAAGTCCAGGTTTACTTTAAATAGTTCCATTTTAGCTCAGCTAAGTAAACTTCATCAAGTAAACTTCACCCTTCTAGCCCTCTTTAAGTGTACTGATCATTAGTGTGTTAAAGTGTCATTAGTGAACACTTTAGTTCACTGTAGCTTAAAAAAAGCTTATTTTTTTTCACTAAGGACTAAACTATGCTGGTCAGTTTTTGAATAATAATTCCAGTAGCAGCTGAACGGTTGATCATATGGCTCCATGTTGTATTTTATTAAGTGCTTCCTTCACAACAAACTACAACTGTTTAATTTCCAAATTCATCTTCCACTTAATTGTGGTGGTCAGTTTTTGTCTAATGCCTTTAATCTAAACTGTGATCAGAGGCTGCATTTACCACCAGCTGCCAGCAGAGGGCGACGCAGCACAGACTGCAAAACTGGTTCTGAATAGAGAAACTTTAATAGCGTCTAAACGGTTCATCATATGATTCTGAGACACGTTGCATTTTATGAGGTGCCTCCTTCACAACAAACTACAGCGCTTATATGGCTATTTTGCAGTCCACTACATTGTGGTGGTCAGTTTTTTTTTTGTCTAATAATTTCAATATTTGAACAGGGTGAGGGATTCAGGCTATGCAGACAGCTGCCAGCAGAGGGCGACGGCGTTTCTGCAAACAAAAAGGAAAATAAATGGTTTATCATTTCTCTCCAAAGTAAGTAATATTTTATCAAGTGTCTCATTCACAGTAAACTACAATTGTTATATGACCTAATTTAACATTATATTTTATTTGTGGTGATCAGTTTTTGTCTAATAATTTCAATATTTGAACAGGGTAAGGGGTTCAGGCTATGCAGACAGCTGCCAGCAGAGGGCGACGGCGGCACACAGTTCTACTGGTTCTGTATAAAGAGGTTTTCTCTGCAAACAAAACAGAAGAGAAAATAAAGAACTTCAGCAGCAGCTGGGTTGTATTGTATTAACTGAATTCTTCACAAGAAGCTATAAATATTATATGTCCATAACTTTCACTTAATTGTGGTGGGCAACTTTTGTCTTATAACTTCCATCGCATCAGAACGGTGAACAGAGGCTGCATTTACCGCCAGCTGCCAGCAGAGGGCGACACAGACTACAAAACTGGTTCAGTATAAAGAGGCTGAATAAAGAAACTTTAACAGCGTCTAAACGGTTCATCATATGTCTCCAACAGAAGCTGTATCCGATGCCTCCTTTACAACAACCTACAACTCTAGTATGGCCATTTTCACATTCCACTAAGTTGTGGTTCTCGGTTTTTGTGTAATAACTACAAAAGAATGTGAACAGTTTAGGGGTCAGCCTGTGCCGCCAGCTGCCAGCAGAGGGCGATGGCGGCACACAGCGCTACTGGTTCTGTATAAAGAGGTTTTCTCTGCAAACAGAAAGAAAATCTTAAATAGTTTAACTGTTGATCATGTGTCTCTAAGGTGCCTCTTTTACAACAAAATACAACTCTTATATGCTCATCTTTACATTGTACTAAATTGTGGTGTAAAGGGTCAGTCTGTGCCTCCAGCTGCCAGCAGAGGGCGACAGACACAGACTGGCGGTACAGAGCTTATCACTGCGAACAGAACAGAGAAGAAAAGAGAAGAGAATAAAAACAGCTCCAAACTAAAGGAGAAGAGAAGCAGAGCTGAAGAGAGGAGAGAAAACTCCCATCTTTATTTAAGATTCATAAAAGCTGAACAATAAAGCAGCTTCCTCTCTCATGAGAGGAGGGTTCAGTAAAATACAGCGGGGCTGTAGGGGTTAAGGGAGGATGCAGATCCTTTAGCGCTGCTTCTCACTCTGTGCACTTCACATATTAGCAGTTGCACTCTTACACTCCTATAGGTCACCATAGCCCAGTCCCAAATCACTCCCTACACTCTGCAGTTCTCCTCAAAGTCTACTCTTTTTGGTGTCAACAGCGAGCAGCGCAATAAGTCAGGAGCCCTTCAGAGCGCGTGTTTTTAAACATGGTATTTGGGACACAGCCCATTTCTCCTCCTTCATGCCCTCGTCGCGCTGTCAGTCGACAGTAACGTGAACACCATGGACATCACGAGATATTTGAAGAAGAGAGAAACAGCCAGTCCCCAGGATCAGCCGGAGAACACAGTGCTGTTTCAGCTTCATGTAGGTTTAGAAGGACAGCAGTATTTACAGTAATAGAGCTGTAGATGCTCACTGTAACGGTATGAAGGTCACTTTAACGTTAGACTGATGTCAGCTAGCAAGCTAATGTTACTGGTACAGATCATGGTGATCCGCTGTTCACTAGCTAGCAAATGTGGAGATCAGTAGGACCCTCTGTCTGTATGAAGCTGATGATCTTCGGACGGCTGAAATGTGGTCAAAGTCAAAGTATGAAAGCAAACTGGAATCAGTGACTAATAACTGGAGCCGTGTGTTGAGCTGTAAGAGGAGGTGAAGGTTTTATAGATGTTAGATATTGTGGAAGAATTCTACAATAAACTCTACAGAAATCCTGCAGTTTCTTATCGTATTACTCCATTTCTTTTAGTCAGGAATTCACTGAAATATGGAATAATAAAACACAAACTGCAGGATTTGTGTTTATTGCTGTGCTGTAAAATTCTTCTGCAGCTCTCTATAATAAGTTCACTGTCCAGAACTGAATTCTGAGGAGGTGGGTGGTGATCATCCTGACCTCACTAGCACTATTTTCTCTGAATGTAAATCCTTTCAGCAGTGCTCCAGAATCTAGTAGAAAACCTTCCCCAGACAGCAGAGACATTTACTTCTGCAAAAGCTGGATGAAGTCTTTTTAAGGATAAAGGAGAGTGAATGAACACTCAGTAGTAAAACCACAGATGACCCTGAGAATGCTGAGAATGACCCATCACCCAAGTAATACCTGCTCTGTGGTGATCTTGTGGGGTCCTGTGGGGTCCTGAACATTGAAGAACAGGGTGAAAGGAGGATAAGAAAGTGTGCAGAGAAACAGATGGACTACAGTCTGTAATTATAGAACTACACAGTGCTCCTATATGGTGAGTGGAGCTGATCTAATGGGCAATGAGTGTAGAAACAAGGAGGAGGTGTTAGTTATGGACAGTTGGTGTGTATATATGTATGTAATGACTTAGGAAAACTAGGTTCTCTTAAACTCGTACTCGCAGAGAGACTGTAAACATCATCTCTCTCTCTGTTTCAGTCTTAGCCATGACCTCAGACCCCAAACAGACAAAGATCCCAGGAGATGAGGATGACGTTCACTACTCCAGTGTTCAGTTTAAACCTTCTCACACACAGGAAGAGTCTCCAGCCTCCACCTCCAGACCTTTTCTAGAGCCCACAGATGAGCAGGATGTTCAGCACACACTCTTCTGCCCCCCAGTGAGTAAACCCTGCCATTACATTGACACTCATTCTGGACTGCTGTAGTACGTTATGTTTATCTAGAACGTCTCTATGTTCTACAGGGTTCTGTTGCTGTAGGCTGAGTGAGAGACACCATCCAACAGCTGTGTGCACAAAAACCACGTCTCGTGTTGATTCAGTAACGGACAGAGCATTTTATTATTAAATGAGGAGCAATTCTTTAAGCTGTTATACGGAACTGGTGGCAATCCTAACACTGCTACTTTACATCAAGTCAAAGTGTCAAAGTGTCAGTCAAAGAAATAAACTCTCAGTAGTGAATGTGTAGAGTCAACAATACTGCTAATAATGAAACTCAGACAAAGCCGTGAATGCTCCTGCTCTCTGTTCATATGGCAGCATCAGTGTGTTCTTTTATCAGGTGACAGAAACAACCCGGCTGTGTAGGAGCTGAGACAGAGGAGAGGCAGGTGGAGAGGCTGTCTGATGTTAGGCTGATGATGAACTGGTTCATCAGTGTGTTTGAAATGAGAGCTTGGAATAGACACATGGTGTCTCACTGTTCATATAGCAGCATCAGTGTGTTCCTTTATCAGGTGACAGGTAGCAGTTTGTTATTAGCTACATTTAACAGATTACACAATTCCTTAATGAACATATTCCTGAATTCAGTCAAGACTAAAAGTCTAAATCTCAATCCCTGAATAGTTTAGTTTTTTGATGATGAATGTTTACTTGTTTAGATGTTCTATCAGGAAGCAGAGAAAAGCCATCTGAAGCAGCCAGTTCTGTTTCCTCAGAAGAGAAGGTTTCTGCTGTTACTGCTATTGTAGTGGAGCCTGGAAGTCTGATTTTTATCTGGACTTTTGTCCGTGTTTGGTCATTACTTCACCTACATTAGCCTCGTAGCTCCAGTGCTAAACTTCTATTGATGAGAGAGAGACTGATGTAGTTTAATTAGAGTTTATTAGATGTTGCTGTTTCCTGCAGAATTAAGTGGTTAAGATGTAAACAGAGTCATTCAGAGTGGTTTGGTGTGAAATGCTCCGTTCTAGAGAAACTTACAGAGTCAGAACTGTTCACAGTGGAGGTGATAGGAACCCGACGTCGGAGTGGTGCCTACAGGAGAAACACTGAGACAAGGACTGCGACAACACAGAGAAGGGATATTGCTGCTGCTACACATGGCCCGAGGACATGGAGCACGCAGACAATGATCCATCCCTGGGTCTCCGTGGCAACCATGTCACAAAGTGACACCAATTCCCTTCACCGGACTCCCCAGTGGTTGCCCAAACACCGGGGTGCACCTCACGTTTAACCCTAGTGGCTGGACTCTAAGAGGGGGACTTTGGGGAGAGGAAGGTGGGGTTGCTGGGTCGCCTGACCGTTCATGCTGGGTTCTCTACCTCTGATCACAGACAGCTGCTGCTTGTTCAGGAAGGAGCACCCGCAGCATAAAAGCTCAGCTCTCGTCAGCACGGGAGAGAGGACACTCTCTGATGGAGCTTTTAGAGGCATTCCACTCTTCAGACGTCTGGTTCCCATCACCTCCACTGTGAACAGTTCTGACTCTGTAAGTTTCTCTAGAACGGAGCATTTCACACCAAACCACTCTGAATGACTTTACTTACATCTCAACCACTGAATTCTGCAGAAATTATAGAAATGATGGACGTCTCTGTTGATCATCACTAGAGCATCAGTTCATTATTCTGCTGGTTTCATCTGAATATTTAAAAAAGGAGACACAAAAACCCTCATTAATAATCAAACTCATTAATAATAAAGTCTTTGATCATCATAAAGTGTATTTTTTATTTGTTTAAAGATCACTTTCTTCTTCTTACCTGCTCTTGGTGATGATGTCCATGATTGATCTTTTGTCCCTTGATGACACGAATTTGTCCACCATCTTCACACAGTCCTCGTGGCTCCCCAGAAATCTCAGGGTGTTTCGAGCATGGAGTCTGTGGAGGAAGAATGATAAAAGGTCATTTTCAGTGCTGGCTGGTGAAGACAACATGCTGATGGGTTCCGTTCTGACCCAATAGATGTAAAAACAAGCAACTGCTTACCTCACTTCCTGTGCGGAGTCCAGGGCCAGTTTGCTGACGGCGGTCAGGAACCTGCTGATGAATTCCTTCTTGCTGGTCAGCACACGAGAAGCACCCAACTTGTAAGAGAGCTTCTCCAGATGCAGTGCAGTGCATCTTCTCACTGCTGCGTTTCTGTGGCTGGAGAGAGGAGAGTGAACACAGTAAGATACACATCCAGCGTTTACTCACAGGTGAACTCTAGACTCACCTTCTAGCAAGATCTTCTCCAAAATGTAGGAAGAGACTCAGCCGTATATCAGTGCTGCCAATTTGTACTGTGGCTTTAGAATGACCACTGATATTGATCACATGACCACTTCATTTAGTTTACAGTTCAAATCTATTAATGAATATGGAATGTGATGTTTACCTGAATCCACCAGTCAGTAGAGCGTGCAGGACCCGGCCAGGCGAGCAGTTCTGTACCATCGTGCTGAGGGCCACCTCCACGTCCTCTTTGATGAAGTGGCTGGACTCCCCAGCCTTGTGCAAAAGGACACAGGCAGTGCCCTCCACCTCCTTGTCCATCTTCCGCTGCAGATGGGCGTACAGGTGGGACAGGGTGGTCATGGCGGCACGAGACACCATGGAGCGCAGGTTCTTCACCTGAGACAGTGGAGACAAAAGAAGCACAGTGAGCCTCTGTCTCTAACTCAACCACTGACACTTGCTTTAGCATTAATTAGAATAATGTCATTACAGAAGCTGTTGTCCAGAGTGTGTATGAAGTGTGGGTCTTACCTCCTTGATGAGGGCCAAGCAGACATCATGTAGCTCAGGCAGAAGAACCTCGGCATGGTGTTCCGCCAGAGCGCGCAGCACTTTCAGCCCCTCCATCTTCCTCTCCCTGTTTCAAAAGCAAGACATTAGAATGAGGTGAACACGTCTGGAAGGTGGTGTTATTACAGTAGGAATGATAAAGACTGATTCAGTCAATACACTGAACATTTAATAACAGAGGAGCAGCAGTAGATGGAGATCATTGGGAATTCTCTTCAGACACTTCAGACAGACTCTGATGTTTAGAAGATTCCATCACTAATTTTATCTGGATACTCCAAAGCATTTTAGTTGTGTATTCTCAGGTAACTTCAGCTATTCTAACTCTAGTCTGAGCACTACTCTAAAACACATCACTGCTCCATTAGAACTGGATCTTAATTCTTAATGATCAGTGGAAGGGTGGTGGGTCTACTCCAGCTCACTAAAGACATACCATTCCTCATCCTGCAGCAGGTTAAATGCCTGGCTGAGTGCCAGCTCAGGCTGGTCAAGGGGCTGCTCACTAGTCAGGGCTGGGATCTCCAGCACCTCTCCTCTTCCCTGACTCCCTTCAGCAAGGTGTGGAGCAGCCCTGTTGTTAACAGGCTCCTTGCTGGTTTCTGCTCCCCTGCTCTGTATAACTACAGACACATCTGGAGCAGCTGTTTTTCTTGCAGTGTCCATCTGACATCCTGTCCTCCTCTCCTGCCTAAGTCCAGCCTCATTCCTACCTAGGCCTACCCACCTGGGGATCTTGCTACCTGTGATTAAATGAACCTGGTTAGAGCACCTAAACTATTTTAATTCATTTTCATTCAATTTCTAATTTAAAGACAGTGTGTTTCTGGGATATATGAAGTTTGTGGAGATGATACATGAGACTCCTGAGATGTAAATACTGTATGTCAAAGACTAATTTTTCAGTACTGGAACTCACCTGGTGCATCGTAGGCCTTGGACCCTTTCTTATCCCCCTTAGGTTGGACAGCAGCAGGTGGAGGAACAGGTGTGTGGACCAAGGGCCGTGAAAGGAACTCCTCCAGAGTAACGGAGTTCCCATTGGTCTTGTTGGCATCCTTGGTCTCCATGTTTAGACCCCTCAGTCTGGGAAATCTGCTGGTTTTGGCAGCAGCAGGTGGAGGGACAGGTGTGTGGACCAGGGGGCGTGAAAGGAACTCCTGAAGTGAAAAAGAGTTCCCATAGGCCCTGTTCCTGGACTTGGCAGCAGCAGGTGGAGGGACAGGGGTGTGGAGAACAGGAAATTTCAGGTCCTCAGTCTGTTCTTTCACCACCTGTGGGGCTTGAATTTGGAACCTCTGCCTAATAGGAGGCAAACTGCAGGGTGGTGAAGGGTCCATGCGGGACTCCTGAACGTCCACATTTGGGTCGTTCATCATGAGTCTCATTTTCTCCATGTACTCCTGCCGCTTCCTCCTGATGCTCTCTCGAAGGGAGGGGGCAAGAATAATGGGTCCATCTTCAGGACTGTTAGGCTTCATCTCTGGACGTAATTCCTGTAGATCCTGATGAGAAGTCTTCTGAGATGTGCTCTCCTCCACAGTCACACATCTACTGATTACAGTACTGAGAGACCAGCCATTAAATATGGAACGTTACGTGGGCGTGACTCTATTATGACGTCACATACGGGGGCGTGGTTCTCTGCTGCCTCCACACTATTAGGAGTGAAATATTAGGAGTGTATCATCCAGGGTTGGCTGGAAACACAATGCATGTAACAGTTTTCTGTAATCAGGATAGAAAAAAGTCCAGTTCCAGAGGAAAAAGGCAGTAATCAGATTCCAGCTCCATTCTAAAAACAGTGGGATTACTAACAGAACTACAGTAAACACTCATCACTCTGCTGATTCTCTTGTCTTTCTTCATATCTAGGAGCTAAATTTGGGGCTTAAATGCAGATTTTGCTGAGATTTGATTTCTTTAATGAGAGTTTAGCACTTTCCACAGCGCGCTGTCTCCCTTCAAGCCCCGCCTTATTTTCTTAACCCTCCAATCACTGCTTAGCAACCGTTGTTCTGCAGGACTCCTTCAGCGCTGTTCAGCTCGAGCTCCTGTTTCCGCGGATAGAGTTTGAAGGTGAAGCTCCAGTTCTAGTCATAAGATGTGTCTGGGGGACACAGAGAGCCTGACAGACTGAAGGAGGCTGTTTTCTCCCCGTTTCCAAAAACAACAGCTCATTTGAAAAAGTCAGCTCTGGACTCGTCTGTGGTAAACCTCCCCATGAGCTGAACACACACACCTTAACCAGAGACAGCTGTGTTCACTCAGAGGTGAGTCGTTTGATCTGCTGTTTAGTTGCTAATTTGAGCTGCTTTGACTGAATAAGAAGCTGTGTATGAAAGCACTTGTGGAAAAAGTCGTAGAACCCAGGCGTAGTTTTAGCGGACATGCTAAAAGTTCCTCTTGCTGAAGCGTTCAAATCTTTCTTTACTTGAAATGGATGAGCTGCTTTTACCACGTTGGCTTTGCAGTAACTTTCTGAAGTAGATGAAGTAAATGAGCTCCTCCAGCTGAAGCCCAGTAGAGCAGCAGGGACATCTGATGTCTTCACACATTGCTGCCCCCCAGTGATCAGATCAGGTCATTACATCTGTGTTTGGAAGATGTGTTGGTTGATTCTCTGCTTTGGTTTTATTATTGTTCAGATTGTAAAGCATTAATCCATTATTGTAGGCTGTGTTCAATCATCTCTTCATGTTTTAAAGCTCCATCCTCTCCCTGCTGTCACTGCAGTGTTGTAGAAGAGCGGATGCTGCACAGTGGAGGAACCAGGAAGAAATAAGCATTAAAAACTAAAACCAAAAGCTGCTTCACAATTTATTTCTGATGGTCTTTTTGTAAAACACTGTTCAGAGTAATAAATCACACAACGTGAAGCAGAAACAGATAAATATCAGCAAATCTAACCAATAACAGTAAATGATAAAAAAAAGTGCAGAAGAATAAAAATATGAAGCTTTTTAAACAGTTTCTCATTGAATGAAATTAATGAAATGTGCTGAACATAAAACATATGAATGTAAAATAAAGTGAATTAAAGATGAGAATGAAGTGTTTCTAACATGTAAATCTGCTTTAGAGCCTCTAAAGTCTGTTAATACTGGACTCTGAATTCCTCTTTTGGGCAGTACCTGTAGAGGACAGGAGGGGGAGCCACTGTTACAGTTATTTGGTCAGTCTGACAGCAGTCTCTGCTCTCCTCCAGTGTGTGAGAATGAGGTTAAACTGCAGCTATATTTGTAGACAATCACTTAAACCGACCATTTCAGCTTTGACCATGACCTCTGAACCCAAAAGGAGAGAAGTGTCAGATGATCAGAAGGACAGGGCTCTCCCAGGCCTCTTCACTACCCACTACATTTATCCTGAAGACTTCATTAGTCAGTTTGAATATGAAAGGTCAGGCATTCAATATTCAATAATGTACCAATAACAGTTTCTGTGTGGAGATGCTGACCTTGAAGCCCTGAGGCCTGAAAAGCCTTAAACTGGGCGTCTTGTGGGGAGTCAATCTACATAAACAAAGGTTTGACTCTAGAAATAACTTCATTATGAATAAATGACTCTTAATTTTGGGTACAGCTCATGTAAGAAGTTCCCTCTCCAATCACAAGGCTGATGTGGCTTGTTCTGCTCACACCTTTAACTAAACGTTCTCCACCGTTTCACCTCTAAAGCTAAAGCTAACCCAACCACTCAGAACTCCCAGAATTCAGTTCAGAGTCTCTGTTCAGGTTTATCAGCACAGACTGATTTTGGCCTTCTAAAAATCTTCAGTAAAATAAAGGGATTATTGACGGTCAGTCACCTGGTAAAAACTGAGGAGTGTTTATGAACATTGATTAAAAGTCTGGAAGAGCCGAGACTGAACGTCAGTCACGTGACTGATTCTAGAAGAATACACAGCTTTTCAGCTTCAGCTAAACGGTCACTGCAGACACTCTGTGTGTTCGACTGATGTGTTGAACACGGGACTGAGAGTAAAGAAGGGTAAATGTTCACACTCTAATGACTGATGGTGAGAGAAAAGCTGCTCTCTCATCTACTTGAATCTTTGACTTCCTGTTTCAGGACTATTTACCAAAGATACCAACATTAGTGAGTCAGTGTACAGCTGCATGCAGAACTTTGAGCACCCCTGGTCAGATTACATGATTTTATTGATTTTGAACTGAAAATAAGTTCAGATTCTGTACAGAGACACTTCTGCACTTTTTAATACACACTTACTGATTATATACTGAACTGATCTCACACCTGACTGACCAGAGCTCCTAAACACAGAGACAGAGAACTGAAGTCCAGATGTACTGTCTGATGCTGGACACAGGAGAGGTCAAGCCTGAAATCAGGACATTTCTAAGTCCTACTTTAAATGCAATAAGAGAAAAGCTGATTGTACTTGAATGTATTTATAATCACTCAAGAATATAAAAACAGGAAGAGGCTAAAGGAGGAGGTGTGATGACCGCATGCACAAACACGTCTTCAGGGTCTCAGCCTGCTTTGCTCACTAGTAAGATCAGAAGGTACGAGGACAGGGTGAGTAACAGCACACTAATCTGAGATGAACTCAGTTACAGCTGGGAGCTAAAAGAGTGAGTCTGCTTGATCATTTATTTTAGTCAGAGTTTGTTCTTTTCTTCTTTATTAGTGAAATTTTCTCTAATCTACTCTCTGAATCTATCGGCTCCTGATCAGACCCTCGAGTATCAGCAGTCATGTCTTACCAGATGTCAGGAGGTTTTACAGCAGCAGTGATCCTCGTCTTATTAGCAGGTAAACCTTTACATTTTACTGTGTTTATGTGCTTGTGTTTTACTACAGTTACTGTGTTTAGATGAACACACCAGTCTGGTTAAAGGTGCAATAGAATGCATTAGAAAGCAGGAGTATTTGAAGTGGTTCTTTGGTGTGTAAATAGTAAGTATGTGACTTTGGTTGGGGACAGATGTGGTTTTACAAACCTATTTACAATCCTGTGTTTTGGCCTCAGATTAAAAAAATCTTTTATGGAGGGCTTGTGAATAATTTGATAAGCTCTGCTCTGATTGGCTGTTTTTGTCACCATATGGGCTCACACAATAGCCACAGAGCATACCATACACTCTAATACCAGCACAGCTTTGTTTTTAGAACTCCGACAAGAGGATTGTAAATATTTTAGCGTCTGTACATTTCAGACAACCCTCTCGTGCCTCTAGATTGTAGACTGTAGCACTGTGGCGTTTTGAGGATGTTTGATATTTGAGTGTTCATTGGTGGAATGCATTTAAAATTGTGAATTATATATAAAATATTAAATATTTAACAAACAAAGTAAGTTGTGAGTCCTGGAGTACAGCATGGGTCAGAGGATAGAGTCCTAATTACTGTTGCCAAATGTGTACGTCATCAAATCTGCTCAAACTACAGTTAGAAATGCACCTCGGTCAGACTGCCACAATCTGAGCTGTTGATGTTGGCTGGAGTTGGCTGCCCACCTCTCTGGATGTGTGTATGCTCACTGCCCCTAGTTCAGTAGTGTGTATGTGTATGTGTGTTCACTACCACAGATGGGTAAAATGCAGAGGACACATTTCGCTGTACATAGTACAGTGCACCTTTACCTTTACCTTTTTTACTTTTATAAAAATGTGATCTTTCCAAATATTCAATAGAACTGCACCAATCATCCAGAAATGCACATTATGGGTGTTTGTATTCTAACCCATGTTGAGCTCCACATCCACTATTTTACACTGCTCTGTTGCTCTGTGGTTATCACGTGATCATACCACCACCCAACTTCACACATTACTGTGTTGTCACCCATAGCAACAGTAGCAGTACTAACCACATTGTGGCCACTCTGCCAGTAAGAGCACAAGAGTCCCCCCCCCCTCATATCTGAATATATGTGTGTGTGTGTGTGTGTGTGTGTGTGTGTGTGTGTGTGTGTGTGTGTGTGTTGCAGGAGTTGATGCTCAGCACAGTGTAACTCTCTCCTCTCAGAGTCTCTGTGCTGTTACTGGATCTACAGTAAAAATCTCCTGCAAATATACAACACCTGATTCCTCCAGTGTCAGAGAGAGAGAGTGGATCCACAGCTCTGGTGAAGAAGAACAAGTCCTGAGCAAAGATCCAGAATTCTCAGCGCGGGTTTCTGTAAGTACATGGTGGAATGGATGTGAGCTGACAGTGAGGGATGTGAGAGTGAGCGACTCTGGAGTTTATAACTTCAGATTTAGAACATCAAGCAGTAACTGGATATCAGCCTCATCTGGAGTTCAGCTCACTGTTACAGGTACACACACACACACACACACTCGCTCACTCAGAGTCTCTGTGCTTTCACATTAGATGTGATTTTAAAAATGTTTCAATATAATTTGTGTGTGTGTGTGTGTGTGTGTGTGTGTGTGTGTGTGTGTGTGTGTGTGTGTGTGTGTGTAGATTTGCAGGTGGAGGTGGATCCTCAGACTGTAGGACAGAGGCAGGTGAAACTGACCTGTAGCTCCTTCTGCAGCCTCGGTACAAACCTGTACTACAACTGGTACAGGAACGGACAGCGCCAGACTG
This sequence comes from Salminus brasiliensis, assembly GCF_030463535.1. Taxonomy (NCBI): domain Eukaryota; kingdom Metazoa; phylum Chordata; class Actinopteri; order Characiformes; family Bryconidae; genus Salminus; species Salminus brasiliensis. Next base: position 4,488,574 of record NC_132902.1, on the reverse strand, counting down.
GATATGATGCCTCCATTGTGCTCGACTCCACCAGACCATCTGATGAGGGCAGCTACTATTGTGAGGTGTACATCAGCAGTCAGTGGAAACGGTCTCCTGCAGTGTGTAAGTTTCAGTAAAAACTATGATGATCTATAATCTAGTTATTATTTTCCTTCATGTTCTGTCAGTGATCTGCTGAGTAAAGAAAGAGCTTTTAAACCATTTCACCCATTTCACTACTATAGGTGTATGAACAGATTTTTGAAGGGGACACTCACTTTCTTTAAAAATGTATTTTGCCCACACACTTATTTGCCCAAACAATAAAACATATAAAAGATGAAAAAACAGAAAACATAAATGTGATCATGATCAGCAGCATCTGGAGCTACAGGCACATGTTCCGCTAGAGCTACTGCTTCTGTAACAGTGTTTGAATTACAGGGAAGTGAAGAAGACATTATTTATAACAGTACACAGTCTAATGCAAATGTTTGGACACAAGTTTGGCTAATTAACACATTTTGTCTTTATTTATTTTATTGAAAAGTAGTAAACACAACCTCTGTAGGCTCTCTTTATCTCTTTATCAAGACTTTTACATTTTCAGATCAGTTAGTGAAGTTTGAAGTAAACCATAACATTTCTGACTGTAGTTTATCCTTTACTGTATTAATTAACAAATCTTTATAATCTATCTAATGAATCTAAACTAATTGAGTCACTTCACAGCAGACAGACAGACAAAAGACCCTACACAGAGTGTAGTGCTCATCATTGGTATCATTTATTGTGTGTGTGTGTGTGTGTGTGTGTGTGTGTGTGTGTGTGTTCCAGGTGTGCTGGGTAAACAGTGCTGGGGTGTGACTTACACTGCTAAACGTGTGTGTGCCCTGAAAGGATCATCAGTTAATCTCTCCTGCTCTTATAAATACCCTGGAGGAATCACAGTGACTAAATCAGTGTGGTTTATTAAAGCTCAGAGTGGTGCTGAACCTGTGGATGTGAGAGAGGATGAGGAGTATCAGGGCAGAGTGCAGAACAGACAGAGCTCCCAGAATCACTGTAGTATGAGAATCACTGACCTGAGAGAGAGAGACGCTCAGACATACAGATTCAGATTCTACACTGATGGAGGCAATTATACTGGACAATCTGGAGTCACTCTGTCTGTCACAGGTAGAGCTGCACTCTATTAAATAAGTTTAGTTTATTAATTATTAATATTCTGTAAATGAAAAGAACACCAGACCTTGTTTAAACTCTCCTGCAGATCTGAAGATTACAGTGTCAAACACAGAGAGTAGAGGAAAGAAGCTGACCTGCAGCAGCACCTGCACTCTGCCTAAGTACCACACTTACATCTGGTACAAGAACGGACAGAGTGAGTCTCACTGCAGATCTGCCTCCTGCTCTGTAGCTGTGGTCAGTGGAGCGGTCAACTACAGCTGTGCTGTTGAAGGCCACAAGAGCCTACTCTCTCCTCCAGTGTGTGAGTGGACATTTTTACACTTACTAATAATCTAATCTTCTATCACATGTTAATACTAATAACTGTAACATGATTATTTAACAACTTTCCAACCAGACTCTCAGCACTGCTCTGGTGTTTCTGGGATTCCCTCTGGAGAGAGAGAGGAGGGAGAGTCAGTGACTCTGAGCTGCAGCAGTGATGCAGACCCTCCTGTTCTCTCCTACTCCTGGTTTAAGCAGAGAGCAGCTGCAGACACACCGCTGACAACAGGCCAGAATTACAGCATCACCAACATCAGCTCCCAGCACCGCGGACTCTACCACTGCACCGCTCACAACCAGCTAGGACATCACAGCTCTACACCTGTTCATCTGGATGTGTTGTGTAAGAGCAGTTTTATGATTTTAAGCAGTATGTGATCGTCAAGCAGATGGTCTCTTTCTTTACTGAACTCAGAAACCAGATCAGATATCAGATCTTATTGGCAGTGGAATTTCTTCTACTATAAACCAGTAAATGTCTCAACATCTAATCTGGAATTCGATCTTAATTAGGTTCTTGAAAATGTACTCGTGTTCTTGTGTGTGTGTGATTTTTCTAGATGTTCAGGTGGTAATTTAGGACACACATCTGTGCTGCGTTTGTGTGGCGTGTGAACGGAGATGATTGTGTTGTGTATTCTGTTGTTCGTGTTGCTTTCAGGTCATCCTGCAAACCTTTTTAATGACATGTGGCTTCTTTCTTATGTAACTTGTACTTTCCTGTAGAATAACTCTGTTATTGATGTGGCCTTCCAGTGTGCTGTCTTCTGTTGGATCTCTGCACAGATGCGGTTATAGGTAAACAGCGAGTAGGGTAGAGAGCTTAGCCCTGTGGAACCCCACTCTTTAGAGTGAGGTTAGAGGAGATTTGATTACCTAACGGACCAAGGTCTGTTGGTTAGGCCACCAAGCCTTAATTTTTTTAATGAAGATGCTAATGCCCAGGCCACTGAGTTTAGAGACAAACTAGTGACAGTACATGTGTTCAAAGGTCATAGAGACCACTCTGCTACATTCTCTGCACACCCATAAGGACTGTGTGTCTGCTTTCAGACTCTCCCAGAAACACCAGAGCAGTGCTGGTTCCCTCTGGAGAGAGAGTGGAGGGAGAGTCAGTGACTCTGAGCTGCAGCAGTGATGCAGACCCTCCTGTTCTCTCCTACTCCTGGTTTAAGCAGAGAGCAGCTGCAGACACACCGCTGACAACAGGCCAGAATTACAGCATCACCAACATCAGCTCCCAGCACAGCGGACTCTACTACTGCACCGCTCACAACCAGCTAGGACATCACAGCTCAACACCCGTTCATCTGGATGTGTTGTGTAAGAGCAGATTGTTTGTGTGGTTTTATTTGTTTACATTAATAATAACTTTTAGTATTATTTTTAATGAGTAATAATTTCCTCAGACCCTCCCAGTCCCCCATCTGTATCTGAGAGTGTATCTGGAGATTCTGTCACTCTGGTGTGTGTCAGTGACTCCAACCCTCACAGCTCTTTCAGCTGGTACAGGAAGACAGGAAGTGATGTCATGCTGGTTGGAAACAGCAGCAATTTAACTTTAACAGCAGGAGAAGTTGGAGGTTTCTACTGTAAAGCAGAGAATCCATTTGGATCACACAACTCATCAGAATGGTTGTTTCCATCATCAGGTGAGTTCTGGGTGTAACTCGTGGTCCTCTTGTTAACTTTCCTCCTCAGTAAAGAAACACTCTCACTCTCTTCCTCCTCTTTTTCTTCTCTGATTCTGTGACTTTAAACACATCTTTATAACATACTGACGTCTCTGCACTGATCCAGGAAACACAGCAGTGAAATATGCAGCTTCTGGAGTCACTGTGCTTCTGCTTCTGACCTTCACTGCTGCCCTCTTGCGAATGAGGTGAAAATCTACCATATATAAGATATTCCACATGCTCTGAACTCTGTATTTGCTGAGGTTCTTTGTTCTAGAGTGAGGTCACCATAGTGTTACCCAGTAAAGGGCAGTCAGCTTTACTCATAAATAAAATCTGCATTATAAATCTGTATTTCCACCTGTATTAGTTTGTATTAATTAACAATTTGTAGCATAAATGAGCAATATGCCAAATTAAGAGCTATCTATTAATTACTAAATGGTTGATTGTTAATTCTGTTGTTCTATTTATGGATAATTCATTATTTTATTAATTATTACTAAATGGGGCACAACCTGAATAAGTCCAGTACTTGTAGATTTACATCATTTGGCTTCTTTCGATTCAGGCTAGTTTAATTTCAATTAGAACTAGAACCCCCAATTCACCATTTAAACAGGTGGGGAAGCGCCATTTCACTGTTGACTCGCCAAGACACTCAATCACAATTTGTACACACCCACACATGAGATGTGGGTTGTAAAGGATGGGATATTTATTGAATAAATGCAAATATTAAATAGATGACTTTAGATTCACAGTATCTGAGCTAGAGAGGAATTCAGGAATTCATTTATAGAAATGTGCCTCTTCATATTCCATCAGTTTTAGTTTTAGTTTTAGAGGGTTTCCTCTTGCAGAATGTAATATGAATGTGTGATCATTTAACACTAGAGTTCTTAATGTGGAGATCATATCTGTGCAAACTGTAACAGGAGACGAGCAGCAGCTTCCAGCAGCAGGAGAGAAGAGAACAGCACTAATGTGAGTTTAATGATAAAGTCGACGTAGAAGTGAGATTTTAGTCCAGTTCAAAGTGACTGAAGGGTTTTATGGGTCTCATGTTCTGTGAGGCTGTGCAGCTCATTTTACTGTAAAACTGAATGCATCGCTGTTCGCTAAAATAAACAACTTTACATATTAATACATGTAATAAACAACTTTACATTCTCTCTCTCTCTCTCTCTCTCAGTGTGACTCTTCTCCTGTGTATGGAAACATCTCAGCCCTGACCGTGACCCCTGACCCCACAGTGACAGCAGTGTCTGATGATCAGGATGAGGTTCAGTACTCCAGCGTTCATTTCAGACGCTCTCACACACAGGAAGCGTCTCTCTACTCCACCGTCCAACAGCCAAGCGCTCTTAACCAAGACGAGGAGGTCGAGTACAGCACAGTGAAGCTCATCAAACCAAGAGCTGTTCAGTAGGTAAACCAGCTTAGTTATGCACATCACTAAAACACACACACACACACACACACTTAAATTGCCTTCTCCTGAAAACATCTTAAGAGAACAGCAAAGATCAGTTCAGACTGTTTGTGTCAGTAAATCAGAAATGAGAACTTCACCTTCTTCATCTTAGAAAGCAAACAGCGCTTCTTCTCTGAGCACATCAGTGACAGACAAGTCAGGAAGGTGTAGATTTGAGTGAAGTTGCTCTTTACGCTCAACAGCAGATCGTCTCTCAGTGCTGCTTTACTTTACAGGAGTGATGAGACTACAGTCTACAGCACAGTCAGAAGAACCTGAGGAGAACAAACTCCACCAGCCATCAAACTCCAACACCTCCAGCAGATCAACCATTGAAATACAGAAGCTCTCCTCCTCATCAGACAGCTTTATGAAGTGGTTTCATCTTCAGGAAGATGTTCAGCATGAATGATTCAGATTAGTTTGGGGATTTTTTCACCTTTTATGAAAATATTGTTTTATAATCTTGTGTTTCTGATTTAATGATTTTATTACTTTAAACTTTTTAACTTGACCTTCATTTATTCTTTATTGTTTAAGTCTGACTTTAGTCAGTGTGACACATTTTTATCACTATTAAAAGTTAAAGTAAAAGGAAGTTGTGCCTCTGCTGATGAAATGATTTTTTCATTACCCATAATTCTGATATTTCTAACCTCATTAACATGTGGATTGTGATTGGTTGTACTGAGGGCAAATGTAAAACACTGCAGTGGTGAGGAGAGATGGGCGTGTTGATCTCAGTCACTTTCTGAGTTTGAGCTTTATGAATCTGTTCCAGCGTCTCCTGTCTGAAAGTAACAGTAAAAAAAAAAAAGAGCTTTTAACCCTCCTCTTTAAAGAAGCTTCAGGACCTTCTTAAACCTAGAAACCAATTAAAAATACTTTATTCTCATATTCAGTTTATTTTACATTCATATGTTTTATGTTCAGCACATTTCATTCATTTCATTCAATGAGAAACTGTTTTAAAAGATTTACTGTTACTGGTGTTGATATTTATCTGTTTCTGCTTCATCGTGTGTGATTTATTACTCTGAACAGTGTTGAACAAAAAGACCATCAGAAATAAAATTGTGAAGCAGCTTTTGGTTTAGTTTTTAATGCTTATTTCTTCCTGGTTCCTCCACTGTGCAGCATCTGCTCTTCTACAACACTGCAGTGACAGCAGGGAGAGGATGGAGCTTTAAAACATGAAGAGATGATTGAACACAGCCTACAATAATGGATTAATGCTTTACAATCTGAACAATAATAAAACCAAAGCAGAGAATCAACCAACACATCTTCCAAACACAGATGTAATGACCTGATCTGATCACTGGGGGGCAGCAATGTGTGAAGACATCAGATGTCCCTGCTGCTCTACTGGGCTTCAGCTGGAGGAGCTCATTTACTTCATCTACTTCAGAAAGTTACTGCAAAGCCAACGTGGTAAAAGCAGCTCATCCATTTCAAGTAAAGAAAGATTTGAACGCTTCAGCAAGAGGAACTTTTAGCATGTCCGCTAAAACTACGCCTGGGTTCTACGACTTTTTCCACAAGTGCTTTCATACACAGCTTCTTATTCAGTCAAAGCAGCTCAAATTAGCAACTAAACAGCAGATCAAACGACTCACCTCTGAGTGAACACAGCTGTCTCTGGTTAAGGTGTGTGTGTTCAGCTCATGGGGAGGTTTACCACAGACGAGTCCAGAGCTGACTTTTTCAAATGAGCTGTTGTTTTTGGAAACGGGGAGAAAACAGCCTCCTTCAGTCTGTCAGGCTCTCTGTGTCCCCCAGACACATCTTATGACTAGAACTGGAGCTTCACCTTCAAACTCTATCCGCGGAAACAGGAGCTCGAGCTGAACAGCGCTGAAGGAGTCCTGCAGAACAACGGTTGCTAAGCAGTGATTGGAGGGTTAAGAAAATAAGGCGGGGCTTGAAGGGAGACAGCGCGCTGTGGAAAGTGCTAAACTCTCATTAAAGAAATCAAATCTCAGCAAAATCTGCATTTAAGCCCCAAATTTAGCTCCTAGATATGAAGAAAGACAAGAGAATCAGCAGAGTGATGAGTGTTTACTGTAGTTCTGTTAGTAATCCCACTGTTTTTAGAATGGAGCTGGAATCTGATTACTGCCTTTTTCCTCTGGAACTGGACTTTTTTCTATCCTGATTACAGAAAACTGTTACATGCATTGTGTTTCCAGCCAACCCTGGATGATACACTCCTAATATTTCACTCCTAATAGTGTGGAGGCAGCAGAGAACCACGCCCCGATCTGTGACGTCAGAAGACTTCTCATCAGGATCTACAGAAGATGGAAGAGGAAGATGGACCCATTATTCTTGCCCCCTCCCTTCGAGAGAGCATCAGGAGGAAGCGGCAGGAATACATGGAGAAAATGAGACTCATGATGAACGACCCAAATGTGGACGTTCAGGAGTCCCGCATGGACCCTTCACCACCCTGCAGTTTGCCTCCTATAAGGCAGAGGGTCCGAGTTCAAGCCCCACAGGTGGTGAAAGAACAGACTGAGGACCTGAAATTTCCTGTTCTCCACACCCCTGTCCCTCCACCTGCTCCTGCCAAGTCCAGCAGGTTTCCAACACTGAGGGGCTTGAACATTAGGGCTCAGGATGGGAACAGGGCCTATGGGAACTCTTTCTCACTTGAGGAGTTCCTTTCACGCCCCCTAGTCCACACACCTGTCCCTCCACCTGCTACTGCGAAAACCAGCAGATTTCCCAGGTTAGGAGCCCTGAACATGGAGACCAAGGATGGCAACAAGGAGTTCCTTTCACGCCCTGTTCTCCAAACACCTGTTCCTCCACCTTCTGCTGCCCAGTCTAAGGTGGATAAGAAAGAGTCCAGCGCCTACAATGCACCGGGTAAGTTACATTACTTTTAAAAAATAGTTTTAGTCTTTTACCTAGAGTATTTACATCTAATTTAACCAATTAAGCATGGCAAAATCCTGTTATGATTTTATAATGAAAATTACAAAAAAAAATGTAACATTTTCAGTGCTCTAAAATGCTCTAACCATGTTCATGTAATCACAGGTAGCAAGATCCCCAGGTGGGTAGGCCTAGGTAGGCAGAGGGATGAGTCTAGACTAAGGCAGGAAAGGACAGGATGCTAGATATTGCAGCTGCTCCTGATGTGTCTGTGGTCAGACAGAACAAGGGAGCAGAAACCAGCAAGGAGCCTGTCAACAACAGGGCTGCTCCACACCTTGCTGAAGGTAGTCAGGGAAGAGGAGAGGTGCTAGAGATCCCAGCCCTGACTAGTGAGCAGCCCATTGACAGGCCTGAGCTGGCACTCGGCCAGGCATTTAGCCTGCTGCAGGATGAGGAATGGTATGTCTTTAGTGAGCTGGAGTAGACCCACCACCCTTCCACTGATCATTCAGAATTAAGATCCAGTTCTAATGGAGCAGTGGTGTGTTTTAGAGTAGTGCTCAGACTAGAGTTAGAATAGCTGAAGTTACCTGAGAATACACAACTAAAATGATTTGGAGTATCCAGATAAAATCAGTGATGGAATCTTCTAAACATCAGAGTCTATAAAGTGTCTGAAGAGAATTTCCAATGATCTCCATCTACTGCTGCTCCTCTGTTGTTAATTGTTCAGTGTATTGACTGAATCAGTCTTTATCATTCCTACTGTAATAACACCACCTTCCAGACGTGTTCACCTCATTCTAATGTCTTGCTTTTGAAACAGGGAGAGGAAGATGGAGGGGCTGAAAGTGCTGCGCGCTCTGGCGGAACACCATGCCGAGGTTCTTCTGCCTGAGCTACATGATGTCTGCTTGGCCCTCATCAAGGAGGTAAGACCCATACTTCATACACACTCTGGACAACAGCTTCTGTAATGACATTATTCTAATTAATGCTAAAGCAAGTGTCAGTGGTTGAGTTAGAGACAGAGGCTCACTGTGCTTCTTTTGTCTCCACTGTCTCAGGTGAAGAACCTGCGCTCCATGGTGTCTCGTGCCGCCATGACCACCCTGTCCCACCTGTACGCCCACCTGCAGCGGAAGATGGACAGGGAGGTGGAGGGCACTGCCTGTGTCCTTCTGCACAAGGCTGGAGAGTCCAGCCACTTCATCTGAGAGGACGTAGAGGTGGCCCTCAGCACGATGGTGCAGACCTGCTCGCCTGGCCGGGTCCTGCACGCTCTACTGGCTGGTGGATTCAGGTAAACATCACATTCCATATTCATTAATAGATTTGAACTGTAAACTAAATGTAGTGGTCATGTGATCAACATCAGTGGTCATTCTAAAGCCACAATACAAACTGGCAGCCCTGATGTACGGCTGAGTCTCTTCCTACATTTTGGAGAAGATCTTGCTAGAAGGTGAGTCTAGAGTTCACCTGTGTGTAAACGCTGGATGTGTATCTTACTGTGTTCACTCTCCTCTCTCCAGCCACAGAAACGCAGCAGTGAGAAGATGCACTGCACTGCATCTGGAGAAGCTCTCTTACAAGTTGGGGGCTTCTCGTGTGCTGACCAGCAAGAAGGAATTCACCAGCAGGTTCCTGACCGCCGTCAGCAAACTGGCCCTGGACTCCGCACAGGAAGTGAGGTAAGCAGTTGCTTGTTTTTACACCTATTGGGTCAGAACTGAACCCATCAGCATGTTTTCTTCACCAGCCAGCACTGAAAATGACCTTTTATCATTCTTCCTCCACAGACTCCATGCTCGAAACACCCTGAGATTTCTGGGGAGCCACGAGGACTGTGTGAAGATGGTGGACAGATTTGTGTCATCAAGGGACAAGAGATCCATCATGGACATCATCACCAAGAGCAGGTAAGAAGAAGAAAGTGATCTTTAAACAAATGAAAAATACTTTATGATGATCAAAGACTTTATTATTAATGAGTTTGATTATTAATGAGGTTTTTTTGTCTCCTTTTTTAAATATACAGATGAAACCAGCAGAATAATGAAGAACAGATGCACCAGTGATGATCAGCAGAGATGTCCATCATTTCTATAATTTCTGCAGAACTCAGTGGTTGAGATGTAAGTAAAGTCATTCAGAGTGGTTTGGTGTGAAATGCTCCGTTCTAGAGAAACTTACAGAGTCAGAACTGTTCACAGTGGAGGTGATAGGAACCAGACGTCTGAAGAGTGGAATGCCTCTAAAAGCTCCATCAGCGAGTGTCCTCTCTCCCGTGTCGACGAGAGCTGAGCTTTTATGCTGCGGGAGCTCCTTCCTGAACAAGCAGCAGCTGTCCGTGATCAGGGGTAGAGAACCCAGCATGAACGGTCAGGCGACCCAGCAACCCCACCTTCCTTTCACCACAGTCCCCGTCTTAGACGTCCAGCCACCAGGGTTGAGCATAAGTTGCACCCTGGTGTCTGGGCAACCATTGGGGAGTCCGGTGAAGGGAGGTGGTGTCACTGTGTGACATGGTTGCCACGGAGACCCAGCGTGCTCTTTCTCGGGTCCTACGGCTGGTGGGGGCTCAGGCAGGGCCGGGTGTGGATCATTGTCTGCGTGCTCCAAGTCCTCAGACCACGTGCAGCAGCAGCAATATCCCTTCTCTGTGTTGTCGCAGTCCTTGGCTCTGTTTCTCTCGTAGGCACCACTTGCACCACCCTTCAGACGTCAGGTTCCCATCACCTCCACTGTGAGCAGTTCTGACTCTGTAAGTTTCTCTAGAACGGAGCATTTCACACCAAACCACTCTGAATGACTCTGTTTACATCTTAACCTTTTAATTCTGCAGGAAACAGCAACATCTAATAAACTCTAATTAAACTACATCAGTCTCTCTCTCTCATCAATAGAAGTTTAGCACTGGAGCTACGAGGCTAATGTAGGTGTACAGGACAGACTGCAGAAAGTGCAACGTGCAAGACAATACAATAAATACAATAAGTACGACTCAATTCTGAGTAGAGGTAATGAGTGTAAGGTGCATAGATATTTAACAGGTAGGTATTGATACTAAGGTGCAGAGAAATTTAACATGCTGTGACATTATATGCAGACAGCTTAAAATGCACATGACACATGAAACACAGCAGGTACTGAGGTAGTAAAGTATGGAATAAATAAAGAATAAATAGGATGCAGACAGATTAAAATGCTATGAGTCGTGGGGGTGGGGGAGTTTAGTTCAGTCTCTGTTGTTTAAAAGTCTGACTGCTTTTGGGACAAAGCTATTGCAGAACCGTGCAGTGACAGCATGGATGCTCCTGTACCTTCTCCCAGATGGTAGCGGTGAAAAAAGTCCATGTGAGGGATGAGTGAGGTCATTCACAATGCTGATGGCCTTACGGGTGCAGTGTGTGAATGTCTGTGACAGAGGGGAGAGAGACCCATATGATCTTCTCAGCTGTCCTCACTATTCGCTGTAGGGTCTTGCGGTCTGAGGCATTACAATTACCAAACCAGGCGATGATGCAGCTGCTCAGGATGCTCTCCACTGCCCTTCTGTAGAACATGGCATTGGAGGAGGAAGATGAGCTTTCCTCAGTCTCCTCAGGAAGTAGAGGTGTTGCTCTGCTTTCTTGGCTATGGAGCTGGTGTTGAGGGACCATGTGAGGTTCTCTGTGATATGGATGCTGAGGAACGTAACATACTAAAGCAGTCCAGAATGAGCGTTGAAGTAATGGCAGGGTTTACTCAGTGGGGGCAGGAGTGTGTGTGCTGAACATCCTGCTCTTCTGTGGGCTCTAGAAAAGGTCTGGAGGTGGAGGCTGAGACTCTTCTTGTGTGAGAGAAGGTTTGAACTGAACACTGGAGTAGTGAACGTCATCCTGATCTCCTTAAAATGTCTTTACTAAGAGTCACAAATGATCTACTTACTTCATGTGATAGGGGCTGCACTAATATTCTTGTGCTGCTTGACCTTCCAGATCATTTCACATTCATAAGCTGAGAAGCTTCTGTTCCTTAAACAGAAACAGGAATTCTACCACAAACAACACTGTAAAACTATCAGTAGACACAGGCTTCAACATCTACAACTTCCTGCCTCAAGTAAAATGCTGTGAGGGCTGTTAAAGATCCGAAGATCATCAGCTTCATACAGACAGAGGGTCCTACTGATCTCCACATTTGCTAGCTAGTGAACAGCGGATCACCATGATCTGTACCAGTAACATTAGCTTGCTAGCTGACATCAGTCTAACGTTAAAGTGACCTTCATACCGTTACAGTGAGCATCTACAGCTCTATTACTGTAAATACTGCTGTCCTTCTAAACCTACATGAAGCTGAAACAGCACTGTGTTCTCCGGCTGATCCTGGGGACTGGCTGTTTCTCTCTTTTTCAAATATCTCGTGATGTCCATGGTGTTCACGTTACTGTCGACTGACAGCGCGACGAGGGCATGAAGGAGGAGAAATGGGCTGTGTCCCAAATACCATGTTTAAAAACACGCGCTCTGAAGGGCTCCTGACTTATTGCGCTGCTCGCTGTTGATACCAAAAAGAGTAGACTTTGAGGAGAACTGCAGAGTGTAGGGAGTGATTTGGGACTGGGCTATGGTGACCTATAGGAGTGTAAGAGTGCAACTGCTAATATGTGAAGTGCACAGAGTGAGAAGCAGCGCTAAAGGATCTGCATCCTCCCCTCAACCCCCGCGGAGTCGCCTATGGTCAGTGCAGTCCGTGCAGCAGGTCTGAGTGTTTTAGCACGAATCTATAAATATAATAAATATATATAATCGATCTATATCGATATTTAAATAATATAAACATGAATTATTATCCGTTGTGCTCGTGCTATAAGATTATTTATACATAATTAGATCATCTACAAACAGTTAATCAGGTGTTACTTGTTATAGGATACAGCGCTTATAAACCTTATAAGGAATAAAATGATGTCACAGTCGGCGCCGCCCGTCAGCCCAGTGGTGAAGGTGCAGGACCTGGAAGTAATGGAGCCACGAGTCGTGGGCTCGACTCCCGGCTCTGCCCCCTCCTGACACTGGTAAGCGTATATACTAGGCAAAGGTTCACGAGTTTGGACGCAAGAACCCTGCTTTAGAGAATCTAGTGTCGCTTACCTGTGCCAGTAGGGGGCGCAGTCCAGAGCTTCCCTCCTGCGCCTTTGCTAAGGGGTGGGCGGTGCCGCTTTTTGATGAAACCTTTTACTATTATTTTTATTATTTAAAAAACAATAACTACATATTAAAAGAACAGCAACACTAATAATTATTATTAATTATAAAATAATAATTATTATAATTTACAGTAATTACTCCTCTATCATTGGTTGTAAGATTGTAAGGCTGTAAGATTAACATGATAACTCAATATAATCAACAAAACTAACATTTCAGATCTGTACTGTTATTTAGTCGGAGCTTATTTAAAATAGTGAAACTGGGTGTTGATATTTCAGAGCTGATCTTGTTAAAGGCAGAGGGAGTAGATGTAACCCTGTGGAGAGTGAAGCTGCTCTAATGGTGGAGTTAAAGAGAGTGTAAAGCTCTGCAGACATGCAGTGAATATTCTGCTCTACAGAGGAGAAATACGCGCCTCTATGCTGTGCTGTGCTCCTGGAAGTTCTGCTGGCTGATGGATCATTTTGTAAAACGGCTTTAAAGAGCTGACACTGTCTGGTAAGTAAGTTTACTGTGTTCTAAACAGCAAACAGCATTTTTTTCAACCCGACATCATTTCAGAGTTAAAACAGTGTTAGCTCCTTAGCTAACGATGCTGCTAGCAGCTCCACCCTAAACTGAGGCTTTCATAATGGGAGCGTTAGCATGGTGGCTAAGTGGGTAGGAGCCCATAGTGTTAACTAGTTCTCTGACTGCATGATGGGTTTGTTTAACATGGCTTAACTCAGGACTCTGAAACATGAGCCAGCATCAACTTTGTTGAGTCCTGAGTGAATTTGCCATGTTTACAGAAGCTGGAGTGATGTTAGACAGTTAGGGAGAGCTCAGTAACTCGCTGTATTTTGAGAAGTGCAGGGTGGATTATATGAAGGGCAGTTGGCTCCTAACGGGACAAGGTGTCTGCTTTGATCCAAACTGTGAGATGTTTCAGGTGTCTGTGGCTGATAAAGTCCTGCTCCTAACTGATATACAGTAGAAATTCTCCACTAAATGACCAAAACATTATTTCTGCTACTTTTTACCTGTGCTGCTCAAATACATACTACCATAAAGAAGAAAAAGCCTGACATCATGGTGTTTGACCAGTCTGACATAGAAGTGAACTGTTTGTAATTTGTCTAATCTGAATGTTGTTTGGTTTTGGTTCCCTTCAGGAGAGAATCAGGAGGAAGCTGCAGGAGTACATGGGGGAAAATGAGCCTCATGATTAAGGGTCCAAATGTCTGATATTAGTTCAGGATGCCATTTTCAGACGGATCTGTGGCTTGATCCATGATCATGATCAGCCATAAAACCAAACTGGCATCAGTGTGGGTGACCCTTCACCACCCTGTAGTTTGCCTCCAATAAGGTAGGGAGTCCTATGCCAAGTTCATGCCCCAAAGATATGGGTAGTGAGGAAAGCTCTCCCTTCAAGGTTGAAGAAGACCCCTGTCTCCCCACCTGCTGCTGCCAAATCCAGCAGCTTTTCATCACTGACAGGTCTGAACAATAAGGTTCATGATGGAAACAGGGCCTATGGGAACTCCTTTCACGCCCCTTGCTCCACGCACCTGTCCCTCCAAGATCCCCAGGTGGGTAGGCCTAGGTAGGCAGAGGAAGAGTCCAATTAAAGCTGACGTGTAGCCTGAAAAACAGAGCTGCCCAAACTGAGACTGGGCTTAGCCAGGAGAGGAGGACCGAGAGCCAGGTGGAGCTGCTGCGCCTCTGTTGTTAAATTTTATTGACTGAATCAGTCTTTATCATTCCTACTGTAATAACACCACCTTCCAGACGTATTCACCTCATTCTAATGTCTTGCTTTTGAAACAGGGAGAAGAAGATGGAGGGGCTGAAAGTGGTGCGCGCTCTGGTGGAACTACATGATGTCTGCTTGGCCCTCATCAAGAGTAAGACCCACATTTCATACACACTCTGGACAACAGCCTTTTGTCCAATCTGTAGTCACCATTTCACTCTGAACACACTTAGCCCAGCATGTGTCTGCTGTGGAATGTACCTTTAGCACAATTGATGCTTTTGTTACAGAATATGCAGTCAGTTTACATATTTCTACATATTTCTATAAAATTCTGGATCTTTCTTGTCTTACACACAGAATCCCACAAGTTCAATATAATGTTAAAAAACTTAAATGTATCCTAAAACAAGTTCTTCTGCTACAGCAACAGGTAAACAAGTTACACTAAAACAGCTGATACACATTTCTGAATGTACAGATCATTGAGAAATTGAGAAATAGCTGATGTACACTATGTGGACAGAAATATTACTCATTCATGGTTTATTTGGTAATCAATGGTATTCAAAAAGAGTTTATCAGATATTAAAACAGCACTGCTGAGGTAAATTTGTGTATGTTAGCAACCATATTAAGCATATTTATCTCCTAACATGTACTATATACTAATCTCAACAGTGCGAGTTGACCTGCAGTTGGAACGGATACACACTCCCTACAACGAAGCTACTGGTAAATTTCTCTTTCAGCTGTTAACAGAAGAATATCTATAGTGACCAAAAACACCAGCTGGTCCAACTGGACAGGTGATCTTTAACAGTCCTCACAGCATTTTACTTGAGGCAGGAAGTTGTAGATGTTGAAGCCTGTGTCTACTGATAGTTTTACAGTGTTATTTGTGGTAGAACTCCTGTTTCTGTTTAAGGAACAGTAGCTTCTCTGCTTATGGATGTGAAAGGAGATTCTACAGAAGGTTTTTTCTGTAACCCAGCCTTACTGTCACCATACTCCAGATCAAAGCAGGCCTGGAAACAGGTAAAGGGCCATTACACAGAAGTAGCTGAGCTGGTGGACTTGTGTGCTGGATGTGGTGCTCAAGGAGGCTGAATGTAAAGACCGCTGTCTGCAACAGCACAGCCATCAGCCCGGAGCCCTTAAACCACATATCAGAGCAGTTCACAGCCATGTTTAGGTGAAAAGCTTTTCTGCACTGGAGAAGGCATGGATGAGATGGAGTTTACAGAAGCAGACAGCATGAATGACCTTGTGTCTGAGTACCAGCAATACCACAGGAGAGGAGGAGGAGGGAGATTTTGAGGATGAGGAAGAAGAGGTTGTGGCGTAGGTTTAGTATCTGTTGTGGTGAGTGAAGGGGAACTGACCACCAACCACACAGGTTCTCAGATCCTTCAGGTCCACTTCACTGTCCACCATTGTTTTCTTATGACATTGCTTGGCCCTGAGGAGAAACACCCAGACCACACACAGCTGGAGAGGGCTGACCAAGCCATCTGACCTTTCTCACTCTTTCACTGCTCAGATGCTGCCATTAAAACTCTGCACAGAGAGCAGCCGGGTGAGTGAATTTTGCTCTGAATACTGCTGGAACTTGAGTGTATATATACTGAGTTGACAGTTTATTAAGTACACCTACCTTCTACACTCACTAGCCACTTTATCAAATATTATTTGAGAGATGGTCCAATTGAACAATGGTGTTGCTGGGGTTCAGCTTCACCAGCAGTACTTCACATTGTTCCCATCTATTCATGTGTAGCCATCCTTTAACCTTTTATCACTGGATAGTTTCTGACCACAAACCTACTCTTGGCTCAGTATTTTAGGATGGAGGACCCACTTTTACCCTGGCAGTGACACAGATTTGTGTGAAAACCCCATCAGCACCACTGAGCCAGATGGAGTTGTCACTGCTGGGGTGAGAATAAACCACCACCTAAATAATGTCCTGCAGTCTTACTGATGGTAAATTAAGCCTGAAAACAACTTATCTAATAAACTAATAATCTCAGTGTAAAATCAGTGTAGGTTTGTGAATGTAATTTTTTAGATTATGAGTTATATTCAATAGTATAAACACCCCCCTGGTTAAATGGTGTGTTGCTGGTTTGATGATCTGAGGTAAAGCCAGGTAGCCGACTGCAGAACAGCAGTACTACAGAGCAGTCACTGTGTCACATTCAGCAAAACACCAATTTAATCTTTAATCTCAGTGTTTATATAGAAAACTGAGCTTGTCTGTGACAAGATTTCCCTTTATATTTAGCAAGGTAGCACTAGCACTGCTATGCTAACGTTAGCTGAGGTAAAGCTATACAGCCATATTTATAACCCGACAACCATAATTCAGATTTCTATGTCACATATATGCAAATGGGGTTTGTAATACTTCAATTTTAAGGAAAAAATAACTTTACATGTAGCATAAATTCATATTAGTCCCTATTTAGTTATCTAACTGGTAGCTCTGTAGCTAGGCTAGGCTACAGCTACAGGTGCTGAACCGTTAGCTAGCCGTTTAATTCTCCACATCAGCTCAGTATGAAAAGCTGCTGCCTCATTAGATCAGTGATTTTACAGCAGGACTCCTTCACATCCACACACTCCTACAAACTGTAAACCCCTTTACTGAAACACAAGCTATCTGCTTTCCATGCATTCCTGTGAGTGAACAGCTAAACTGCTCGCTTGGTTTAGTACATGAAGACCTCCTGCTTAGCATTATAGCTGCCAGACAGAGAGAGAAACAGTCTATCAGAGAAGTTCTGCCTTTTCTAAAACATGAATATTATTAAAAACTGATATATCTGTAGCAGAATGCTACTTTATGATCACCAGCTGGTAATTAATGTTGATATCTGGATTACAAATTGTTCATATTTCTATTTAAGAAGTGAGTGTAGCATTTAGCAAACATCTCATTTAGCTAATGTTAAAGTATGAAGAAAAATCCTTAAAGTTCTGCTTTCTTCTTAATCTGATCATATTTCAGTAATATTTCAGTAATATTTCTCAGGCTTGTTGTTCATGAATCAGAGACTGCTCTGGAAGTCAGTCTGGAATAGTCTGTCTGGATCAGGGAGGAATTCAGCAGAACTAAAACCACTGATTTTGACTCACATATGCAATATTTTGACATTCATTTTTATTGTACTTTAAGTATAATATTTATTTTAATATAATTATTATTTGAATGATTTAAGCGCATATATTTGTTTCCGAACTTGAATTTCTTTTCTATTTTTCTCTGTAAGATCTGTTGTAATATTACAGAAATCTCACCATCTCCTTATCTCCTGATGTTTCTGCTAGTTTAGCAGTCTGCTGTTTGCTGCTGTTTTCACAGTGAACACACACAGTGCAGTTCAGTGAGTGCTAGCACTATATTTATTTATATTTGTGTGTGTTTGTGTGTTTACACTATTTTTTTTACACATCTCATGATGAGAGGGAGATAACGATGTAGTTTCAACGGAATTCTGCAGAAATGTTAGAAATGATCTCTGTTGATCATCACTGGAGCATCTGTTCTTCATTCTTCTGCTGGTTTCATCTGTATGCTTAAAAAAAGGAGACACAAAAAACCCTCATTAAAAATCAGACTCATTAATAATAAACTGATGATGTCATCATGTCTTCCAGAACATCAGTGAATATTACAGCAGCAGTGATCCTCGTCTTACTGACAGGTAAACTTTCACATTCCTCTGCTTTTTTACCCTGTTTTAAGAGGTTTACAGTGTTTATCATTACAGTGTATACTCGTATCATTATAATTACTGTATACTATATATGTATTTATATACAATCTACACTATATAAACTACAATATTTTATTTTACATTTTCAAAACTTTTCAGTGAAATATTCTAAAAAGATTTCTAAATGAGTTTCAGGAAGAAATGATTAATAACTGGCAATAATGAATGATCTTTAACAGCTTTGTGATCTATGGATTAACAGAGTGTGTTTGTGTGCCTAAACTGTGTGAAGCTTCAGATCAGCTATTTTAAACTGTTTTAATCTTAGGTCAGTTCCTCTGTGGTTATCACACCTCTGCCCAACTGCCTACCTGACTCTATCGCCCATAGCAACAGCATCATTACTTCACACTGTGGTCACTCTGCCAGTTAGACCATGAGAGTTTGCTCTAACATCTGAACCGTGTGTGTGTGTGTGTGTGTGTGTGTGTGTGTGTGTGTGTGTGTGTGTGTGTGTGTGTGTTGCAGGAGTTTGAGCTCAGCGCAGTGTAACTCTCTCCTCTCAGAGTCTCTGTGCTGTTACTGGATCTACAGTAAAAATCTCCTGCAAATATACAACACCTGATTCCTCCAGTGTCAGAGAGAGAGAGTGGATCCACAGCTCTGATGGAAAAGAACGAGTCTTGAGCTCCACTGAAGGAAGAGTGTCTGTAAGAACAGAGCAGAATGAGTGTGAGCTGACAGTGAGGGATGTGAGCTGGAAGCAGTGACTGGATATCAGCCTCATCTGGAGTTAAGCTCACTGTAACAGGTATACACACATCAAAACACTCTAACAGAGTCTCTGCAGATCGGGATTTACAGAATTCTGGTGTGTGTGTGGGTGTGTGTAGATTTGCAGGTGAAGGTGGATCCTCGGACTGAGGGACAGAGAGAGGTGAAATTGTCCTGTAGCTCCACCTGCAGCCTTGGGGAAAAGCTTTCCTACTACTGGTTCAGGAATGGAGAATTCAAGACTTACACAGCAGATAGGCAAATATACTGGCAGACCTGGAGTCAGTCTGTCTGTCACAGGTAGAGCTGCACTACATACAGTCAGATTGCTCTCTGCTTAATAAAATAATTTATTTATAAAATAATTTTATAAATCAGCACATTTTACTGCTCATACACTCCTAACTAAACTCATCTGTTAACTGTCAGGTTTAGTTTGAACAGGGAATTGATCAATCTGCTCAGGGCTGTGACCCTCCAGCACCAGAGCTGATTACTTTTCCTACAAATGACCAAAGAACACCAAGCCTTGTTTAAACTCTCCTGCAGATATGAAGATTACAGTGTCCGACACAGAGAGTGGAGGAAAGCAGCTGACCTGTAGCAGCACCTGCACTCTGCCTGACCACCACACCTACATCTGGTACAAGAACGGACAGAGTGAGTCTCACTGCAGATCTGCCTCCTGCTCTGTAGCTGTGGTCAGTGGAGTGGTCAGCTACAGCTGTGCTGTTGAAGGCCACGAGAGCCTCCACTCATCTCCAGTGTGTGAGTGGACATTTTCACACTCTTAATTCAGTCATCTACAGTAAGTTTTCATATGATGTATGATGATGATTCAATGACCAACACCTAAACAGCAGTGACCAGTATGCGAGTAACGTGAATACACCAGCTGTCTGACCTATCTCAACTAATAAAGGTAACACATGAATCTGATCTATTTCCAACCAGACTCTCCCAGAAACACCAGAGCAGTGCTGCTTCCCTCTGGAGAGAGAGAGGAGGGAGAGTCAGTGCTGTTCTGTTCTGTCTATTCTGTTGAAACACTCAGCTGAGTTGTTGGAGCAGCGTGCTGTTTGGGGAGATGTTTGGGGAGATGTTTGGGGAGCTGTTGGATTGGTCCCTGTTCTGCTTCTCTCTTTCACTGCTGTTCTGTGCATTAAGTGAGTGACAGTATTGTTTATATTTATCTCTGAATCTCTGAACCTGCATTAAACCTCATATTAACCTTAACTTTAACCTCAAATACAAGCTTTTATGATCTACAGAATTCAAAACTCTAACTGGCCTTTTTGTTTAACCTGTGTGATCAGGAGGAGGAGAGGAGCAGAGAGAGAGACACATATACCGGTACTGAGAGAGGATTTCACTTTCTTTCTCTCTACATCCTCCTATAAAGCTGCTGCTGAATAAAGACTGAAGTTGTGTTTTCCTCATCTCTCTCTAAAAGACCCCAAATCCTGCAGACCCCACATACACAGCTCTCAACCCCACCACCATCAGCTCAGACTATGATACTCTACAGGTACGTCTACAGTTTTTATATATATATATATATATATATATATATATATATATATGTGTGTGTGTGTGTGTGTGTGTGTGTGTGTGTGTGTTTTACACTGCATGAGTGTTTAGTTTCCTTAAACCCTGCAACCACAACGTCTGATTATGACTCTCTGACAGTAGGTCTGCAGTTTCCTTGCTTGCAAATGTGTGTGTGTGTGTGTGTGTGTGTGTGTGTGTGTTTCTGTAGTTGGAATATATATCAGGGTGTGTGTGTTTCCAGGCTGTTCGTCCTCATTGAGAGATGAGAAATGCTCCAGAAATGAAGGATAAACGGCTGTGCTACATCACTGTATTCTCCACCATCAGCAGCACCAGCAGCACTTAAAGACACAGGAGAGGAGTTTGGTGATCATAACAAAGCAGTTTCTGTTTTCAGATTCTTTATGATTCAGTTTATTGTGGATTGATTGTTTAGAACATTGCATTAAAATCTGCCTTTTTTAAGCAGGTCTGAAAAGCCGAGGTTCTGCTCAGATAAATGTTCTTTAGTCCTCCTCAGAGCTGCAGATTGATTTAATGAAAGCTTAGTAATAAGCTGCTGCGTTGAACCAGGTGCGTTAACAGAGGTGGAGTGATGGTCTCTGTGGTGCTGTAGTTCTGAGTTTTAGTATTATTCTGAGGACATACTGGTATCTATAAACACTGACATGCTGAAACAGTAGGGGAGCGTGGAAGTCCATGTATGGTCATTACTTCACCTAGATTAGCTTTTTAGCTCCAGTACTAAACTTCTATTGATGAGAGAGAGACTGATGTAGTTTAATTAGAGTTTATTAGATGTTGCTGTTTCCTGCAGAATTAAATGGTTAAGATGTAAACAGTCATTCAGAGTGGTTTGGTGTGAAATGCTCTGTTCTAGAGAAACTTACAGAGTCAGAACTGTTCACAGTGGAGGTGATAGGAACCTGATGTCTGAAGGGTGGTGCGAGTGGTGCCTATAGGAGAAACACTGAGACAAGGACTGCGACAACACAGAGAAGGGATATTGCTGCTGCTGCACGTGGTCCGAGGACCTGGAGCACACAGACAATGATCCACACCCGGCCCTGCCTGAGCCTCCACCAGCAGTGGGACCCGGGACAGAGCACGCTGGGTCTCCCTGGCAGCCATGTCACACAGTGACACCACCTCCCTTTACCGGACTCCCCAATGGTTGCCCTGACACCAGGGTGCACTCTAAGAGGACTCTAAGAGGGGGACTGTGGTGAGAGGAAGGTGGGGTTGCTGGGTCGCCTGACCGTTCATGCTGGGTTCTCTACCCCTGATCACAGACAGCTGCTGCTTGTTCAGGAAGGAGCACCCGCAGCATAAAAGCTCAGCTCTCGTCGGCACGGGAGAGAGGACACTCGCTGATGGAGCTTTTAGAGGCATTCCACTCTTCAGACGTCTGGTTCCCATCACCTCCACTGTGAACAGTTCTGACTCTGTAAGTTTCTCTAGAACAGAGCATTTCACACCAAACCACTCTGAATGACTTTACTTACATCTCAACCACTGAATTCTGCAGAAATGTTAGAAATGATGGACGTCTCTGTTGATCATCACTGGAGCAGCTGTTCTTCATTCTTCTGCTGGATTCATCTGTATATTTAAAAAAGGAGACAAAAACCTCATTAATAATCAAACTCCATAATAATTTGATCATCATAAAGTGTATTTTTCATTTGTTTAAAGATCACTTTCTTCTTCTTACCTGCTCTTGGTGATAATGTCCATGACTGATCTTTTGTCTCTTGATGACACAAATCTGTCCACCATCTTCACACAGTCCTCGTGGCTCCCCAGAAATCTCAGGGTGTTTCGAGCATGGAGTCTGGAGGAAGAATGATAAAAGGTCATTTTCAGTGCTGGCTGGTGAAGAAAACATGCTGATGGGTTCAGTTCTGACCCAATAGGTGTAAAAGCAAGCAACTGCTTACCTCACTTCCTGTGCGGAGTCCAGGGCCAGTTTGCTGATGGCAGTCAGGAACCTGCTGGTGAATTCCTTCTTGCTGGTCAGCACACGAGAAGCCCCCAACTTGTGAGAGAGCTTCTCCAGATGCAGTGCAGTGCATCTCCTCACTGCTGCGTTTCTGTGGCTGGAGAGAGGAGAGTGAACACGGTAAGATACACATCCAGCGTTTACACACAGGTGAACTCTAGACTCACCTTCTAGCAAGATCTTCTCCAAAATGTAGGAAGAGACTCAGCTGTACATCAGTGCTGCCAGTTTGTGTCTTTAGAATGACCACTGATATTGATCACATTTAGATTCCAGTTCAAATCTATTAATGAATATGGAATGTGATGTTTACCTGAATCCACCAGCCAGTAGAGCGTGCAGGACCCGGCCAGGCGAGCAGGTCTGCACCATCGTGCTGAGGGCCACCTCTACGTCCTCTTTGATAAAGTGGCTGGACTCCCCAGCCTTGTGCAGAAGGACACAGGCAGTGCCCTCCACCTCCTTGTCCATCTTCCGCTGCAGGTGGGCGTACAGGTGGGACAGGGTGGTCATGGCGGCACGAGACACCATGGAGCGCAGGTTCTTCACCTGAGACAGTGGAGACAAAAGAAGCACAGTGAGCCTCTGTCTCTAACTCAACCACTGACACTTGCTTTAGCATTAATTAGAATAATGTCATTACAGAAGCTGTTGTCCAGAGTGTGTATGAAGTGTGGGTCTTACCTCCTTGATGAGGGCCAAGCAGACGTCATGTAGCTCAGGCAGAAGAACCTCGTCATGGTGTTCCGCCAGAGCGCGCAGCACTTTCAGCCCCTCCATCTTCCTCTCCCTGTTTCAAAAGCAAGACATTAGAATGAGGTGAACACGTCTGGAAGGTGGTGTTATTACAGTAGGAATGATAAAGACTGATTCAGTCAATACACTGAACATTTAACAGCAGAGGAGCAGCAGTAGATGGAGATCATTGGGAATTCTCTTCAGACACTTTATAGACTCTCATGTTTAGAAGATTCCATCACTAATTTTATCTGGATACTCCAAAGCATTTTAGTTGTGTATTCTCAGGTAACTTCAGCTATTCTAACTCTAGTCTGAGCACTACTCTAAAACACATCACTGCTTCATTAGAACTGGATCTTAATTCTGAATGATCAGTGGAAGGGTGGTGGGTCTACTCCAGCTCACTAAAGACATACCATTCCTCATCCTGCAGCAGGTTAAATGCCTGGCCGAGTGCCAGCTCAGGCCTGTCAAGGGGCTGCTCACTAGTTAGGGCTGGGATCTCCAGCACCTCTCCTCTTCCCTGACTACCTTCAGCAAGGTGTGGAGCAGCCCTGTTGTTGACAGGCTCCTTGCTGGTTTCTGCTCCCCTACTCTGTCTAACCACGGACACATCTGGAGCAGCTGTTTGTCCTGTAGCCTCGTCTTTGATGTCTGTCCTCCTCTCCTGACTAAGTCCAGCTTCCACTGGACACTTCCTCTGCCTACCTAGGCCTACCCACCTGGGGATCTTGCTACCTGTGATTAAATAAACCCTTAGTAAATATGCCTCATTTATGTTTCTAATTTTCTAAGTTAATAAAATTGTGTCTCTGAGCTATATGGAGTTTGTGGGGATGC
The DNA here is from genome assembly GCF_030463535.1 of Salminus brasiliensis. Taxonomy (NCBI): domain Eukaryota; kingdom Metazoa; phylum Chordata; class Actinopteri; order Characiformes; family Bryconidae; genus Salminus; species Salminus brasiliensis. Next base: position 4,464,469 of record NC_132902.1, on the reverse strand, counting down.
TGCATATGACTCCTGAGATGTAAACACTCTAGGTTAAAGACAATAGACTGTTTCAGTACTGGAACTCACCTGGTGCATCGTAGGCCTTGTTCTCTTTCTTATCCACCTTAGGTTGGGCAGCAGCAGGTGGACGAACGGGTGTGTGGACCAATGGGCGTGAAAGAAAGTCTTCAAATGAGAAAGGGTTCCCATAGGCCCTGTTCCCATCCTGAACACTAATGTTCAGACCCCTCAGTCTCGGAAACGGGCTGGTTTTGGCAGCAGCAGGTAGAGGGACAGGCGTGTGAAGAGGCGGTAATTTGAGGTTCTCCTCAACCCTGATGGAAGAGCGTTTCTGCTCTACAGCCACCTGTGAGGCACGAGCTCCGCACCGAACCCTCTGCCTTATTGGAGGCAAAGTAGAGGGTGGTGAAGGTGTCATGCTGGATTCCCCCACATTGAGGCCAGTGTGATTTGATGGCTGATCACGGCCATGGATTCGTCTGAAGATGGCCTCCTGAACTTCATCATGTCTGACATTTGGGTCGTGCATCATGAGTCTCATTTTCTCCATGTATTCCTGCCGCTTCCTCCTGATGCTCTCTCGAAGGGAGGGGGCAAGAATAATGGGTCCATCTTCAGGACTGTCCGGTTTCATCTCTGGAAGTAATTCCTGTAGATCCTGATGAGAAGTCTTCTGAGATGTGCTCTCCTCCACAGTCACACATCTACTGATTACAGTACTGAGAGACCAGCCATTAAATATGGAACGTTACGTGGGCGTGACTCGATTATGACGTCACATACGGGGGCGTGGTTCTCTGCTGCCTCCACACTATTAGGAGTGAAATATTAGGAGTGTATCATCCAGGGTTGGCTGGAAACACAATGCATGTAACAGTTTTCTGTAATCAGGATAGAAAAAAGTCCAGTTCCAGAGGAAAAAGGCAGTAATCAGATTCCAGCTCCATTCTAAAAACAGTGGGATTACTAACAGAACTACAGTAAACACTCATCACTCTGCTGATTCTCTTGTCTTTCTTCATATCTAGGAGCTAAATTTGGGGCTTAAATGCAGATTTTGCTGAGATTTGATTTCTTTAATGAGAGTTTAGCACTTTCCACAGCGCGCTGTCTCCCTTCAAGCCCCGCCTTATTTCCTAAACCCTCCAATCACTGCTTAGCAACCGTTGTTCTGCAGGACTCCTTCAGCGCTGTTCAGCTCGAGCTCCTGTTTCCGCGGATAGAGTTTGAAGGTGAAGCTCCAGTTCTAGTCATAAGATGTGTCTGGGGGACACAGAGAGCCTGACAGACTGAAGGAGGCTGTTTTCTCCCCGTTTCCAAAAACAACAGCTCATTTGAAAAAGTCAGCTCTGGACTCGTCTGTGGTAAACCTCCCCATGAGCTGAACACACACACCTTAACCAGAGACAGCTGTGTTCACTCAGAGGTGAGTCGTTTGATCTGCTGTTTAGTTGCTAATTTGAGCTGCTTTGACTGAATAAGAAGCTGTGTATGAAAGCACTTGTGGAAAAAGTCGTAGAACCCAGGCGTAGTTTTAGCGGACATGCTAAAAGTTCCTCTTGCTGAAGCGTTCAAATCTTTCTTTACTTGAAATGGATGAGCTGCTTTTACCACGTTGGCTTTGCAGTAACTTTCTGAAGTAGATGAAGTAAATGAGCTCCTCCAGCTGAAGCCCAGTAGAGCAGCAGGGACATCTGATGTCTTCACACATTGCTGCCCCCCAGTGATCAGATCAGGTCATTACATCTGTGATTGGAAGATGTGTTGGTTGATTCTCTGCTTTGGTTTTATTATTGTTTAGATTGTAAAGCATTAATCCATTATTGTAGGCTGTGTTCAATCATCTCTTCATGTTTTAAAGCTCCATCCTCTCCCTGCTGTCACTGCAGTGTTGTAGAAGAGCAGATGCTGCACAGTGGAGGAACCAGGAAGAAATAAACATTAAAAACTAAACCAAAAGCTGCTTCACAATTTTATTTCTGATGGTCTTTTTGTAAAACACTGTTCAGAGTAATAAATCACACAAGGTAAAGCAGAAACACAAAAATATCAGCAAATATAACCAATAACATTAAATGATAAAAACTGCAGAATAATAAAAATATGAGAAGCTTTTTAAACAGTTTCTCATTGAATGAAATGAATGTGCTGAACATAAAACATATGAATGTAAAATAAAGTGAATTGAAGATGAAAATGAAGTGTTTCTAACATGTAAATCTGCTTTAGAGCCTCTAAAGTCTGTTAATACTGGACTCTGATTTCCTCTTTTGGGCAGTACCCGTAGAGGACAGGAGGGGGAGCCACTGTTACAGTTATTTGGTCAGTCTGACAGCAGTCTCTGCTCTCCTCCAGTGTGTGAGAATGAGGTTAAACTGCAGCTATATTTGTAGACAGTCACTTAAACCTGACAATTTCAGCCCTGACCATGACCTCTGAACCCAAAAGGAGAGAAGTGTCAGATGATCAGAAGGACAGGGCTCTCCCAGGCCTCTTCATTTCCCTCTACATTTAGCCTGAAGACTTCATTAGTCAGTTTGAATATGAAAGGTCAGGCATTCAATATTCAATAATGTACCAATAACAGTTTCTGTGTGGAGATGCTGACCTTGAAGCCCTGAGGCCTGAAAAGCCTTAAACTGGGCGTCTTGTGGGGAGTCAATCTACATAAACAAAGATTTGACTCTAGAAATAACTTCATTCTGAATAAATGACTCTTAATCTTGGGTACAGCTCATGTAAGAAGTTCCCTCTCCAATCACAAGGCTGATGTGGCTTGTTCTGCTCACACCTTTAACTATAACCTAAACGTTCTCCACCGTTTCACCTCTAAAGCTAAAGCTAACCCAACCACTCAGAACTCCCAGAATTCAGTTCAGAGTCTCTGTTCAGGTTTATCAGCACAGACTGATTTTGGCCTTCTAAAAATCTCCAGTAAAATAAAGGGATTATTGACGGTCAGTCACCTGGTAAAAACTGAGGAGTGTTTATGAACATTGATTAAAAGTCTGGAAGAGCCGAGACTGAACGTCAGTCACGTGACTGATTCTAGAAGAATACACAACTTTTCAGCTTCAGCTAAACGGTCACTGCAGACACTCTGTGTGTTCGACTGATGTGTTGAACACGGGACTGAGAGTAAAGAAGGGTAAATGTTCTCACTCTAATGACTGATGGTGTGAAAAGCTGCTCTCTCATCTACTTGACTCTTTGACTTCCTGTTTCAGGACCATTTACCAAAGATACCATTAGTGAGTCAGTGTACAGCTGCATGCAGAACTTTGAGCACCCCTGGTCAGATTACATGATTTTATTGATTTTGAACTGAAAATAAGTTCAGATTCTGTACAGAGACACTTCTGCACTTTTTAATACACACTTACTGATTATATACTGAACTGATCTCACACCTGACTGACCAGAGCTCCTAAACACAGAGACAGAGAACTGAAGTCCAGATGTACTGTCTGATGCTGGACACAGGAGAGGTCAAGTCTGAAATCAGGACATTTCTAACTCCTACTTTAAATGCAATAAGAGAAAAGCTGATTGTACTTGAAGGTGTTTATATTTACTCAAGAATATAAAAACAGGAAGTGGCTAAAGGAGGAGGTGTGATGACCGCATGCACAAACACGTCTTCAGGGTCTCGGCCTGCTTTGCTCACTAGTAAGATCAGAAGGTATGAGGACAGGGTGAGTAACAGCACACTAATCTGAGATGAACTCAGTTACAGCTGGGAGCTAAAAGAGTGAGTCTGCTTGACCATTTATTTTAGTCAGAGTTTGTTCTTTTCTTCTTTATTAGTGAAATTTTCTCTAATCTACTCTGAATCTATCGGCTACTGATCAGACCCTCGAGTATCAGCGGTCATGTCTTACCAGATGTCAGGAGGTTTTACAGCAGCAGTGATCCTCGTCTTATTAGCAGGTAAACTTTTACATTTTACTGTGTTTATGTGCTTGTGTTTTACTACAGTTACTGTGTGTAGATGAACACACCAGTCTGGTTAAAGGTGCAATAGAATGCATTAGAAAGCAGGAGTATCTGAAGTGGTTCTTTGGTGTGTAAATAGTAAGTATGTGACTTTGGTTGGGGACAGATGTGGTTTTACAAACCTATTTACAATCCTGTGTTTTGGCCTCAGATGAAAAAAATCTTTTATGGAGGGCTTGTGAATAATTTGATAAGCTCTGCTCTGATTGGCTGTTTTTGTCACCATATGGGCTCACACAATAGCCACAGAGCATACCATACACTCTAATACCAGCACAGCTTTGTTTTTAGCACTCCGACAAGAGGACTGTAAATATTTTAGCGTCTGTACATTTCAGACAACCCTCTCGTGTCTCTAGATTGTAGACTGTAGCACTGTGGCGTTTTGAGGATGTTTGATATTTGAGTGTTCATTGGTGGAATGCATTTAAAATTGTGATTTATTTAAATATCTAACAAACAAAGTAAGTTGTGAGTCCTGGAGTACAGCATGGGTCAGAGGATAGAGTCCTAATTACTGTTGCCAAATGTGTACGTCATCAAATCTGCTCAAACTACAGTTAGAAATGCACCTCGGTCAGACTGCCACAATCTGAGCTGTTGATGTTGGCTGGAGTTGGCTGCCCACCTCTCTGGATGTGTGTATGCTCACTGCCCCTAGTTCAGTAGTGTGTATGTGTGTTCACTACCACAGATGGGTAAAATGCAGAGGACACATTTCGCTGTACATAGTACAGTGACAAATATGTGCACCTTTACCTTTACCTTTTTTACTTTTTCAAAAATGTGATCTCTCCAAATATTCAACAGAAATGCACCAATCATCCAGAAATGCACATTATGGGTGTTTGTATTCTAACCCATGTTGAGCTCCACATCCACTATTTTACACTGCTCTGTTGCTCTGTGGTTATCACGTGATCATACCACCACCCAACTTCACACATTACTGTGTTGTCACCCATAGCAACAGTAGCAGTACTAACCACACTGTGGTCACTCTGCCAGTAAGAGCACAAGAGTTCCCCCCCCCTCATATCTGAATATGTGTGTGTGTGTGTGTGTGTGTGTGTGTGTGTGTTGCAGGAGTTGATGCTCAGCACAGTGTAACTCTCTCCTCTCAGAGTCTCTGTGCTGTTACTGGATCTACAGTAAAAATCTCCTGCAAATATACAACACCTGATTCCTCCAGTGTCAGAGAGAGAGAGTGGATCCACAGCTCTGATGGAGAAGAACGAGTCCTGAGCAAAGATCCAGAATTCTCAGCGCGGGTTTCTGTAAGTACATGGTGGAATGGATGTGAGCTGACAGTGAGGGATGTGAAAGTGAGCGACTCTGGAGTTTATAACTTTAGATTTAGAACATCAAGCAGTAACTGGATATCAGCCTCATCTGGAGTTCAGCTCACTGTTACAGGTACACACACACACACACACACTCGCTCACTCAGAGTCTCTGTGCTTTCACATTAGATGTGATTTTAAAAATGTTTCAATATAATTTGTGTGTGTGTGTGTGTGTGTGTGTGTGTGTGTGTGTGTAGATTTGCAGGTGGAGGTGGATCCTCAGACTGTAGGACAGAGGCAGGTGAAACTGACCTGTAGCTCCTTCTGCAGCCTCGGTACAAACCTGTACTACAACTGGTACAGGAACAGACAGCGCCAGACTGGATATGATGCCTCCATTGTGCTCGACTCCACCAGACCATCTGATGAGGGCAGCTACTATTGTGAGGTGTACATCAGCAGTCAGTGGAAACAGTCTCCTGCAGTGTGTAAGTTTCAGTAAAAACTATGATGATCTATAATCTAGTTATTATTTTCCTTCATGTTCTGTCAGTGATCTTCAGAGTAAAGAAAGAGCTTTTAAACCATTTCACCCATTTCACTACTATGGGTGTATGAACAGATTTTTGGAGGGGACCCCTACTTTCTTTAAAAATGTATTTTGCCCACACACTTATTTACCCAAACAATAAAACCATATAAAAGATGAAAAAACAGAAAACATAAATGTGATCATGATCAGCAGCATCTGGAGCTACAGGCACATGTTCTGCTAGAGCTACTGCTTCTGTAACAGTGTTTGAATTACAGGGAAGTGAAGAAGACATTATTTATAACAGTACACAGTCTAATGCAAAAGTTTGGACACAAGTTTGGCTAATTAACACATTTTGTCTTTATTTATTTTATTGAAAAGTAGTAAACACAACCTCTGTAGGCTCTCTTTATCTCTTTATCAAGACTTTTACATTTTCAGATCAGTTAGTGAAGTTTGAAGTAAACCATAACATTTCTGACTGTAGTTTATCCTTTACTGTATTAATTAACAAATCTTTATAATCTATCTAATGAATCTAAACTAATTGAGTCACTTCACAGCAGACAGACAGACAAAAGACCCTACACAGAGTGTAGTGCTCATCATTGGTATCATTTATTGTGTGTGTGTGTGTGTGTGTGTGTGTGTGTGTGTGTGTGTGTGTGTGTGTGTTCCAGGTGTGCTGGGTAAACAGTGCTGGGGTGTGACTTACATTGCTGAACGTGTGTGTGCCCTGAAAGGATCATCAGTTAATCTCTCCTGCTCTTATAAATACCCTGGAGGACTCACAGTGACTAAATCAGTGTGGTTCATTAAAGAGCAGAGTGGTGCTGAACCTGTGGATGTGAGAGAGGATGAGGAGTATCAGGGCCGAGTGCAGAACAGACAGAGCTCCCAGAATCACTGTAGTATGAGAATCACTGACCTGAGAGAGAGAGACGCTCAGACCTACAGATTCAGATTCTACACTGATGGAGGCAAATATACTGGACAACCTGGAGTCACTCTGTCTGTCACAGGTAGAGCTGCACTCTATTAAATAAGTTTAGTTTATTAATTATTAATATTCTGTAAATGAAAAGAACACCAGACCTTTTTTAAACTCTCCTGCAGATCTGAAGATTACAGTGTCAGACACAGAGAGTAGAGGAAAGAAGCTGACCTGCAGCAGCACCTGCACTCTGCCTAAGTACCACACTTACATCTGGTACAAGAACGGACAGAGTGAGTCTCACTGCAGATCTGCCTCCTGCTCTGTAGCTGTGGTCAGTGGAGCGGTCAACTACAGCTGTGCTGTTGAAGGCCACAAGAGCCTACTCTCTCCTCCAGTGTGTGAGTGGACATTTTTACACTTACTAATAATCTAATCTTCTATCACATGTTAATACTAACAACTGTAACATGATTATTTACCACCTTTCCAACCAGACTCTCCCAGAAACACCAGAGCAGTGCTGGTTTCCTCTGGAGAGAGAGAGGAGGGAGAGTCAGTGACTCTGAGCTGCAGCAGTGATGCAGACCCTCCTGTTCTCTCCTACTCCTGGTTTAAGCAGAGAGCAGCTGCAGACACACCGCTGACAACAGGCCAGAATTACAGCATCACCAACATCAGCTCCCAGCACAGTGGACTCTACTACTGCACCGCTCACAACCAGCTAGGACATCACAGCTCTACACCCGTTCATCTGGATGTAAAAGGTAAGCAGCAGTCTGCAGTGACTGTGTTCAGTCAGGATGTGTAATTACTGGTGAATTAGCTGTTGTTCTCCTGATCAGATTGAATGAACTGATTCTGTTCAAACACTCAGCTGAGTTGTTGGAGCAGCGTGCTGTTTGGGGAGCTGTTTGGGGAGCTGTTGGAGTGGTCCCTGTTCTGCTTCTCTCTCTCACTGCTGTTCTGTGCATTAAGTGAGTGACAGTATTGTTTATATTTATCTCTGAATCTCTGAAGCTGCATTAAACATCATATTAACCTCAACTTTAACCTCAAATACAAGCTTTTATGATCTACAGAACTCAAAACTCTAACTGGCCTTTTTGTTTAACCTGTGTGATCAGGAGGAGGAGAGGAGCAGAGAGAGACACACATATTCAGGTACTGAGAGAGGATTTCACTTTCTTTCTCTCTACATCCTCCTATAAAGCTGCTACTGAATAAAGACTGAAGTTGTGTTCTCCTCATCTCTCTCTAAAAGACCCCAAATCCTGCAGACCCCACATACACAGCTCTCAACCCCACCACCATCAGCTCAGACTATGATACTCTACAGGTATGTCTACAGTCTTTATGCCTTTGTGTGTGTGTGTGTGTGTGTTTTACACTGCAGAGTGTTTAGTTTTCTTTTTTGTCTCCAGTGTGTTGGAGACTCTCCCAGTGACACATACTCAACCTTAAACCCTGCAACCATGACGTCTGATTATGAGTATCTGACAGTAAGTCTGCAGTTTATTTATTTGTTTGCAAATGTGTGTGTGTGTGTGTGTGTGTGTGTGTGTGTGTGTGTGTGTGTTTCTGTAGTTGGAATATATAACAATGTGTGTGTGTTTCCAGGCTGTTCGTCCTCATTGAGAGATGAGAAATGCTTCAGAAATGAAGGATAAACGGCTGTGCTACATCACTGTATTCTCCACCATCGGCAGCACCAGCAGCACTTAAAGACACACAGGAGAGGAGTTTGGTGATCATAACAAAGCAGATTCTGCTTTAAAGGAACAGTCCACCACCTTTGTTCCCAGCTTGTTTCCCAGCTGATCTTTCCTGCATTGTGTAAATAACTGTTCCAGAATCAGTCAGTTCTGCCAGTTCAGTAGAAGCAGACTCTGGATGCTTTGAAACATGTTTGAATCTTATTGACATTTAATGTTTATGATTCAGTTTATTGTGGATTGATTGTTTAAAACATTGCATTAAAATCTGCCTTTTTTAAGCAGGTCTGAAAAACTGAGGTTCTGCTCAGATAAATGTTCTTTAGTCCTCCTCAGAGCTGCAGATTGATTTAATGAAGGCTTAGTAATAAGCTGCTGTGTTGAACCAGGTGTGTTAACAGAGGGGGAGTGATGGTCTCTGTGGTGCTGTAGTTCTGAGTTTTAGTATTACTCTGAGGACATACTGGTGTCTATAAACACTGACATGCTGAAACAGTAGTGGAGTGTGGAAGTCCGTGTTTGGTCATTATTTCACCTACATTAGCCTTGTAGCTCCAGTGCTAAACTTCTATTGATGAGAGAGAGACTGATGTAGTTTAATTAGAGTTTATTAGATGTTGCTGCTTCCTGCAGAATTAAATGGTTAAGATGTAAACAGAGTCATTCAGAGTGGTTTGGTGTGAAATGCTCTGTTCTAGAGAAACTAACAGAGTCAGAACTGCTTACAGTGGAGGTGACAGGAACCTGACGTCATGCACAACAGCATGTGAAATTGTGAAATTGAAGTGTTGCTTCCTAAGTGGACAGTTTGATTTCACAGAAGTTTGATTTACTTGGATTTACTTACCCTTTACTTGGTTATATTGTGTTGTTTAAGTGTTCCCTTTATGTTTTTTTAGCAGTGTATATATATATATATGATGGGAAACTCATGGTCTTACTGACCAAGTGGCCTTAGTGTTAAGTACTGCTGCAGTTGCTATGGGTATATATAGTATACAGTAATTATAATGATATGAGTACACACTGTAATGATAAACATTGTAAATCTCTTAAAACAGGGTAAAAAAGCAGAGGAATGTGAAAGTTTACCTGTCAGTAAAACAAGGATCACTGCTGCTGTAATATTCACTGATGTTCTGGAAGACATGATGACATCATCATTCAGAAAAATCATAATAAACTTTACATGATAAAAAAAAAACATCTTAAACATATAAAAACAGATCAGATCTGCTGCTGAGCTCAGTCCTGCTCACTCTGCTTGTAAGCAGGTCTGATCACGGTTCTCATCAAGTGAGCAAAGGCAGCAGTGTGTTGTGCCCTTTGTACAGAGTCTCCTCATCACACCTCCTTCTCTTCTGGTTTTCTCTGCACTCAGTAACAGAAACACGTCCAGGTGTCAGAAGCATTTACTCTTTATTCAGTCTTAGAGTCCTAATTTTTTTGGCAAATTTTTTTAATGCCCCCTGAATTTACAAACATTCATGTGAAAAAGTTCACCCTTTTTGGATTCCATGATTTTACGTGTCAGGAAATAAAAAATAAAACATTTGCATCTGAACAAACTTCTGGTACAATGTATGTTGGACAGACAGGACCAAGGTGTAGATATTTGGTCACAATGCCAAATTCATCCAAAACGAGGTCATACAGAAAACCATTACTTTAAGGGCTAAATCTAATGCTAGATCAATTACAGCAATTCTTTAGTTTAATTTCTTTTTTTCTGTTTTCAGAATTTCTTTGTTTTAACAGACTGTTAAATTCAGTCAAGCTCCTCAGTGTATCTGATAGAGCAGCTTCGACTACAGTCAGTCATTCATTTAGGCCCTGTATTTATTACGAGAGTTTTAATGGAGGGCTGTGGAGTTTAATACTAAGCAGAGACTCAAGAGAACTGGAGTGAAATGTCCCAACTAAGCTCCACATTTACATTCCAACATTCCAAGGTTATTGATCACATGTCTCTGAAGTTTGACATTTTGAACCATTAAAATACTTATAGTCAGCTACTCATCATATTTTCCATCCATGAAACACGTTAATGCTCAATAGTGCACAAAGATGCTCCTTTAATATATCTGATATGACTAAAATGCATTCATTTTCAGTGAGCATATACAGTGAGTCCAAGAAGTATTTGATCCCTTGCTGATTTTCTTTGTTTGCCCACTAATAAAGACACTATCCTTCTGCACTTTTAATGGTAGATATATTCTAACATGGAGAGACAGAATATCAAGACAAAAATCCAGAATATAATTTTAAAGAATATATTTTAATTAATTTGTATTTCAATGAGGAAAATAAGTATTTGATCCCTCTTGCCAAACACACTCAATACTTAGTGGCAAAGCCTTTGTTTGCAAGCACAGCGGTGAGACGTTTGTTGTAGTTAACCACAAGTTTAGCACACACACCAGGGGGAATTTTGGCCCACTCTTCTTTGCAGATCCTCTCTAAATCATGAAGGTTGGTGGGCTGTCGCTTGGCAACTCTGACCTTCAGCTCCCTCCATAGATTTTCGATCGGATTGAGGTCTGGCGACTGGCTGGGCCACTCCATGACCTTAATGTGATTTTTCTTGAGCCAATCCTTTGTTGCCTTTGCTGTATGTTTAGGGTCGTTATCATGTTGGAAGACCCAACCACGGCCCATTTTCAGATCCCTGGCAGAGGGGAGGAGGTTGTCCCTCAGGATTGTGCGGTACATGGCTCCATCCATCTTCCCAGTGATGCGGTGAAGTAGCCCTGTACCCTTGGCAGAGAAACACCCCCAAAACATTATGCTTCCACCTCCATGCTTGACGGTGGGCACAGTGTTCTTGGGGTCATAGGCAGCATTTTTCTTCCTCCACACATGGCGGGTGGAGTTGAGGCCAAAAAGTTCAATTTTGGTCTCGTCTGACCACAAAACCTTCTCCCAATAACTTGGTTCATCTTTCAAATGATCATTGGCATACTTGAGGCGCGCCTCCACATGTGCTCTCTTCAGCAGGGGTACCTTTCGGGCACTGCAGGATGTGAATCCATTGTTGCGCAAAGTGTTGCCAATTGTTTCCTTGCAAACTGTGGTCCCAGCTGCCTTCAGGTCATTTGCTAACTCCTGCCGAGTGGTTGCAGGACGATTTCTGACTGTTCTCAGCATCATTGCCACCCCACGAGGCGAAATCTTCTTTGGAGCACCGGGCCGAGGTCTGTTGATTGTCATGTTATACTCTTTAAACTTTCTGATAATTGCACCAATAGTTGTTACTTTCACATCCAACACCTTACTAATCTTTTTGTAGCCCATTCCAGCTTTGTGAAGGTCAACAATTCTGACTCTGAGGTCCTGTGACAGCTCTTTGGTTTTACCCATGTTGGAGACTTGAAATCTGTGTGATCTGTCTGATTCTGTGGACAGGTGTTTTTCACACAAGTGATTAGTGAGAACAGGTGGCTTCAGGTCAGGTAACAAGTTGATTGGGAGTGTCTAACTGGTCTGTAAAAGCCAGAACTGCTAATGAATACTAAGGGATCAAATACTTATTTCACTCCATGAAATACAAATCAATTAATATATATTCCTTAGATTTATTTTCTGGATTTTCTTTTTAATATTCTGTCTCTCCATGTAAGAATACATCTACCATTAAAAGTATAGAATGATCATGTCTTTATTAGTGGGCCAACGAAGAAAATCAGCAAGGGATCAAATACTTCTTGGACTCACTGTATGCAGCTGAAACAGGCAGCCTTGCGCATCCCAACATTTTTCAACATTTTAATAAAACATTATCCTCATTATGGATTTTAGAAAAATGTTTTTGGGGAGGTGGGGTAGTGCACTATAGGTCACTGTGGCACGGCCTAAGCTTTTGGCCATAGGAGGAGAGCAGAGACTCCAGTCAGACTGACCAAATAACTGTAACAGTGGCTCCCCCTCCTGTCCTCTACGGGTACTGCACAAAAGAGGAATTCAGAGTCCAGATGTGAAGCAGCTCATCCATTTCAAGTAAAGAAAGATTTGAACGCTTCAGCAAGAGGAACTTTTAGCATGTCCGCTAAAACTACGCCTGGGTTCTACGACTTTTTCCACAAGTGCTTTCATACACAGCTTCTTATTCAGTCAAAGCAGCTCAAATTAGCAACTAAACAGCAGATCAAACGACTCACCTCTGAGTGAACACAGCTGTCTCTGGTTAAGGTGTGTGTGTTCAGCTCATGGGGAGGTTTACCACAGACGAGTCCAGAGCTGACTTTTTCAAATGAGCTGTTGTTTTTGGAAACGGGGAGAAAACAGCCTCCTTCAGTCTGTCAGGCTCTCTGTGTCCCCCAGACACATCTTATGACTAGAACTGGAGCTTCACCTTCAAACTCTATCCGCGGAAACAGGAGCTCGAGCTGAACAGCGCTGAAGGAGTCCTGCAGAACAACGGTTGCTAAGCAGTGATTGGAGGGTTTAGGAAATAAGGCGGGGCTTGAAGGGAGACAGCGCGCTGTGGAAAGTGCTAAACTCTCATTAAAGAAATCAAATCTCAGCAAAATCTGCATTTAAGCCCCAAATTTAGCTCCTAGATATGAAGAAAGACAAGAGAATCAGCAGAGTGATGAGTGTTTACTGTAGTTCTGTTAGTAATCCCACTGTTTTTAGAATGGAGCTGGAATCTGATTACTGCCTTTTTCCTCTGGAACTGGACTTTTTTCTATCCTGATTACAGAAAACTGTTACATGCATTGTGTTTCCAGCCAACCCTGGATGATACACTCCTAATATTTCACTCCTAATAGTGTGGAGGCAGCAGCTTTATCAGATGACCACGCCCCCGTGTGTGACGTCATAATAGAGTCACGCCCACGTAACGTTCCATATTTAATGGCTGGTCTCTCAGTACTGTAACCAGTAGATGTGTGACTGTGGAGGAGAGCACATCTCAGAAGACTTCTCATCAGGATCTACAGAAGATGGAAGAGGAAGATGGACCCATTATTCTTGCCCCCTCCCTTCGAGAGAGCATCAGGAGGAAGCGGCAGGAATACATGGAGAAAATGAGACTCATGATGAACGACCCAAATGTAGACATTCAGGAGTCTCGCATGGACCCTTCACCTCCCTGCAGTTTTCCTCCTATAAGGCAGAGGGTCCGAGTTCAAGCCCCACAGGTGGTGAAAGAACAGACTGAGGACCTGAAATTTCCTGTTCTCCACACCCCTGTCCCTCCACCTGCTCCTGCCAAGTCCAGCAGGTTTCCAACACTGAGGGGCTTGAACATTAGGGCTCAGGATGGGAACAGGGCCTATGGGAACTCTTTCTCACTTGAGGAGTTCCTTTCACGCCCCCTGGTCCACACACCTGTCCCTCCACCTGCTACTGCGAAAACCAGCAGATTTCCCAGGTTAGGAGCCCTGAACATGGAGACCAAGGATGGCAACAAGGAGTTCCTTTCACGCCCTGTTCTCCAAACACCTGTTCCTCCACCTTCTGCTGCCCAGTCTAAGGTGGATAAGAAAGAGTCCAGCGCCTACAATGCACCGGGTAAGTTACATTACTTTTAAAAAATAGTTTTAGTCTTTTACCTAGAGTATTTACATCTAATTTAACCAATTAAGCATGGCAAAATCCTGTTATGATTTTATAATGAAAATTACAAAAAACAATGTAACATTTTCAGTGCTCTAAAATGCTCTAACCATGTTCACGTAATCACAGGTAGCAAGATCCCCAGGTGGGTAGGCCTAGGTAGGCAGAGGGATGAGTCTAGACTAAGGCAGGAAAGGACAGGACGCCAGGTGGATATTGCAGCTGCTCCTGATGTGTCTGTGGTCAGACAGAACAAGGGAGCAGAAACCAGCAAGGAGCCTGTCAACAACAGGGCTGCTCCACACCTTGCTGAAGGTAGTCAGGGAAGAGGAGAGGTGCTAGAGATCCCAGCCCTGACTAGTGAGCAGCCCATTGACAGGCCTGAGCTGGCACTCGGCCAGGCATTTAACCTGCTACAGAATGAGGAATGGTATGTCTTTAGTGAGCTGGAGTAGACCCACCACCCTTCCACTGATCATTCAGAATTAAGATCCAGGTCTAATGGAGCAGTGATGTGTTTTAGAGTAGTGCTCAGACTAGAGTTAGAATAGCTGAAGTTACCTGAGAATATACAACTAAAATGCTTTGGAGTATCCAGATAAAATTAGTGATGGAATCTTCTAAACATCAGAGTCTATAAAGTGTCTGAAGAGAATTCCCAATGATCTCCATCTACTGCTGCTCCTCTGCTGTTAAATGTTCAGTGTATTGACTGAATCAGTCTTTATCATTCCTACTGTAATAACACCACCTTCCAGACGTGTTCACCTCATTCTAATGTCTTGCTTTTGAAACAGGGAGAGGAAGATGGAAGGGCTGAAAGTGCTGGGCGCTCTGGCGGAACACCATGCTGAGGTTCTTCTACCTGAGCTACATGATGTCTGCTTGGCCCTCATCAAGGAGGTAAGACCCACACTTCATACACACTCTGGACAACAGCTTCTGTAATGACATTATTCTAATTAATGTTAAAGCAAGTGTCAGTGGTTGAGTTAGAGACAGAGGCTCACTGTGCTTCTTTTGTCTCCACTGTCTCAGGTGAAGAACCTGCGCTCCATGGTGTCTCGTGCCGCCATGACCACCCTGTCCCACCTGTACGCCCACCTGCAGCGGAAGATGGACAAGGAGGTGGAGGGCACTGCCTGTGTCCTTCTGCACAAGGCTGGGGAGTCCAGCCACTTCATCCGAGAGGACGTAGAGGTGGCCCTCAGCATGATGGTGCAGACCTGCTCGCCTGGCCGGGTCCTGCACGCTCTACTGGCTGGTGGATTCAGGTAAACATCACATTCCATATTCATTAATAGATTTGAACTGTAAACTAAATGTAGTGGTCATGTGATCAATATCAGTGGTCATTCTAAAGCCACAGTACAAACTGGCAGCACTGATGTACGGCTGAGTTTCTTTCTACATTTTGGAGAAGATCTTGCTAGAAGGTGAGTCTAGAGTTCACCTGTGTGTAAACGCTGGATGTGTATCTTACTGTGTTCACTCTCCTCTCTCCAGCCACAGAAACGCAGCAGTGAGAAGATGCACTGCACTGCATCTGGAGAAGCTCTCTTACAAGTTGGGGGCTTCTCATGTGCTGACCAGCAAGAAGGAATTCACCAGCAGGTTCCTGACCGCCGTCAGCAAACTGGCCCTGGACTCCGCACAGGAAGTGAGGTAAGCAGTTGCTTGTTTTTACACCTATTTGGTCAGAACTGAACCCATCAGCATGTTTTCTTCACCAGCCAGCACTGAAAATGACCTTTTACCATTCTTCTTCCACAGACTCCATGCTCAAAACACCCTGAGATTTCTGGGAAGCCACGAGGACTGTGTGAAGATGGTGGACAGATTTGTGTCTTCAAGAGACAAAAGATCAGTCATGGACATCATCACCAAGAGCAGGTAAGAGGAAGAAGAAAGTGATCTTTAAACAAATGAAAAATACACTTTATGATGATCAAAGACTTTATTATCAATGAGTTTGATTATTAATGAGGTTTATGTGTCTCCTTTTTTAAATATACAGATGAAACCAGCAGAATAATGAAGAACAGCTGCTCCAGTGATGATCAACAGAGACGTCCATCATTTCTATCATTTCTGCAGAATTCAGTGGTTGAGATGTAAGTAAAGTCATTCAGAGCGGTTTGGTGTGAAATGCTCTGTTCTAGAGAAACTTACAGAGTCAGAACTGTTCACAGTGGAGGTGATGGGAACCAGACGTCTGAAGAGTGGAATGCCTCTAAAAGCTCCATCAGCGAGTGTCCTCTCTCCCGTGCCGATGAGAGCTGAGCTTTTATGCTGCAGGTGCTTCTTCCTGAACAAGCAGCACCTGTCTGTGATCAGAGGTAGAGAACCCAGCATGAACGGTCAGGCGACCCAGCAACCCCACCTTCCTCTCCCCAAAGTCCCCCTCTTAGAGTCCAGCCACTAGGGTTAACCGTGAGGTGCACCCTGGTGTCTGGGCAACCACTGGGGAGTCCGGTGAAGGGAGGCGGTGTCACTGTGTGACATGGTTGCCACGGAGACCCAGCGTGCTCTGTCCCGGGTCCCACGGCTGGTGGGGGCTCGGGCAGGGCCGGGTGTGGATCATTGTCTGAGTGCTCCAGGTCCTTGGACCACGTGCAGCAGCAGCAATATCCCTTCTCTGTGTTGTCGCAGTCCTTGGCTCTGTTTCTCCCGTAGGCACCACTTGCACCACCCTTCAGACGTCAGGTTCCGATCACCTCCACTGTGAACAGTTCTGACTCTGTAAGTTTCTCTAGAACGGAGCATTTCACACCAAACCACTCTGAATGACTCTGTTTACATCTTAACCATTTAATTCTGCAGGAAGCAGCAACATCTAATAAACTCTAATTAAACTACATCAGTCTCTCTCTCATCAATAGAAGTTTAGCACTGGAGCTACGAGGCTAATGTAGGTGAAGTAATGACCAAACACGGACAAAAGTCCAAATAAAAATCAGACTTCCAGACTCCACTACAATAGCAGTATCAGCTCTGTACAAGAACACAGTGAAATGAAATTCAGAATTTGTCCAGAACAAGGTGCAACATGGAACAAAACCAGAACAAAAACAATACAGTACAGGACAGACTGCAGAAAGTGCGACGTGCAAGACAATACAATAAATACAATAAATACGACTCAATTCTGAGTAGAGGTAATGAGTGTAAGGTGCATAGATATTTAACAGGTAGGTATTGATACTAAGGTGCAGAGAAATTTAACATGCTGTGACATTATATGCAGACAGCTTAAAATGCACATGACACATGAAACACAGCAGGTACTGAGGTAGTAAAGTATGGAATAAATAAAGAATAAATAGGATGCAGACAGATTAAAATGCTGTGAGTCGTGGGGGTGGGGGTGTTTAGTTCAGTCTCTGTTGTTTAAAAGTCTGACTGCTTTTGGGACAAAAAAAGTGAAAAAAGTGAAAAAAGTCCATGTGAGGGATGAGTGAGGTCGTTCACAATGCTGATGGACTTACGGGTGCAGTGTGTGGTGTGAATGTCTGTGACAGAGGGGAGAGAGACCCCTATGATCTTCTCAGCTGTCCTCACTATTCGCTGTAGGGTCTTGCGGTCTGAGGCATTACAATTACCAAACCAGGTGATGATGCAGCTGCTTGGAGGAGGAAGATGAGCTTTCCTCAGTCTCCTCAGGAAGTAAAGGTAAAGGTAAAGGTAAAGGTGCACGTATTTGTCACTGTACAGTGTGCACTCCAGCGCCCGGGGAGCAGAGAGGGTAAAGGGCCTTGCTCAAGAACCCAACAGTAGAGGTGTTGCTCTGCTTTCTTGGTTATGGAGTTGGTGTTGAGGGACCATGTGAGGTTCTCTGTGATGTGGACGCTGAGGAACATAACGTACTAAAGCAGTCCAGAATGAGCGTTGATGTAATGGCAGGGTTTACTCACTGGGGGCAGGAGTGTGTGTGCTGAACATCCATTCTGTGGGCTCTAGAAAAGTTCCTGCCTCAAGTAAAATGCTTAAACTCCATCTTGCTGCAGAAAATGCTCTAATCCAGCTGAGCATCCTGTTAAATCTAGCTAATGGTGCTGTTAGCTGAGAACCATTTGTAGAGCAAATTCTACTGCGTGTTCTTTCCCTCTCCTTTCTTTTTCATTTGGGACAGAGCAAAAAAAAATCAAGCTTAGCTTTTGAGCACTTTAAATAACGTCCACCTCAATTCAAGAAGCACAGATTAATGGATCATAAAGCTTTACTGCACCATTTACACTATATGGACAAAAGTAGTGGGACACCTGCTCTTTCATTGTTTCTATTTCTCAAAATCAAGGGCATTAAAAAAGACTTTATCCAGCTTTTGTCTTTCTACTAGATTCTGGAGCACTGCTGAGAGGATTTGCGTTCAGAGAAAATAGTGCTAGTGAGGTCAGGATGATCACCACCCACCTCCTCAGAATTCAGTTCTGGACAGTGAACTTATTATAGAGAGCTGCAGAAGAATTTTACAGCACAGCAATAAACACAAATCCTGCAGTTTGTGTTTTATTATTCCATATTTCAGTGAATTCCTGACTAAAAGAAATGGAGTAATACGATAAGAAACTGCAGGATTTCTGTAGAGTTTATTGTAGAATTCTTCCACAATATCTAACATCTATAAAACCTTCACCTCCTCTTACAGCTCAACACACGGCTCCAGTTATTAGTCACTGATTCCAGTTTGCTTTCATACTTTGACTTTGACCACATTTCAGCCGTCCGAAGATCATCAGCTTCATACAGACAGAGGGTCCTACTGATCTCCACATTTGCTAGCTAGTGAACAGCGGATCACCATGATCTGTACCAGTAACATTAGCTTGCTAGCTGACATCAGTCTAACGTTAAAGTGACCTTCATACCGTTACAGTGAGCATCTACAGCTCTATTACTGTAAATACTGCTGTCCTTCTAAACCTACATGAAGCTGAAACAGCACTGTGTTCTCCGGCTGATCCTGGGGACTGGCTGTTTCTCTCTTTTTCAAATATCTCGTGATGTCCATGGTGTTCACGTTACTGTCGACTGACAGCGCGACGAGGGCATGAAGGAGGAGAAATGGGCTGTGTCCCAAATACCATGTTTAAAAACACGCGCTCTGAAGAGCTCCTGACTTATTGCGCTGCTCGCTGTTGATACTAAAAAGAGTAACTTTGAGGAGAACTGCAGAGTGTAGGGAGTGATTTGGGACTGGGCTATGGTGACCTATAGGAGTGTAAGAGTGCAACTGCTAATATGTGAAGTGCACAGAGTGAGAAGCAGCGCTAAAGGATCTGCATCCTCCCCTCAACCCCCGCGGAGTCGCCTATGGTCAGTGCAGTCCGTGCAGCAGGTCTGAGTGTTTTAGCACGAATCTATAAATATAATAAATATATATGATCGATCTATATCGATATTTAAATAATTTAAACATGAATTATTATCCGTTGTGCTCGTGCTATAAGATTATCTATATATAATTAGATCATCTACAAACAGTTAATCAGGTGTTACTTGTTATAGGATACAGCGCTTATAAACCTTATAAGGAATAAAATGATGTCACAGTCGGCGCCGCCCGTCAGCCCAGTGGTGAAGGTGCAGGACCTGGAAGTAATGGAGCCACGAGTCGTGGGCTCGACTCCCGGCTCTGCCCCCTCCTGACACTGATAAGCGTATATACTAGGCAAAGGTTCACGAGTTTGGACGCAAGAACCCTGCCTTAGAGAATCTAGTGTCGCTTACCTGTGCCAGTAGGGGGCGCAGTCCAGAGCTTCCCTCCTGCGCCTTTACTAAGGGGTGGGCGGTGCCGCTTTTTGATGAAACTTTTTACTATTATTTTTTATCATTTAAAAAACAATAACTACATATTAAAATAACAACAATAATATTTATTATTAAATATAACATAATAATAATAATTATTTACAGTCATTACTCTTCTATCATTGGTTGTAAGATTGTAAGGCTGTAAGATTAACATGATAACTCAATATAATCAACAAAACTAACATTTCAGATCTGTACTGTTATTTAGTCGGAGCTTATTTAAAATAGTGAAACTGGGTGTTGATGTTTCAGAGCTGATCTTGTTAAAGGCAGAGAGAGTAGATGTAACCCTGTGGAGAGTGAAGCTGCTCTAATGGTGGAGTTAAAGAGAGTGTAAAGCTCTGCAGACATGCAGTGAATATTCTGCTCTACAGAGGAGAAATACGCGCCTCTATGCTGTGCTGTGCTCCTGGAAGTTCTGCTGGCTGATGGATCATTTTGTAAAACGGCTTTAAAGAGCTGACACTGTCTGGTAAGTAAGTTTACTGTGTTCTAAACAGCAAACAGCATTTTTTTCAACCCGACATCATTTCAGAGTTAAAACAGTGTTAGCTCCTTAGCTAACGATGCTGCTAGCAGCTCCACCCTAAACTGAGGCTTTCATAATGGGAGCGTTAGCATGGTGGCTAAGTGGGTAGGAGCCCATAGTGTTAACTAGTTCTCTGACTGCATGATGGGTTTGTTTAACATGGCTTAACTCAGGACTCTGAAACATGAGCCAGCATCAACTTTGTTGAGTCCTGAGTGAATTTGCCATGTTTACAGAAGCTGGAGTGATGTTAGACAGTTAGGGAGAGCTCAGTAACTCGCTGTATTTTGAGAAGTGCAGGGTGGATTATATGAAGGGCAGTTGGCTCAATAGACGCCCATCAATGACCCTGTTGCTGAAGAGTCACCTGGAATCTTCTGGGTCACTGGGTGCAATGAAGAAGGTTGAGGGTTTTAAGGATTTTTCTTCATACGTTAACATTAGCTAAATGAGATGTTTGCTAAATGCTACACTCACTTCTTAAATATAAATATGAACAATTTTTAATCCAGATATCAACATTAACCACCAGCTGGTGATCATAAAGTAGCATTCTGCTACAGATATATCAGTTTTTAATAATATTCAGGTTTTAGAAAAGGCAGAACTTCTCTGATAGACTGTTTCTCTCTCTGTCTGGCAGCTATAATGCTAAGCAGGAGGTCTTCATGTACTAAACCAAGCGAGCAGTTTAGCTGTTCACTCACAGGAATGCATGGAAAGCAGATAGCTTGTGTTTCAGTAAAGGGGTTTACAGTTTGTAGGAGTGTGTGGATGTGAAGGAGTCCTGCTGTAAAATCACTGATCTAATGAGGCAGCAGCTTTTCATACTGAGCTGATGTGGAGAATTAAACGACTAGCTAACGGTTCAGCACCTGTAGCTGTAGCCTAGCCTAGCTACAGAGCTACCAGTTAGATAACTAAATAGGGACTAATATGAATTAGTGCTACATGTAAAATTATTTTATTCTTAAAATTGAAGTATTACAAACCCCTTTTGCATATATGTGACATAGAAATCTGAATTATGGCAGTCAGGTAGTAAATCTGGCTGCATAGCTTCTAGTGAGATTTACCTCAGGTAATGTTAGCGTGGCATCACTAGTGCTAGCCTTCTAAATATAAAGGGAAATCTATTAATCACATCCTCACAGACAAGCTCAGTTTTCTATTTAAACACTGATATTAAAGAATATTTGTGTTTTGCTGAATGTCACACAGTGACTGCTCTGTAGTACTATTCTTTTTAAATGTGCAGAACCGACTTTGTGAAGCTTATTTACCTCAGATCATCAAATCAGCAACACACACCATTTAACCAGGGGGGTGTTTATACTATTGAATATAACTCATAATCTAAAGAATTACATTCACAAACCTACACTGATTTTACACTGAGATTATTAGTTTATTAGATAAGTTGTTTTCATGCCTAATTTACCATCAGTAAGACTGCAGGACATTATTTAGGTGGTGGTTCATTCTCACCCCAGCAGTGACACTGATAGTGTGTATGGTACTGGTACAACTCCATCAGGCTCAGTGGTGCTGCTGGGGTTTTCACCCAAATCTGTGTCACTGCCAGGGTAAAAGTGAGTCCTCCATCCTAAAATATTGAGCCAAGAGTAGGTCTGTGGTCAGAAACTATCTAGTGATAAAGGGTTAAAGGATGGCGACACATGAATAGATGGGCTGCAGTCTCTAACTGTACATCAGCAAGTGAAGAACTGTTGGTGAAGCTGAACCCCAGCAACATCATTGTTTCATTGGACCACCTCTAAATCAAATAATATCTGATAAAGTAGCCAGTGAGTGTAGAAGGTAGGCGTACTTAATAAATGGTCAACTCAGTATATATACACTTAAGTTCTCATTTACTTCATCTAAAAAGTGTGTTACCTGTTCCTCTGTTTGTAAAAGAAACCAATGGCTCGGCAGCCTGGCCAGAGACAAGTCCATCATTTGATCCTAAATCACTAGAATATCTGTGCAGCTTTTCCAATTATCTTCCCAAACAACCAAATATGAAAATAATAGCTGCAGTAGTTTCTGTTTTCAGTAATAGGAACAATGACCCAAACTCTATAAATACAACATAATACCCTGATCATTTTTAACCAGGGTTTAACATTTGGTGCAACTACAATATTAGATAAACTTCTCCATTGCTGCAACCCAGCCTAACACTCCTCCACCTTTAGACTGGGTTCATAAGAATCGCTCTGTGTATGCTATATGGGGTCACTTCAATGCAAAACAAGAAATTACAGTTAAAGAGAAACTGTGTAAATGAAATGTTGACCGAACTGTTCCTTTAAGGTGTGTTGGTCTTTTCAACAGTTTGACTATCTGAGGGTAAACTGAAAAGATCTCATTGTTCAGAGAGAACTATTTTCTCAACTCAATTCTACTGATGAGAGAGAGACTGATGTAGTTTTATTAGAGTTTATTAGATTCTGTGGTTTCCTGCAGAATTAAATGGTTAAGATGTAAACAAAGTCATTAAGAGTGAAATGATTTATTTCACTTTATCTTTCCTGGTCCCTCAAAATGCAAACTTGAATTAACTAAAGTAAGCTTCAGTTTTCAAGACATAAATGGTAGTTGAATCAGAATCAACTGTTTAACAACTGGATGTAAATGTATAAGATTACTGAATTATGCTAAAAGGGGTAAGAGGAGACAAATCAAAGTCTATCATTTGTATTCTCCATCTCTGTGTCTTTATCTCTTCAGTCCATTCTTGCAGTTCTGTTGATATGACAAACTGTTTTTCTGAGAGGTGAAATATCAGAAGTTAGTGTCACATTTAAGGAATCCTATTATTTTCAGTCGAAACATCACCAGAAAGATTTTGGCAGTGGAAGCCTCTTTTCTTAATAAGTGGACAGAAAGTCAGGATCCTGTGTGTCTGAGCTAAAAGCATGAACCTCTTTAATGATCAGTGTTATTTTAGTTCTGTCTGCAAACTCCAACAGCTGAAATCCTCCCTGATCCACACAGAGCACTACTCACAGTCACTGACACACACTCAGCACAGTGATTTCTCAAACAGCTGTATTTTATGAGGAGAACAGATCTGTGTGTTTTTAGTGAATCTGATTATTTTCATTAATTCTTCAGCTAAGCTAAATGCTACGCTAGCTAAAAGCCACTGTTAAAAGCCTCCTAAAACTAAATATCCATCATTTCCTACCTGATGACGATCATAAAGTAGCATTCTGTAGCACATATGTCAGTTTGTAATATTCAGCTTGTAGAAAAAGCAAAACTTTTTGTGTGTGTGGAATTAACAGACCTCTGCTAGACTGTTTAGCTATCTGCTAGCTATAGTGCTAAGCTAGCGGTCTTCACGTACTAAACCAGTAGCCGTTTAGCTGTTCACTCACAGAAATGCATGTAAACAGATGTGACTGTTAGCTTGCATCTGAGCTGTGTTATTAGGCTGTGAGGTGATGGGGTCATGCTGTGATCACTGATCTAATGAGGAAGCAGCTTTTCATACTGATGCTCTGGAGACTTAAACGGCTAACGGTTTAGCATGTCTAGCATAGCTAGCTAACAAGCTACAATAAAATATTATGAATTTGTGCTACAGGTGAAGTTTTTCTTCACTTAAAATCCTAATTTTACCAAACCTGTTGGTGTATTTGTGACACAGAAAGCTGTTAGCCCACATAATTTATGTTAGCCCAGTAATAAATGCGATTAGCTATGCTAATAACTAGCTACCTTATTTGGCAGTACTGTTAGGAGTAGCTTTTAGTGAGAGTAGCTTTCAAACAGCGTAGTGTCTGTGGCTAAATATTAATGAAATCAAACAAAACTCAATCAAACAGCAAAAATGGAGAGAGAAGGGCTTTATTGGTAAAAGTGGGAAGGTCTGGCAGCAGGAGGTGATGGAGATGGTGTATATATGAACGGAAGTCAAGTCAAGTGGGTTTTATTGTCATTTCAACTACATACAGAGTACACAGTGAAACGAAACAACGTTCCTCCAGGACCATGGTGCAACATAGACAGTGCATACAAGACACAAGTGCAACACAAACAAACAAGTGCGGACAGACAACACAACACAGTACAGACCAGAGAATAATAAATAATGATGGTAATAAGTGCAGGAAGTGCACGCAGCTCCTCGGGTGTGCACACGTCCGCGGGTGAGTCCCTGTCCTCCATGGCCTCAAACTCTGTGTCAGAGCCAGAGGAGTAGCCTTCCAACTCAGAGGGGGAGCTCTCCCTTTCTACGGCGGCCCATGGGGTTGGAACCCTGTATCGGCCACTGGGCCTTTTCAAAGGCACATCCGAATCAATGGCCACCCATGGAGTCGGAGCCCTGTCCCGGACGCTGCGCCCTTTTGGGGGCACACCTGAAGGTGGGGAAGGCCTCATGCGGGTCTCCACACTGAAAGACAAGCGGTTCACGCTGCTGCATGCCTTCCCCTGCACTAGGGGCTCCAGCCGAACTCCGCCAATGCCATTCCTGATAGGCTGAGGCACCCGGGAGACCTTTCGTTCATTGGTCATCTGGAGCTTCCTGGTGGCCTCATGCTGCAGTGCAGCTTCCATCGACTCACAGATCGAGCTGCGGATCCGCCTAAGGATGACCTCTTGCATATCCTCACTCCTACCAAATCCGTAATTCAGCCCCCAGTTATTTTTCTTCATCTCTGCAGTAAATTCTTACAGGTGTTCTCTCCTCCACAGTCACACGTCTATTAGCTTTCTTTTGCTTTCTTCCTTCTGGTGTGTAGAACTTTTTGGATTTTTTCTGCATTGGTTAAAAAAGAAATAATGTGTTTTGGTCATTTAGTGAAGCATTTCTACTGTATATCAGTTAGGAGCAAAACTTCATCAGCCACAGACACCTTAAACATCTCACCCTATTCCACAGTTTGGAATCAGGGGTCCACAATTTAGCCTCACATCTTCACAAAGTACTGATGGAAGATGAAGGCATAACGCATCTTTATTTGATTTTACATTGCTATAAAACTCTATAGGCTACTACCCACTTAGCCAATATGCTAACGCTCCTATTATGAAAGCATCAGTTTAGGGTGGAGCTAAACATTGAAGATCAGGGTGAAGGAGGATAAGAAAGTGTGCAGAGAAACAGATGGACTACAGTCTGTAATTACAGAACTACACAGTGCTCCTATATGGTGAGTGGAGCTGATATAATGGGCAATGAGTGTAGAAACAAGGAGGAGGTGTTAATGTTATGGACAGTTGGTGTGCTCTAGATATGCATGCAATGACTTAGTGCACCTAGAAAACTAGGTTCTCTTAAACTCGTACTCTATTTCAGGTGACAGGTAGCAGTTTGTCATTAGTTACATTTAACATATTAAACAATTCCTTAATGAACATATTCCTGAATTCAGTTCAGACTAAAAGTCTAAATCTCAATCCCTGAATAGTTTAGTTTTTTGATGATGAATGTTTACTTGTTTAGATGTTCCTTTAGGAAGCAGAGAAAAGCCATCTGAAGCAGCCAGTTCTGTTTCCTCAGAAGAGAAGGTTTCTGCTGTTACTGCTATTGTAGTGGAGTCTGGAAGTCTGATTTTTATCTGGACTTGTGTCCGTGTTTGGTCATTACTTCACCTACATTAGCCTCGTAGCTCCAGTGCTAAACTTCTATTGATGAGAGAGAGACTGATGTAGTTTAATTAGAGTTTATTAGATGTTGCTGTTTCCTGCAGAATTAAATGGTTAAGATGTAAACAGAGTCATTCAGAGTGGTTTAGTGTGAAATGCTCCGTTCTAGAGAAACTTACAGAGTCAGAACTGTTCACAGTGGAGGTGATGGGAACCTGACGTCTGAAGGGTGGTGTGAGTGGTGCCTATAGGAGAAACACAGACAAGGACTGCGACAACACAGAGAAGGGATATTGCTGCTGCTGCACGTGGTTCGAGGACCTGGAGCACGCAGACAATGATCCACACCCGGCCCTGCCTGAGCCTCCACCAGCCGTGGTGGGACCCGGGACAGAGCACTCTGGGTCTCCGTGGCAACCATGTCACACAGTGACACCGCCTCCCTTCACCGGACTCCCCAGTGACACCAGGGTGCACTCTAAGAGGACTCTAAGAGGGGGACTGTGGTGAGAGGAAGGTGGGGTTGCTGGGTCGCCTGACCGTTCATGCTGGGTTCTCTACCCCTGATCACAGACAGCTGCTGCTTGTTCAGGAAGGAGCTCCCGCAGCATAAAAGCTCAGCTCTCATCGGCACGGGAGAGAGGACACTCTCTGATGGAGGTTTTAGAGGCATTCCACTCTTCAGACATCTGGTTCCCATCACCTCCACTGTGAACAGTTCTGACTCTGTAAGTTTCTCTAGAACAGAGCATTTCACACCAAACCACTCTGAATGACTTTACTTACATCTTAACCACTGAATTCTGCAGAAATGATAGAAATGATGGACGTCTCTGTTGATCATCACTGGAGCAGCTGTTCTTCATTCTTCTGCTGGATTCATCTGTATATTTAAAAAAGGAGACACAAACCTCATTAATAATCAAACTCATTAACAATAAAGTCTTTGATCATCATAAAGTGTATTTTTCATTTGTTTAAAGATCACTTTCTTCTTCTTACCTGCTCTTGGTGATGATGTCCATGACTGATCTTTTGTCTCTTGATGACACAAATCTGTCCACCATCTTTACACAGTCCTCGTGACTCCCCAGAAATCTCAGGGTGTTTCGAGCATGGAGTCTGTGGAGGAAGAATGATAAAAGGTCATTTTCAGTGCTGGCTGGTGAAGAAAACATGCTGATGGGTTCAGTTCTGACCCAATAGGTGTAAAAACAAGCAACTGCTTACCTCACTTCCTGTGCGGAGTCCAGGGCCAGTTTGCTGACGGCGGTCAGGAACCTGCTGGTGAATTCCTTCTTGCTGGTCAGCACACGAGAAGCCCCCAACTTGTGAGAGAGCTTCTCCAGATGCAGTGCAGTGCACCTTCTCACTGCTGCGTTTCTGTGGCTGGAGAGAGGAGAGTGAACACAGTAAGATACACATCCAGCGTTTACACACAGGTGAACTCTAGACTCACCTTCTAGCAAGATCTTCTCCAAAATGTAGGAAGAGACTCAGTCGTACATCAGTGCTGCCAGTTTGTACTGTGTCTTTAGAATGACCACTGATATTGATCACATGACCACTACATTTAGTTTACAGTTCAAATCTATTAATGAATATGGAATGTGATGTTTACCTGAATCCACCAGCCAGTAGAGCGTGCAGGACCCGGCCAGGCGAGCAGGTCTGCACCATCGTGCTGAGGGCCACCTCCACGTCCTCTTTAATGAAGTGACTGGACTCCCCAGCCTTGTGCAGAAGGACACAGGCAGTGCCCTCCACCTCCTTGTCCATCTTCCGCTGCAGGTGGGCGTACAGGTGGGACAGGGTGGTCATGGCGGCACGAGACACCATGGAGCGCAGGTTCTTCACCTGAGACAGTGGAGACAAAAGAAGCACAGTGAGCCTCTGTCTCTAACTCAACCACTGACACTTGCTTTAGCATTAATTAGAATAATGTCATTACAGAAGCTGTTGTCCAGAGTGTGTATGAAGTGTGGGCCTTACCTCCTTGATGAGGGCCAAGCACACGTCATGTAGCTCAGGCAGAAGAACCTCGGCATGGTGTTCCGCCAGAGCGCGCAGCACTTTCAGCCCCTCTATCTTCCTCTCCCTGTTTCAAAAGCAAGACATTAGAATGAGGTGAACACGACTGGAAGGTGGTGTTATTACAGTAGGAATGATAAAGACTGATTCAGTCAATACACTGAACATTTAACAACAGAGGAGCAGCAGTAGATGGAGATCATTGGGAATTCTCTTCAGACACTTTATAGACTCTGATGTTTAGAAGATTCCATCACTAATTTTATCTGGATACTCCAAAGCATTTTAGTTGTATATTCTCAGGTAACTTCAGCTATTCTAACTCTAGTCTGAGCACTACTCTAAAACACATCACTGCTCCATTAGAACTGGATCTTAATTCTGAATGATCAGTGGAAGGGTGGTGGGTCTACTCCAGCTCACTAAAGACATACCATTTCTCATCCTGCAGCAGGTGAAATGCCTGGCTGAGTGCCAGCTCAGGCTGGTCAAGGGGCTGCTCACTAGTCAGGGCTGGGGTCTCCAGCACCTCTCCTCTTCTCTGACTACCTTCAGCAAGGTGTGGAGCAGCCCTGTTGTTAACAGGCTCCTTGATGGTTTCTGCTTCCCTACTCTGTCTAACTACAGACACATCTGGAGCAGCTGTTTTTCTTGCAGTGTCCATCTGACATCCTGTCCTCCTCTCCTGCCTAAGTCCAGCCTCATTCCTACCTAGGCCTACCCACCTGGGGATCTTGCTACCTGTGATTAAATAAACCTGGTTAGAGCACCTAAACTATTTTAATTCATTTTCATCATAAAATCATAAGAACAGGATTTTGCTATGGTTAATTATCTTTCCATTCCTTATTAAATATGACTTATATATGTTTCTAATTTCTAATATAGAGAAATTGTGTTTCTGAGCTATATGAAGTTTGTGGAGATGCATGAGACTCCTGAGATGTAAATACTCTAGGTCAAAGACTAATTTTTCAGTACTGGAACTCACCTGGTGCATCGTAGGCTTTGGACCCTTTCTTATCCACCTTAGGTTGGACAGCAGCAGGTGGAGGAACAGGTGTGTTAACCAAGGGCCGTGAAAGGAACTCCTCCAGAGTAATGGAGTTCCCATTGGTCTTGTTGTCATCCTTGGTCTCCATGTTTAGACCCCTCAGTCTGGGAAATCTGCTGGTTTTGGCAGCAGCAGGTGGAGGGACAGGCGTGTGGACCAGGGGGCGTGAAAGGAACTCCTGAAGTGAAAAAGAGTTCCCATAGGCCCTGTTCCTGGACTTGGCAGCAGCAGGTGGAGGGACAGGGGTGTGGAGAACAGGAAATTTCAGGTCCTCAGTCTGTTCTTTCACCACCTGTGGGGCTTGAACTCGGACCCTCTGCCTTATAGGAGGCAAACTGCAAGGAGGTGAAGGGTCCATGCGAGACTCCTGAACGTCCACATTTGGGTCGTCCATCATGAGTCTCATTTTCTCCATGTACTCCTGCCGCTTCCTCCTGATGCTCTCTCGAAGGGAGGGGGCAAGAATAATGGGTCCATCTTCAGGACTGTTTGGATTCATCTCTGGAAGTAATTCCTGTAGATCCTGATGAGAAGTCTTCTGAGATGTGCTCTCCTCCACAGTCACACATCTACTGATTACAGTACTGAGAGACCAGCCATTAAATATGGAACGTTACGTGGGCGTGACTCTATTATGACGTCACACACGGGGGCGTGGTCATCTGATAAAGCTGCTGCCTCCACACTATTAGGAGTGAAATATTAGGAGTGTATCATCCAGGGTTGGCTGGAAACACAATGCATGTAACAGTTTTCTGTAATCAGGATAGAAAAAAGTCCAGTTCCAGAGGAAAAAGGCAGTAATCAGATTCCAGCTCCATTCTAAAAACAGTGGGATTACTAACAGAACTACAGTAAACACTCATCACTCTGCTGATTCTCTTGTCTTTCTTCATATCTAGGAGCTAAATTTGGGGCTTAAATGCAGATTTTGCTGAGATTTGATTTCTTTAATGAGAGTTTAGCACTTTCCACAGCGCGCTGTCTCCCTTCAAGCCCCGCCTTATTTTCTTAACCCTCCAATCACTGCTTAGCAACCGTTGTTCTGCAGGACTCCTTCAGCGCTGTTCAGCTCGAGCTCCTGTTTCCGCGGATAGAGTTTGAAGGTGAAGCTCCAGTTCTAGTCATAAGATGTGTCTGGGGGACACAGAGAGCCTGACAGACTGAAGGAGGCTGTTTTCTCCCCGTTTCCAAAAACAACAGCTCATTTGAAAAAGTCAGCTCTGGACTCGTCTGTGGTAAACCTCCCCATGAGCTGAACACACACACCTTAACCAGAGACAGCTGTGTTCACTCAGAGGTGAGTCGTTTGATCTGCTGTTTAGTTGCTAATTTGAGCTGCTTTGACTGAATAAGAAGCTGTGTATGAAAGCACTTGTGGAAAAAGTCGTAGAACCCAGGCGTAGTTTTAGCGGACATGCTAAAAGTTCCTCTTACTGAAGCGTTCAAATCTTTCTTTACTTGAAATGGATGAGCTGCTTTTACCACGTTGGCTTTGCAGTAACTTTCTGAAGTAGATGAAGTAAATGAGCTCCTCCAGCTGAAGCCCAGTAGAGCAGCAGGGACATCTGATGTCTTCACACATTGCTGCCCCCCAGTGATCAGATCAGGTCATTACATCTGTGATTGGAAGATGTGTTGGTTGATTCTCTGCTTTGGTTTTATTATTGTTCAGATTGTAAAGCATTAATCCATTATTGTAGGCTGTGTTCAATCATCTCTTCATGTTTTAAAGCTCCATCCTCTCCCTGCTGTCACTGCAGTGTTGTAGAAGAGCAGATGCTGCACAGTGGAGGAACCAGGAAGAAATAAGCATTAAAAACTAAACCAAAAGCTGCTTCACAACTTTATTTCTGATGGTGTTTTTGTAAAACACTGTTCAGAGTAATAAATCACACAAGGTGAAGCAGAAACGGATAAATATCAGCAAATCTAACCAATTACATTAAATGATAAAAACGAAGAATAAAAATATGAAGCTTTTAAAACAGTTTCTCATTGAATGAAATGAATGAAAGGTGCTGAACATAAAACATATGAATGTAAAATAAAGTGAATTAAAGATGAGAATGAAGTGTTTCTAACATGTAAATCTGCTTTAGAGCCTCTAAAGTCTGTTAATACTGGACTCTGATTTCCTCTTTTGGGCAGTACCTGTAGAGGACAGGAGGGGGAGCCACTGTTACAGTTATTTGGTCAGTCTGACAGCAGTCTCTGCTCTCCTCCAGTGTGTGAGAATGAGGTTAAACTGCAGCTATATTTGTAGACAATCACTTAAACAGGAACATCTCAGCCCTGACCATGACCTCTGAACCCAAAAGGAGAGAAGTGTCAGATGATCAGAAGGACAGGGCTCTCCCAGGCATCTTCATTGCCCACTACATTTAGCCTGAAGACTTCATTAGTCAGTTTGAATATGAAAGGTCAGGCATTCAATATTCAATAATGTACCAATAACAGTTTCTGTGTGGAGATGCTGACCTTGAAGCCCTGAGGCCTGAAAAGCCTTAAACTGGGCGTCTTGTGGGGAGTCAATCTACATAAACAAAGGTTTGACTCTAGAAATAACTTCATTATGAATAAATGACTCTTAATCTTGGGTACAGCTCATGTAAGAAGTTCCCTCTCCAATCACAAGGCTGATGTGGCTTGTTCTGCTCACACCTTTAACTAAACGTTCTCCACCGTTTCACCTCTAAAGCTAAAGCTAACCCAACCACTCAGAACTCCCAGAATTCAGTTCAGAGTCTCTGTTCAGGTTTATCAGCACAGACTGATTTTGGCCTTCTAAAAATCTCCAGTAAAATAAAGGGATTATTGACGGTCAGTCACCTGGTAAAAACTGAGGAGTGTTTATGAACATTGATTAAAAGTCTGGAAGACCCGAGACTGAACGTCAGTCACGTGACTGATTCTAGAAGAATACACAGCTTTTCAGCTTCAGCTAAACGGTCACTGCAGACACTCTGTGTGTTCGACTGATGTGTTGAACACGGGACTGAGAGTAAAGAAGGGTAAATGTTCTCACTCTAATGACTGGTGGTGTGAAAAGCTGCTCTCTCACCTGCTTGACTCTTTGACTTCCTGTTTCAGGACCAGTTACCAAAGATATCAACATTAGTGAGTCAGTGTACAGCTGCATGCAGAACTTTGAGCACCCCTGGTCAGATTACATGATTTTATTGATTTTAAACTGAAAATAAGTTCAGATTCTGTACAGAGACACTTTTGCACTTTTTAATACACACTTACTGATTATATACTGAACTGATCTCACACCTGACTGACCAGAGCTCCTAAACACAGAGACAGAGAACTGAAGTCCAGATGTACTGTCTGATGCTGGACACAGGCGAGGTCAAGCCTGAAATCAGGACATTTCTAAGTCCTACTTTAAATGCAATAAGAGAAAAGCTGAATGTACTTGAAGGTGTTTGTATTCTTGAGTGAACAACAGGAAGAGGCTAAAGGAGGAGGTGTGATGACCGCATGCACAAACAGGTCTTCCGGGTCTCGGCCTGCTTTGCTCACTAGTAAGATCAGAAGGTACGAGGACAGGGTGAGTAACAGCACACTAATCTGAGATGAACTCAGTTACAGCTGGGAGCTAAAAGAGTGAGTCTGATTGATCATTTATTTTAGTCAGAGTTTGTTCTTTTCTTCTTTATTAGTGAAATTTTCTCTAATCTACTCTCTGAATCTATCGGCTACTGATCAGACCCTCGAGTATCAGCGTTCATGTCTTACCAGATGTCAGGAGGTTTTACAGCAGCAGTGATCCTCATCTTATTAGCAGGTAAACTTTTACATTTTACTGTGTTTATGTGCTTGTGTTTTACTACAGTTACTGTGTGTAGATGAAAACACCAGTCTGGTTAAAGGTGCAATAGAATGCATTAGAAAGCAGGAGTATTTGAAGTGGTTCTTTGGTGTGTAAATAGTAAGTATGTGACTTTGGTTGGGGACAGATGTGGTTTTACAAACCTATTTACAATCCTGTGTTTTGGCCTCAGATTAAAAAAACCTTTATGGAGGGCTTGTGAATAATTTGATAAGCTTGGCTTTGATTGGTTGTTTTTGTCACCATATGGGCTCACACAATAGCCACAGAGCATACCATACACTCTAATACCAGCACAGCTTTGTTTTTAGCACTCCGACAAGAGGATTGTAAATATTTTAGCGTCTGTACATTTCAGACAACCCTCTCTTGTCTCTAGATTGTAGACTGTAGCACTGTGGCGTTTTGAGGATGTTTGATATTTGAGTGTTAATTGGTGGAATGCATTTAAAATTGTGATTTATTTAAATATCTAACAAACAAAGTAAGTTGTGAGTCCTGGAGAACAGCATGGGTCAGAGGATAGAATCCTAATTACTGTTGCCAAATGTGTTCGTCATCAAATCTGCTTAAACTACAGTTAGAAATGCACCTCGGTCAGACTGCCACAATCTGAGCTGTTGATGTTGGCTGGAGTTGGCTGCCCATCTCTCTGGATGTGTGTATGCTCACTGCCCCTAGTTCAGTAGTGTGTATGTGTGTGTGTTCAGTACCACAGATGGGTAAAGTGCGGAGGACACATTTCGCTGTACATAGTACAGTGACAAATATGTGCACCTTTACCTTTACCTTTTTTCTTTTTCAAAAATGTGATCTTTCCAAATATTCAACAGAACTGCACCAATCATCCAGAAATGCACATTATGGGTGTTTGTATTCTAACCCATGTTGAGCTCCACATCCACTATTTTACACTGTTCTGTTGCTCTGTGGTTATCACATGATCGTACCACCACCCAACTTCACACATTACTGTTGTCACCCATAGCAACTGCAGCAGTACTAACCACACTGCGGTCACTCTGCCAGTAAAGAGCACAAGAGTTCCCCCCCCTCATATCTGAATATGTGTGTGTGTGTGTGTGTGTGTGTGTGTGTGTGTGT
Source organism: Salminus brasiliensis (assembly GCF_030463535.1). Lineage (NCBI taxonomy): Eukaryota > Metazoa > Chordata > Actinopteri > Characiformes > Bryconidae > Salminus > Salminus brasiliensis. The sequence goes on along the minus strand of NC_132902.1, from coordinate 4,430,458 downwards.
GTGTGTGTGTGTGTGTTGCAGGAGTTGGGGCTCAGCACAGTGTAACTCTCTCCTCTCAGAGTCTCTGTGCTGTTACTGGATCTACAGTAAAAATCTCCTGCACATATACAACACCTGATTCCTCCAGTGTCAGAGAGAGAGAGTGGATCCACAGCTCTGATGGAGAAGAACGAGTCCTGAGCAAAGATCCAGAATTCTCAGCGCGAGTTTCTGTAAGTACATGGTGGAATGGATGTGAGCTGACAGTGAGGGATGTGAGAGGGAGCGACTCTGGAGTTTATAACTTCAGATTTAGAACATCAAGCAGTGACTGGATATCAGCCTCATCTGGAGTTCAGCTCACTGTTACAGGTACACACACACACACACACTCGCTCACTCAGAGTCTCTGTGCTTTCACATTAGATGTGATTTTAAAAATGTTTCAATATAATTTGTGTGTGTGTGTGTGTGTATGTGTGTGTGTAGATTTGCAGGTAAAGGTGGATCCTCAGACTGTAGGACAGAGGCAGGTGAAACTGACCTGTAGCTCCTCCTGCAGCCTCGGTACAAACCTGTACTACAACTGGTACAGGAACGGACAGCACCGGACTTCTGGATATGATGCCTCCATTGTGCTCGACTCCACCAGACCATCTAATGAGGGCAGCTACTATTGTGAGGTGTACATCAGCAGTCAGCGGAAACGGTCTGCTGCAGTGTGTAAGTTTCAGTAAAAACTATGATGATCTATAATCTAGTTATTATTTTCCTTCATGTTCTGTCAGTGATCTGCAGAGTAAAGAAAGAGCTTTTAAACCATTTCACCCATTTCACTACTATGGGTGTATGAACAGATTTTTGAAGGGGACGCTCACTTTCTTTAAAAATGTATTTTGCCCAAACACTTATTTACTCAAACAATAAAACCATATAAAAGATGAAAAAAAACGTGTAAATGTGATCATGATCAGCAGCCTCTGGAGCTACAGGCACATGTTCCGCTAGAGCTACTGCTTCTGTAACAGTGTTTGAATTACAGGGAAGTGAAGAAGACATTATTTATAACAGTACACAGTCTAATGCAAAAGTTTGGACACAAGTTTGGCTAATTAACACATTTTGTCTTTATTTATTTTGTTGAAAAGTAGTAAACACAGCCTCTGTAGGCTGGCTAACTGGGTAGTTCCTAAACAGAGCTATTACAGACAACAGTGCTGCCCAGAAAGAGAGTGAATACAAAACACTACACTGTAACAACTGCACCTGTATGATAACTGTACTAACAACTACATGAACATAAAGAACTACTGGATCTAAAAATGTTCTCTTTATTTAAATAGTGTAATTACACTCAGTACTGTATGAACATACAGTATTCATCTACTGTACCCAACAACAGTAACATCAGTGAACTGTGCTCCTGCTGCATAAGCTGTCCTCAGACACTACCTCAGCCACTACCCTAAATGATAAAATATATAAATAATAACACAGTTTATCTCTTTATCAAGACTTTTACATTTCCCAGATCAGTTAGTAAAGTTTGAAGTAAACCATAACATTTCTGACTGTAGTTTATCCTTTACTGTATTAATAAACAAATCTTTATAATGGAATCTAAACTAATGGAGTCACTTCACAGCAGACAGACAGACAAAAGACAACTCTACACAGAGTGTAGTGCTCATCACTGGTATCATTTATTGTGTGTGTGTATGTTCCAGGTGTGCTGGGTAAACAGTGCTGGGGTGTGACTTACACTGCTGAACGTGTGTGTGCCCTGAAAGGATCATCAGTTGATCTCTCCTGCTCTTATAAATTCCCTAGAGGACTCACAGTGACTAAATCAGTGTGGTTCATTAAAAAGCAGACTGGTGCTGAACCTGTGGATGTGAGAGAGGATGAGGAGTATCAGGGCCGAGTGCAGAACAGACAGAGCTCCCAGAATGACTGTAGTATGAGAATCACTGACCTGAGAGAGAGAGACGCTCAGACCTACAGATTCAGATTCTACACTGATGGAGGCAATTATACTGGACAATCTGGAGTCACTCTGTCTGTCACAGGTAGAGCTGCACTCTATTAAATAAGTTTAGTTTATTAATTATTAATATTCTGTAAATGAAAAGAACACCAGACCTTTTTTAAACTCTCCTGCAGATCTGAAGATTACAGTGTCAGACACAGAGAGTAGAGGAAAGAAGCTGACCTGTAGCAGCACCTGCACTCTGCCTGACCACCTCACTTACATCTGGTACAAGAACGGACAGCCTTTATCTAACAGGTACAACAGATGGCTTTATGTGCATGACAGTACTGTGGATGCAGGCAGCTACTCCTGCGCTGTAAGAGGATATGAGAAGCTCCGCTCTCCTGCTGTCTGTAAGAACCTCACTGTAAACTTCTCCCTCCTTCTGTCTGATTACAGTAAACTCATATTCAGTGATATCCAGTAGATATGAGACGCTGATGTTTCAGCATTTCTGATTGTAAAACTGATTGATTTTTAATTTCTTTTTGTTTCTTTCAGGTGTTTTTAACCAGAGCAGCTGCTGGAGTGTTTCTTATTCCACACAGACTATCTGCACTCTGATTGGCTTATCAGTGGACATCCACGGATACTACACCTTCCCTCGTCAGCAGCCTGACCCCCAGCCTGCCTGGTACATCAGACTCCACACACAGGACAGAGAGCTGAGTCCTGTAGATGGCCGAGTGGAGTTTTTCAGTGAGAGAGCGAATATGATCACACTGAGACTGAACCATCTCACACAGAGCGACGCAGCAGAATATCTCCTCCGATTTAAAGCCCCCTACTGGAAACACACACACAGCTCTGCTGGTGTCTCTCTCTCTGTCACAGGTAGGAGCCGTGTGTTATGTTTGTCTCTCAGTGTTAATCTGTGTCTGAGCTGTAAAGACATTGATGGGAGTCTGTCACAGGCCTGCAGGTGAAAGTGGAAACTGCTGCAGAGGAACAGACAGTAACACTGATCTGCAGCAGCACCTGCACTCTGCCCAATAACCCCACTTACATCTGGTACAAGAACGGACAGAGTGAGTCTCACTGCAGATCTGCCTCCTGCTCTGTAGCTGTGGTCAGTGGAGCGGTCAACTACAGCTGTGCTGTTGAAGGCCATGAGAGCCTCCTCTCTCCTCCAGTGTGTGAGTGGACATTTCTACACTCACTAATAATCTAATCTTCTATCATTCTACTAATAAGTGAAACATGATTGTTTACCAACTTTCCAACCAGACTCTCCCAGAAACACCAGAGCAGTGCTGCTTCCCTCTGGAGAGAGAGAGGAGGGAGAGTCAGTGACTCTGAGCTGCAGCAGTGATGCAGACCCTCCTGTTCTCTCCTACTCCTGGTTTAAGCAGAGAGCAGCTGCAGACACACCGCTGACAACAGGCCAGAATTACAGCATCACCAACATCAGCTCCCAGCACAGCGGACTCTACTACTGCACCGCTCACAACCAGCTAGGACATCACAGCTCTACACCCGTTCATCTGGATGTGAAACGTAAGCAGTTGTAGAATGATGATCAGTTTGGATTACACCCTCTCTTTGATTTAGGGATTTTGTAACATGGCTGATATACTGTATAGTTGTAGTGGGATGTTTTACACACATTTATCATGGACATGAATATCATGACAAACATCTTTAGTAGAAAATATGTTTTTTTATTTGTCCACCTGCTTTATTTTTTTATCAACACAGGGTCATTGGCTTATGAATTATTTGGTGTTAAATGTCTTTTAATTTGCCTAAACCAATACCTCTTAACTTCCTGTTGGTGATCATGATTGTCTACAGCTGGTAGCTTCTGTCTCCAGGGTTTGGTTGAAAGCAGTCATTGATTTGGCCAACACACAGTACATGGGTGTGTAAGTCCAAGGAGCTCAGTGCAGATCTGAGAAAGATCTTATGTAGACTTACACAAGTGCAGATTCCGAGATCATCAGTTTAAACAATTATAGGTAAGAACAGCTTATTGGAAGGTGTCGTCACTAGGGTCTGTAAGAAGACCCAAACTGTCACCATCAGCTAAGACGAAAACGGTTCAGATGGTCAGAAACAACATAAGAACCATCAAGGCACAGGCCTGCCATTAACTGGAAGCTGCTGGAACAGCAGGTTTTACATTGGACTTAAAGGTTGCAGTCCACAAAAGAAGGCCCTGCTCCTAAATCAACACCTTTAAAGCTCTTTGCAGCTGAACCACACAGACAAAAGAAAAGCCTTCTGGATTTGATTGTTCACAGTGATCAGAAGCTTGTTTGGAGAAGTAAAGCTGAGCCGTTAAACACCAGAGCATCATTCTCAGACATTTTTTCTGCAAGTATACCAGATATTGCAAAAAGTGGATGGAATAATGACAAAGGCAGACTACCCCAGAACTCTTCAGCAAGACGGTTGAAACTTGACGCTGAGCCCAAACACATTAGTGTAATTGATAAAGCAGACTCTGACCTTAACCTTGGGTTCAATTCTGATAAGAGAAGTCAAATATCCACACAGAATTCTGCTAGAAGCTTGTTGATGGCTACCCAAAGCGTCTGGTCATGGTGCAAATTGCTAAGGGACATCTGACCTAATATTAGATAAAACATGCTGAGTGTATGTAAACACAGCTGTGGATCATAACTGTATATGTTAGCACTTCTGTCAAATATTTAAATGTGAGAATTACTGAAGGAGAGGAAACTACTGACCCACTACTGACTGTATAATAAAGTCCACCCGAATCTCACTGTGTGACTTATTGCTCTTTTAATAAAATCTAAATACACAATAAAGGCATAAAAAACAGTATGGGTGAAATATTTAGGTGGATAGATAGAGGGCCTTAATTACATTGATAAAATGCACATAACAGCTGTAAACACATTTATATTGAAGCGTTGGTCTTTGGGTTTAGAAGTCATAAACTAGCAGTTTCAGGGTCAGAGTGGAAAATTTGTATTAAATTATTTTCTTTTTCGATTTTTTTTTTTCTTCTCTGTAATTTATGATGTGGTTCATGGTTTATTTCTGAAGGTCCAGAGGTGAGCTCAGTGCTAAATCTGGTCACAGTGGGAGTGATGGTGGTCTTGGTGGCTCTGATACTCATCACAGCAGCTCTGTGGTTGTGGTATGTGAACTATTAATCAGATAAATGTTTGAACATGAATTTCATTAAATGAAAGCTTTAACTTCTGTCAACACTGCTGACTGTCTCTCAGGAGGAGAAAGTCTGAAGAGCACAGGAGCACTGAGGAGAGTGAACAGGTGAATACGTTAGAGAGGAGAGACTAAACATCATCAAATGTAGCCTATTTCCAAACCTCTCTCTCTCTCTCTCTCTCTCTCTCTCTCTCTCTCTCTCTCTCTCTCTCTCTCTCTCAGTGTGACTCTCCTCCTGTGTATGGTAACATTTCAGTCCTAGCCATGACCTCTGACCTCACACAGAGAGAGGACTCAGGTGAACAGGACGACGTTCACTACTCCAGTGTTCAGTTCAGACCTTCTTACACACACAGGGAATCTCCAGCCTCTACTTCCAAACCTTTTCTAGATCCCACAGAAGAGCAGGATGTACTGTATGCTGCTGTGAACTTCAGCACACACACTGCTGCCCCCCAGTGAGTAAACCCTGTCATTACAGCTTCACTCATTCTGCACTGCTTTAGTACTTAATGTTTATCTAGAACGTCTCTTCATCTCTTCTTCTACAGGGTTCTGGTTGCTGAAGCAGTCAATGACCAGACTTACAGTCAGATCCACAAACATACATCACACAATAAAACACCGGTCTAAAGTTTAGATCAGAGGGGTTTTCTCAGGGGGTTTCTGAAGACAGCAGAACTGAAAGTAACTTGTCTACAGATCGGCTTCGTCTGACATTCCTCTAATGAACTTTTAATGAAAGGCTCATACAATTAGGATGATTGCAGCATTGTCCTCCTCGTCCTACAGAGCAGCAATCCAACTGCTCCATCAACACAAGTGTACAGATTAACATCTACAAGAAAAACCACAAGAACCCAAATAAAGAACACAGTTCTCTACTTAATCTTCTTCTACTCCATTACTTTCAGCTCCCATCTCTCTCTTTTTGTATTTTAGCTCATCTTATTGTCTGTTGTTAATCTCTGGCCTGGTCAGAAGTGTCTTTAGTGGTCACCCACTTCTCTCACTGTTTAAAATTACATGACCGGTCTTAAGGAGTTGTCGGATGATGAACTTGCACAGCTTCTATTATTGAGGACAGGACCAGAAGTACCCCTCCATAAACTCTTAAACCAGCTGTATCAAGCTGTCATTACAGGCTAAAACAAGAAGACGCAGCAGAGCTTAGCCAGCAGCATATGGCCTCCTGTTTATAATATTGATAGTTTTGATGGTATAATATTGACAAACAGTCTTACAGAGTATTACAGTCTGATAACTCTGACAGTAGGTGAACTTTGTTCACTGAGGTTTAGATAGAAATTGCTGTTTGTAGCTAAAGCCTCTCTGTTCATTCCCCTCAGACCAGCTTGAGTTGCTCAACTGGTTTCTGATACTGGCTTCTGATACTGGCTTCTGATACTGGTTTCTGATACTGGTTTCTGATACTGGTTTCTGAGGACATGCTGGTATCTAACCAACTACAGTGCTCTCTGTTAATCCAAAATGTTAATAAACCTCAAACATGAATGTTTAAGAAAGTAAAAGTGAGGTTTTGGCTTTCTTGGGAGAATATCTCTATTTGCACAATTATTGGGCAACTATTATTGTGCAGAATTTTTACGCAGATAAATGAAAAACACATTTTTCCATCTCACTTATTTATTCAGATCTGTTCAACTCAAAACTTTACAATAAACATTTCTGACACATAAAAATCAGTGACAATATAGCCACCCAGAGAGAGTAGATGTAACCCTGTGGAGAGTGAAGCTGCTCTAATGGTGGAGTTAAAGAGAGTGTAAAGCTCTGCAGACATGCAGTGAATATTCTGCTCTACAGAGGAGAAATACGCGCCTCTATGCTGTGCTGTGCTCCTGGAAGTTCTGCTGGCTGATGGATCATTTTGTAAAACGGCTTTAAAGAGCTGACACTGTCTGGTAAGTAAGTTTACTGTGTTCTAAACAGCAAACAGCATTTTTTTAACCCGACATCATTTCAGAGTTAAAACAGTGTTAGCTCCTTAGCTAACGATGCTGCTAGCAGCTCCACCCTAAACTGAGGCTTTCATAATGGGAGCGTTAGCATGGTGGCTAAGTGGGTAGGAGCCCATAGTGTTAACTAGTTCTCTGACTGCATGATGGGTTTGTTTAACATGGCTTAACTCAGGACTCTGAAACATGAGCCAGCATCAACTTTGTTGAGTCCTGAGTGAATTTGCCATGTTTACAGAAGCTGGAGTGATGTTAGACAGTTAGGGAGAGCTCAGTAACTCGCTGTATTTTGAGAAGTGCAGGGTGGATTATATGAAGGGCAGTTGGCTCCTAACGGGACAAGGTGTCTGCTTTGCTCATAATAACTGGATGCTCTCTTTAAAGAAGGTGTGTACACAGATCAGCCATATCATTAATACCACTTGTCTAATATGAGTTGTTCCCCCTTGTGCTGCATTAACAGATTTGAGCATTAGAGGCATGAACTCTACAAGACCTCTGAAGGGTTTCTGTGTTCTCTGGCACCAAAACATAATCAGCAGCTCTTTTACATCCTGTAAGTTGTGATGGGGCCTCAATGGACACCCATCAGTGAGCCCTAGGTGCCAGTGACTCTGTTGCTGATCCTTTCTTGGACATTTTTTGGTAGAAATTGCAGAAGAGTCACCTGGAACCTTCTGGGTGCAATGAAGAGGGCTGAGAGCACTGCCTGTGTCCTTCTGCACAAGACTGGGGAGTCCAGTCACTGCATCAAAGAGGACGTAGAGGTGGCCCTCAGCACGATGCTGCAGACCTGCTCACCTGGCCGGGTCCTGCACGCTCTACTGGCTGGTGGATTCAGGTAAACATCACATTTTATATTCATTAATAGATTTGAACTGTAAACTAAATGTAGTGGTCATGTGATCAATATCAGTGGTCATTCTAAAGACACAGTACAAACTGTCAGCACTGATGCACGGCTCTCTTACAAGTTGGGGGCTTCTCGTGTGCTGACCAACAAGAAGGAATTTACCAACAGGTTCCTGACCGCAGTCAGCAAACTGGCCCTGGACTCCGCACAGGAAGTGAGGTAAGTAGTTGCTTGCTTTTACACCTATTGGGTCAGAACTGCACCTTCACCAACCAGCACTGAAAATGACCTTTTATCATTCTTTTATCATTCTTCCCCCACAGACTTCTTCCCCCACAGACAGGGGGGCGGGGGGGGTGGATAAAAGATCAACCATCATCCACCAGGGTTGAACGTGAGGTGCTCCCCGGTGTCTGGGCAACCACTGGGGAGGCAGGTAAATGGAGGCAGTGTCATGACATGGTTGCCACTGAGACCCATCGTGCCCTGTCCCGGGTCCCACGGCTGGTAGGGGGCTCGGGCAGGGCCGGGGACGGATCATTGTCTGCGTGCTCCAGGTCCTCGGGCCACGTGCAGCAGCAGCAATATCCATTCTCTGTGTTGTCTCAGTCCTTGTCTCTGTTTCTACCGTAGGCACCACTCGCCTCGCCTCGTCTCTCATATATCAATGTACACACACATAGATATATATCACTCACTAAACTTTGCTGTGTGTGTTTAGTGAAAAAAAAAACTGCAGTATGTTAAATGTATTATTCCTCAGTAAAGCTTCTAAACTAGCAGAAACATCAGAAGATGAGGAGAAGCTGATCACTCTGCTTCTTACAGAGGAAAACAGTTGAGAAGTTGGGAGAAGTTGTAGAAATGTAGTGTTGGTAGTAAAGGATGATTAGATGAAGTTAAAGGAAACTAAACAGGAGCTTTATTTAAGCTGAACATCTGAACCGGCAGCGCTAGTGAAGCTTTACCCTGAACTGAGCAGCAGCTTCACCCTGTTAACCTGCAGCTCCTGAAGGTGGGTCTTTCCTCAACTCTCAACCAATCAGCAGTCTCTCTGTATTTCATGGGTGAAAGTTTAAATTTCCATGCATATTTCTTGTTACCCACAGAGAAAATCATTAAAAATAATAAATGAATGAAATGAATAAGGGTATATCATAGGTTAGTTTTGCATTTAATTAATTCTATTCACTTTTATTTATTTTAAATGAGAAATTTTTATATATGATTTCAGGAGAAATATCACTCCAAATGTTCCCTTATAGCAACAGAAGCAACGTTTTGCGCCACAGATCCTTCATCTCTCTTCTTTAACAGATAGCTAAATTATTTAATAAAAAGGTAGAATGTCAAAATATTGCATATCTGAGTCAAAATATCAGTAAACTAACAGCTGAATTTTTCCCTGATCCAGACGGACTATTAGACTGACTTCCAGAGCAGTCACTGATACATGAACAACAAGCCCAAGAAATATTACTGAAATATTACTGAAATATGATCAGATTAAGAAGAAAGCAGAACAGAAGGATTTTTCTTCATACTTTAACATTAGCTAAATGAGATGTTGCTAAATGCTACACTCACTTCTTAAAATCCAGATATCAACATTAACCACCAGCTGGTGATCATAAAGTAGTGTTCTGCTACAGATATATCAGTTTTTAATAATATTCAGGTTTTAGAAAAGGCAGAACTTCTCTGATAGACTGTTTATCTCTCTGTCTGGCAGCTATAATGCTAAGCAGGAGGTCTTCATGTACTAAACCAAGCGAGCAGTTTAGCTGTTCACTCACAGGAATGCATGGAAAGCAGATAGCTTGTGTTTCAGTAAAGGGGTTTACAGTTTGTAGGAGTGTGTGGATGTGAAGGAGTCCTGCTGTAAAATCACTGATCTAATGAGGCAGCAGCTTTTCATACTGAGCTGATGTGGAGAATTAAACGGCTAGCTAACGGTTCAGCACCTGTAGCTGTAGCCTAGCCTAGCTACAGAGCTACCAGTTACATAACTAAATAGGGACTAATATGAATTTATTCTACATGTTATTTTTTCCTTAAAATCTAAGTATTCAAAAAAACATTGGCATATGTGTGACACAAAGCTGAATTATGGCAGTCAGGTAGTTAATCTGGCTGCATAGCTTTTAGTGAGCTTTACCTCAGGTAATGTTAGCGTAACATCGCTAGTGCTAGCCTTCTAAATATAAAGGGAAATCTAGTCACAGACAAGCTCAGTTTTCTATATAAACACTGAGATTAAAGAATATTGGTGTTTTGCTGAATGTCACACAGTGACTGCTCTGTAGTACTGCTGTTCTGCAGACGGCTACCTGGCTTTACCTCAGATCATCAAATCAGCAACACACACCATTTAACCAGGGGGGTGTTTATACTATTGAATATAACTCATAATCTAAAGAATTACATTCACAAACCTACACTGATTTTACATTGAGATTATTAGTTTATTAGATAAGTTGTTTTCATGCCTAATTTACCATCAGTTAGACTGCAGGACATTATTTAGGTGGGGGGTTATTCTCACCCCAGCAGTGACCCTGATAGTGTGTATGGTACTGGTACAACTCCATCAGGCTCAGTAAGGCGGGTGTTGCTCTTCTCAGACTTTTTCAGACAGAAACAGTTTGGATTCTGAGGATAAACTGAAAAGATCTCATTGTTCAGACAGAACAATTTTCTACTCAATTCTGTTGATGAGAGAGACTGATTAGTGGTTTAATTAGAGTTTATTAGATTCTGCTGTTTCCTGCAGAATTAAATGGTTAAGATGTAAACAAAGAGTGAAATTAATTCTTTCACTTTCTTTTTCCCTTCCTTGTTCTGTTCTCTGATTCCCAACAGTTCAATAAATACAACTGATCCCTCAAAATCTAAAGGCATACAAACTTAAATGAACTAAAGGAAGCTTCAGTTTTCAAGACGTAAATGTTAGTTGTATCAAAATCAACTGTTTAACAACTGGATGTAAATGTATAAGATCACTGAATTATGCTAAAGGAGGTAGAAGGAAATAACTTTGATAGCTTGAAAGTAGCAGTTGAGGCTTTCTGCTGCCAGGTGAAGAGGCCTGTCAGACGCTGCCAATGTGGTGCCTTGGTCCCTGAGCTTCAGTCATCTTGTAGAAACACTGCTCTCTGTGCAGCTAAAGACTGAAAAGGGTCAACTGGCCTCCTCAGTCCTCCCCAACTATGTGTGGTCTGGGTGTTCCTCTTCCTAGCAAAGCAACAACATGGGCTATCCAAAGCAGTGATGGACAGTGAAGTGGTACTGAAAAGGATCTGAGAATCCGTGTGGTTGGAGGTCAGCCCCCCGTACAATAATATATACTTAATCTATGCCATTAAACTGCTGGTACTCATTCTCTCTTGCTGGTACTCAGACATGGGTTCGTTCATGTTGCTCTCTGCCTCTGTGGACTCCATCTCATCCATGCCTTCTCCATGGCTACTACATTTAAGCATAGTAGAAACTAATTCTGTAAAAACAGCATCAATTGTGTTAAAGGTACAGTCCACAGCAGACAAATTGTGTTCAGAATTTTCAAATGTATTTACAGATTGGACAAAAGGATGTTAGCGATTGTAAAAAAAAAACTGTAAAGCTGTTATGTAGAGTGTGTAAAAAGTCTTACGTCTTGGATGAGGGCCAAGCAGATATCATGCAGCTTAGTCAGCAAAACCCAAGCACTATGTTCAGACAGAGCCCACACCACTTTCAGCTCCTCTATCTTTCTCTGCCTGTTTCAGAAGCAGGAAGGTGGTGTTATTACAGTAGGTGAACACACACAGGTGAACTCCAGACTCACTTTCTAGTGAGATATTTGACTAAGTTTACTACTGATATTGATCAGATTCATTCACATTCCCACACTTAGTTTACAATTCAACCCTATTAATGAATATGGAATGTGATGTTTACCTGAATCCACCAGCCAGTAGAGCATGCAGGACCCGGCCAGTAGAGCAGTTCTGCACCATCGTGCTGAGGGCCACCTCCACATCCTCTCGGATGAAGTGGCTGGACTCCCCAGCCTTGTGCAGAAGGACACAGGCAGTGCCCTCCACCTCCTTGTCCATCTTCCGCTGCAGGTGGGCGTACAGGTGGGACAGGGTGGTCATGGTGGCACGAAACACCATGGAGCGCAGGTTCTTCACCTGAGACAGTGGAGACAAAAGAAGCACAGTGAGCCTCTGTCTCTAACTCAACCACTGACACTTGCTTTAGCATTAATTAGAATAATGTCATAGCAGAAGCTGTTGTCCAGAGTGTGTATGAAGTGTGGGTCTTACCTCCTTGATGAGGGCCAAGCAGACATCATGAAGCTCAGGCAGACAAATCTTCCAATTCTTCTCCTCATCCCTCACTAACTTCAGCAGGCTTTGGAGAAGCCCTGGTGATCACACTCAGTTGTGGTTTCTCCTCTGTCTAACAAAAGACACTGGAGTAGTTTTTCTGCCTGCAGTCTCCACCTGGACTTCTGGTCTCCTCCACTGCCGAAAACCCAGCCACATGTTGGGCAGGCTGAATGTCAGCGTCCACTGACCTCTGCATCACTAGGCCAACCTCTCTGGGTGTCTTGCTATCTGTGATTACATGAACATAATCTGTTTTTGTTGTTAGATCACATAAACTATTCTCTTTCTTCTTTACTCAAATCATGAACATGTTTGTTACCTTTCCATTCCCTTCAAATATATCTTATTAAATATATAATGCAAGTTTAATGCATGTCAAAACAAGGGCAAAACTTTAGATTTAAAGTGTAGAATTTCCTGTTCTGGAACTGACGTAGTGCAACACAGGTAATGGTCTCATCTTCAGTCTGCTGGATTTTGCAGCAGCAGGTGGAAGAGACCGTGTGTATATAAATGGAAGTACACAGAGATTCTTGGGTGTGCAGGTGTCCTCTACATGGCTTCCACCCCTGTGTCACAGTCAAGGGAGAGGTCTTCCACCCCAAAGAGGGAGTTCTTTCATTACACCCATAAAGCCTGAACCCTGTCCTGGGGACGGTTTCATGCAGGTCTCCACACTGAAAGACAAGCTCTTCATGCTGCTGCATGCCTGCAGTCATGTGTTCAATCAGAACACTGTCAAAACCATTCACACTGTGGCACCAGCGTTTTGTGATGTTCTGTTGACTCGTGCTGCAGATCCAGCTAAAGATGACCTTCTGGATATTTTCATGTCTATCATTTGTATTCTCCATCTCTGTGTCGTCGCTCTTTATCTCTTCAGTCCATTCTTGCAGTTCTGTTGATATGACAAACTGTTTTTCTGAGAGGTGAAATATCAGAAGTTAGTGTCACATTTAATGAATCCTATTATTTTCAGTCGAAACATCACCAGAAAGATTTTGGCAGTGGAAGCCTCCTTTCTTAATAAGTGGACAGAAAGTCAGGATCCTGTGTGCCTGTGAGCTAAAAGCATGAACCTCTTTAATGATCAGTGTTGTTTTAGTTCTGTCTGCAAACTCCAACAGCTGAAATCCTCCCTGATCCACACAGCGCACTACTCACAGTCACTGACACACACTCAGCACAGTGATTTCTCAAACTGCTGTATTTTATAAGGAGAACAGATCTGTGTGTTTTTAGTGAATCTGATTATTTTCATTTATTCTTCAGCTAAGCTAAATGCTACGCTAGCTAAAAGCCACTGTTAAAAGCCTTCTAAAAATAAATATCCATAATTAATACCTGATGACGATCATAAAGTAGCATTCTGTAGCACATATGTCAGTTTGTAATATTCAGCTTGTAGAAAAAGCAAAACTTTGTGTGTGTGTGGAATTAAAAGACCTCTGCTAGACTGTTTAGCTATCTGCTAGCTATAGTGCTAAGCTAGCGGTCTTCACGTACTAAACCAGTAGCCGTTTAGCTGTTCACTTACAGAAATGCATGTAAACAGATGTGACTGTTAGCTTGCATCTGAGCTGTGTTATTAGGCTGTGAGGTGATGGGGTCATGCTGTGATCACTGATCTAATGAGGAAGCAGCTTTTCATACTGATGCTCTGGAGACTTAAACGGCTAACGGGTTAGCATGTCTAGCATGGCTAGCTAACAAGCTACAATAAAATATTATGAATTTGTGCTACAGGTGAAGTTTTTCTTCACTTAAAATCCTAATATTACAAAACCTGTTGGTGTGTTTGTGACACAGAAAGCTGTTAATCCACATAATTTATGTTAGCCCAGTAATAAATGCTACTAGCTAGGCTAATAACTAGCTACCTTATTTGGCAATACTGTTAGGAGTAGCTTTTAGTGAGAGTAGCTTTCAAACAGCGTAGTGTCTGTGGCTAAATATTAATAACATTAAACTAAACTCAATCAAACAGCAAAAATGGAGAGAGAGAAGGGCTTTATTGGTAAAAGTGGGAAGGTCTGGCAGCAGGAGGTGATGGAGATGGTGTATATATGAACGGAAGTGCACGCAGCTCCTCGGGTGTGCACACGTCCGTGGGTGAGTCCCTGTCCTCCATGGCCTCAAACTCTGTCAGAGCCAGAGGAGTAGCCTTCCAACTCAGAGGGGGAGCTCTCCCTCTCTACGGCGGCCCATGGGGTTGGAACCCTGTATCGGCCACTGGGCCTTTTCAAAGGCACATCCGAATCAATGGCCACCCATGGAGTCGGAGCCCTGTCCCGGACGCTGCGCCCTTTTGGGGGCACACCTGAAGGTGGGGAAGGCCTCATGCGGGTCTCCACACTGAAAGACAAGCGGTTCACGCTGCTGCATGCCTTCCCCTGCACTAGGGGCTCCAGCCGAACTCCGCCAATGCCATTCCTGATAGGCTGAGGCACCCGGGAGACCTTTCGTTCATTGGTCATCTGGAGCTTCCTGGTGGCCTCATGCTGCAGTGCAGCTTCCATCGACTCACAGATCGAGCTGCGGATCCGCCTAAGGATGACCTCTTGCATATCCTCACTCCTACCAAATCCATAATTCAGCCCCCAGTTATTTTTCTTCATCTCTGCAGTAAATTCTTACAGGTGTTCTCTCCTCCACAGTCACACGTCTATTAGCTTTCTTTTGCTTTCTTCCTTCTGGTGTGTAGAACTTTTAGGATTTTTTCTTCACTGGTTAAAAAAGAAATTGTGTTTTGGTCATTTAGTGAAGCATTTCTACTGTATATCAGTTAGGAGCAGAACTTCATCAGCCACAGACACCTTAAACATCTCACCCTATTCCACAGTTTGGAATCAGGGGTCCACAATTTAGCCTCACATCTTCACAAAGTACTGATGGAAGATAAAGAAGGCATAACGCATCTTTATTTGATTTTACATTGCTATAAAACTCTATAGGCTACTACCCACTTAGCCAATATGCTAACGCTCCTATTATGAAAGCATCAGTTTAGGGTGGAGCTAAACATTGAACATTGAAGATCAGGGTGAAGGAGGATAAGAAAGTGTGCAGAGAAACAGATGGACTACAGTCTGTAATTACAGAACTACACAGTGCTCCTATATGGTGAGTGGAGCTGATATAATGGGCAATGAGTGTAGAAACAAGGAGGAGGTGTTAATGTTATGGACAGTTGGTGTGCTCTAGATATGCATGCAATGACTTAGTGCACCTAGAAAACTAGGTTCTCTTAAACTCGTACTCTATTTCAGGTGACAGGTAGCAGTTTGTCATTAGTTACATTTAACATATTAAACAATTCCTTAATGAACATATTCCTGAATTCAGTCCAGACTAAAAGTCTAAATCTCAATCCCTGAATAGTTTAGTTTTTTGATGATGACTGTTTACTTGTTTAGTTCTATCAGGAAGCAGAGAAAAGCCATCTGAAGCAGCCAGTTCTGTTTCCTCAGAAGAGAAGGTTTCTGCTGTTACTGCTATTGTAGTGGAGTCTGGATTTTTATCTGGACTTTTGTCCGTGTTTGGTCATTACTTCACCTACATTAGCCTCGTAGCTCCAGTGCTAAACTTCTATTGATGAGAGAGAGACTGATGTAGTTTAATTAGAGTTTATTAGATGTTGCTGTTTCCTGCAGAATTAAATGGTTAAGATGTAAACCGAGTCATTCAGAGTGGTTTGGTGTGAAATGCTCTGTTCTAGAGAAACTTACAGAGTCAGAACTGTTCACAGTGGAGGTGATGGGAACCTGACGTCTGAAGGGTGGTGTGAGTGGTGCCAATAGGAGAAACACTGAGACAAGGACTGCGACAACACAGAGAAGGGACATTGCTGCTGCTGCACGTGGTTCGAGGACCTGGAGCACGCAGACAATGATCCACACCCGGCCCTGCCTGAGCCTCCACCAGCCGTGGTGGGACCCGGGACAGAGCACTCTGGGTCTCCGTGGCAACCATGTCACACAGTGACACCGCCTCCCTTCACCGGACTCCCCAGTGACACCAGGGTGCACTCTAAGAGGACTCTAAGACGGGGACTGTGGTGAGAGGAAGGTGGGGTTGCTGGGTCGCCTGACCGTTCATGCTGGGTTCTCTACCCCTGATCACAGACAGCTGCTGCTTGTTCAGGAAGGAGCTCCCGCAGCATAAAAGCTCAGCTCTCGTCGGCACGGGAAAGAGGACACTCACTGATGGAGCTTTTAGAGACATTCCACTCTTCAGACGTCTGGTTCCCATCACCTCCACTGTGAACAGTTCTGACTCTGTAAGTTTCTCTAGAACGGAGCATTTCACACCAAACCACTCTGAATGACTTTACTTACATCTTAACCACTGAATTCTGCAGAAATTATAGAAATGATGGACGTCTCTGTTGATCATCACTGGAGCATCTGTTCTTCATTCTTCTGCTGGTTTCATCTGTATATTTAAAAAAGTAGACACAAAAATTGATAATAATCAAACTCATTAATAATAAAGTCTTTGATCATCATAAAGTGTATTTTTCATTTGTTTAAAGATCACTTTCTTCTTCTTACCTGCTCTTGGTGATGATGTCCATGATTGATCTTTTGTCTCTTGATGACACGAATCTGTCCACCATCTTCACACAGTCCTCGTGGCTCCCCAGAAATCTCAGGGTGTTTCGAGCATGGAGTCTGTGGAGGAAGAATGATAAAAGGTCATTTTCAGTGCTGGCTGGTGAAGAAAACATGCTGATGGGTTCAGTTCTGACCCAATAGGTGTAAAAACAAGCAACTGCTTACCTCACTTCCTGTGCGGAGTCCAGGGCCAGTTTGCTGATGGCGGTCAGGAACCTGCTGGTGAATTCCTTCTTGCTGGTCAGCACACGAGAAGCCCCCAACTTGTGAGAGAGCTTCTCCAGATGCAGTGCAGTGCACCTTCTCACTGCTGCATTTCTGTGGCTGGAAAGAGGAAAGTGAACACAGTAAGATACACATCCAGCGTTTACACACAGGTGAACTCTAGACTCACCTTCTAGCAAGATCTTCTCCAAAATGTAGGAAGAGACTCAGCCGTACATCAGTGCTGCCAGTTTGTACTGTGTCTTTAGAATGACCACTGATATTGATCACATGACCACTACATTTAGTTTACAGTTCAAATCTATTAATGAATATGGAATGTGATGTTTACCTGAATCCACCAGCCAGTAGAGCGTGCAGGACCCGGCCAGGCGAGCAGGTCTGCACCATTGTGCTGAGGGCCACCTCCACGTCCTCTCGGATGAAGTGGCTGGACTCCCCAGCCTTGTGCAGAAGGACACAGGCCGTGCCCTCCACCTCCTTGTCCATCTTCCGCTGCAGGTGGGCGTACAGGTGGGACAGGGTGGTCATGGCGGCACGAGACACCATGGAGCGCAGGTTCTTCACCTGAGACAGTGGAGACAAAAGAAGCACAGTGAGCCTCTGTCTCTAACTCAACCACTGACACTTGCTTTAGCATTAATTAGAATAATGTCATTACAGAAGCTGTTGTCCAGAGTGTGTATGAAGTGTGGGTCTTACCTCCTTGATGAGGGCCAAGCAGACATCATGTAGCTCAGGCAGAAGAACCTCAGCATGGTGTTCCGCCAGAGCGCGCAGCACTTTCAGCCCCTCCATCTTCCTCTCCCTGTTTCAAAAGCAAGACATTAGAATGAGGTGAACACGTCTGGAAGGTGGTGTTATTACAGTAGGAATGATAAAGACTGATTCAGTCAATACACTGAACATTTAACAGCAGAGGAGCAGCAGTAGATGGAGATCATTGGGAATTCTCTTCAGACACTTTATAGACTCTGATGTTTAGAAGATTCCCTCACTAATTTTATCTAGATACTCCAAAGAATTTTAGTTGTATATTCTCAGGTAACTTCAGCTATTCTAACTCTAGTCTGAGCACTACTCTAAAACACATCACTGCTCCATTAGAACTGGATCTTAATTCTGAATGATCAGTGGAAGGTTGGTGGGTCTACTTCAGCTCACTAAAGACATACCATTCCTCATCCTGCAGCAGACTAAATGCCTGGCCGAGTGCCAGCTCAGGCCTGTCGAGGGGCTGCTCACTAGTCAGGGCTGGGATCTCCAGCACCTCTCCTCTTCCCTGACTACCTTCAGCAAGGTGTGGAGCAGCCCTGTTGTTGACAGGCTCCTTGCTGGTTTCTGCTCCCCTGCTCTGTCTAACCACAGACACATCTGGAGCAGCTGTTTGGCCAGCAGTGTCCACCTGGCATCCTGTCCTCCTCTCCTGCCTAAGTCCAGCCTCATTCCTACCTAGGCCTACCCACCTGGGGATCTTGCTACCTGTGATTGAATAAACCTGGTTAGAGCACCTGAACTATTTTAATTCATTTTCATCATAAAATCATAAGAACAGGATTTTGCTACGGTTAATTATCTTTCCATTCCTTATTAAATATGACTTATATATGTTTCTAATTTCTAATATAAAGACAGTGTGTTTCTGAGCTATATGGAGTTTGTGGAGATGATGCATGAGACTCCTGAGATGTAAATTCTCTAGGTTAAAGACTATTTTTTCAGTACTGGAACTCACCTGGTGCATCGTAGGCCTTGGACCCTTTCTTATCCACCTTAGGTTGGGCAGCAGCAGGTGGAGGAACAGGTGTGTGGACCAAGGGCCGTGAAAGGAACTCCTCCAGAGTAATGGAGTTCCCATCGGTCTTTTTGCCATCCTTGGTCTCCATGTTCAGCCCCCTCAGTCTGGGAAATCTGCTGGTTTTGGCAGCAGCAGGTGGCGGGACAGGTGTGTGGACCAGGGGGCGTGAAAGGAACTCCTGAAGTGAAAAAGAGTTCCCATAGGCCCTGTTCCTGGACTTGGCAGCAGCAGGTGGAGGGACAGGGGTGTGGAGAACAGGAAATTTCAGGTCCTCTTCCACCCTGAAGGGAGACCTTCCCTGTTCTATCACCACCTGTGGGGTCTGAACTCTGACCCTCTGCCTTATAGGAGGCAAACTGCAGGTTGGTGAAGGGTCCATGCGGGACTCCTGAACGTCCACATTTGGGTCGTCCATCATGAGTCTCATTTTCTCCATGTACTCCTGCCGCTTCCTCCTGATGCTCTCTCTAAGGGAGGGGGCAAGAATAATGGGTCCATCTTCAGGACTGTTTGGCTTCATCCCTGGAAGTAATTCCTGTAGATCCTGATGAGAAGTCTTCTGAGATGTGCTCTCCTCCACAGTCACACATCTACTGATTACAGTACTGAGAGACCAGCCATTAAATATGGAACGTTACGTGGGCGTGACCCTATTATGACGTCACACACGGGGGCGTGGTTCTCTGCTGCCTCCACACTATTAGGAGTGAAATATTAGGAGTGTATCATCCAGGGTTGGCTGGAAACACAATGCATGTAACAGTTTTCTGTAATCAGGATAGAAAAAAGTCCAGTTCCAGAGGAAAAAGGCAGTAATCAGATTCCAGCTCCATTCTAAAAACAGTGGGATTACTAACAGAACTACAGTAAACACTCATCACTCTGCTGATTCTCTTGTCTTTCTTCATATCTAGGAGCTAAATTTGGGGCTTAAATGCAGATTTTGCTGAGATTTGATTTCTTTAATGAGAGTTTAGCACTTTCCACAGCGCGCTGTCTCCCTTCAAGCCCCGCCTTATTTCCTAAACCCTCCAATCACTGCTTAGCAACCGTTGTTCTGCAGGACTCCTTCAGCGCTGTTCAGCTCGAGCTCCTGTTTCCGCGGATAGAGTTTGAAGGTGAAGCTCCAGTTCTAGTCATAAGATGTGTCTGGGGGACACAGAGAGCCTGACAGACTGAAGGAGGCTGTTTTCTCCCCGTTTCCAAAAACAACAGCTCATTTGAAAAAGTCAGCTCTGGACTCGTCTGTGGTAAACCTCCCCATGAGCTGAACACACACACCTTAACCAGAGACAGCTGTGTTCACTCAGAGGTGAGTCGTTTGATCTGCTGTTTAGTTGCTAATTTGAGCTGCTTTGACTGAATAAGAAGCTGTGTATGAAAGCACTTGTGGAAAAAGTCGTAGAACCCAGGCGTAGTTTTAGCGGACATGCTAAAAGTTCCTCTTGCTGAAGCGTTCAAATCTTTCTTTACTTGAAATGGATGAGCTGCTTTTACCACGTTGGCTTTGCAGTAACTTTCTGAAGTAGATGAAGTAAATGAGCTCCTCCAGCTGAAGCCCAGTAGAGCAGCAGGGACATCTGATGTCTTCACACATTGCTGCCCCCCAGTGATCAGATCAGCTCATTACATCTGTGATTGGAAGATGTGTTGGTTGATTCTCTGCTTTGGTTTTATTATTGTTCAGATTGTAAAGCATTAATCCATTATTGTAGGCTGTGTTCAATCATCTCTTCATGTTTTAAAGCTCCATCCTCTCCCTGCTGTCACTGCAGTGTTGTAGAAGAGCAGATGCTGCACAGTGGAGGAACCAGGAAGAAATAAGCATTAAAAACTAAACCAAAAGCTGCTTCACAACTTTATTTCTGATGGTGTTTTTGTAAAACACTGTTCAGAGTAATAAATCACACAAGATGAAGCAGAAATGGATAAATATCAGTAAATCTAACCAATAACAGTAAATGATAAAAACAGTGCAGAAGAATAAAAATATGAAGCTTTTAAATCAGTTTCTCAATGAATGTAATGAGCTGAACATAAAACATATGAATGTAAAATAAACTGAACTGAAGATGAGAATGAAGTGTTTCTGACATGGAAATCTTTAAAATTGCCTTCTTTCATATATGTAATTTTGACAGACTGCATATTGTATGTTAAATGATGCTGATAAGCCGGTGCATGTATTTATAACCTCTAGACTGGATTCCTGTAATGCCCTTCTGGTTGAACGTTCATGCAAATGATTTAAAAAAGCTTCATCTACTTCAGAAAGCAGCTGCTAGAGGGCTCACCAGAGCTAGAAACTTTCTCTCTCATCCCTGCACTGGTTACCAGTTAGATTCCACATTGATTTTACAGCGGGGCAAAAAAGTATTTAGTCATCCACTGATTGTCCAAGTTCTCCTACTTGATGAGAGAGGTCTGTAATTTTCATCATAGGTACACTTCAACTATGAGAGAAAAAATGAGGAACAAAATCCAGGAAATCATATTGTAGGATTTTTAAAATAATTTATTTGTAAATTAATATTGGAAAATAAGTATTTGGTCACCCACAAACAAGTAAGATTTCTGGCTCTCACAGACCTGTAACTTCTTCTTTAAGAAGCTCTTCTGTCCTCCACTCGTTACCTGTATTAATGGCACCTGTTGGCCTCAAACAGTCAGACTCCAAACTTAACCATGGCCAAGACCAAAGAGCTGTTGAAGGACACTAGGAAGAAAATTGTAGATCTGCACCAGGCTGGGAAGAGTGAATCTACAGTAGGCAAGCAGGTTGGTGTGAATAAATCAACTGTGGGAGCAATTGTAAGAAAATGGAAGACATACAAGACCATTCATAATCTCCCTCGATCTGGGGCCCCACGCAAGATCTCAAAATGATCATGAGAACAGTGAACAAAAATCCCAGAACTACACAGAGGGACCTGATGAATGACCTGCAGAGAGCTGAGACCAAAGTAACAAAGGCTACCAGCAGTAACACACTACGCTTAGAGGGACTCATATCCTGCAGTGCCAGGCGTGTCCAGGCCCGTCTGAAGTTTGTCAGAGAGCAAATGGATGATCCAAAAGAGGATTGGTAAAATATCATGTGTTCAGATGAAACCAAAATAGAACTTTTGAGAGCATTGAAGATGGAACGTGGCTGGGTCTTCCAGCATGACCATGCCCCCAAACACACTGCTCGGGCAACGAAGAAGGTCCTAGAGTGGCCTAGCCAGTCTCCAGACCTCAACCCCATAGAAAATTTGTGGAGGGAGTTAATAGTCTGTGTTGTCCAGCACCACCCCTGCTCCAGAGGAAATCTGCATGGAGGAATGGGCCAAAATATCAGCTACAGTGTGGCAAACCTGGTGAAGACGTACAGGAAATGTTTGACCTCTGTCATTGCCAACACAGGTTATGCTACACTTGCACAATCAGTGGCTGAATAAATACTTTTTTGCCTCACTGTTAGTCTCTCAATGGTTTATCACACAGTATCTTGGGGAACTTCTTAAACTCTTTGCTAATGTAGCCTGTTTCCATACTAACACTGTTCTGCACTGCTCTGATTACAGGTTTTGATCCTATTTTTATTATATTATATTCTTACATTTACAGACCCTTCACCAGTCTGTTCATACTTCCAAACCCTGTCTTATTAGTATTACTTGTTATAGGATTCAGCTCCAGAGTGTCCTACTGATCTCCACATTTTCTAGCTAGTGAACAACGGATCACCATGATCTGTACCAGTAACATTAGCTTGCTAGCTGACATCAGTCTAACGTTAAAGTGACCTTCATACCGTTACAGTGAGCATCTACAGCTCTATTACTGTAAATACTGCTGTCCTTCTAAACCTACATGAAGCTGAAACAGCACTGTGTTCTCCGGCTGATCCTGGGGACTGGCTGTTTCTCTCTTTTTCAAATATCTCGTGATGTCCATGGTGTTCACGTTACTGTCGACTGACAGCGCGACGAGGGCATGAAGGAGGAGAAATGGGCTGTGTCCCAAATACCATGTTTAAAAACACGCGCTCTGAAGGGCTCCTGACTTATTGCGCTGCTCGCTGTCGATACCAAAAAGAGTAGACTTTGAGGAGAACTGCAGAGTGTAGGGAGTGATTTGGGACTGGGCTATGGTGACCTATAGGAGTGTAAGAGTGCAACTGCTAATATGTGAAGTGCACAGAGTGAGAAGCAGCGCTAAAGGATCTGCATCCTCCCCTCAACCCCCGCGGAGTCGCCTATGGTCAGTGCAGTCCGTGCAGCAGGTCTGAGTTTTTTAGCACGAATCTATAAATATAATAAATATATATAATCGATCTATATCGATATTTAAATAATATAAACATGAATTATTATCCGTTGTGCTCGTGCTATAAGATTATTTATAGATAATTAGATCATCTACAAACAGTTAATCAGGTGTTACTTGTTATAGGATACAGCGCTTATAAACCTTATAAGGAATAAAATGATGTCACAGTCGGCGCCGCCCGTCAGCCCAGTGGTGAAGGTGCAGGACCTGGAAGTAATGGAGCCACGAGTCGTGGGCTCGACTCCCGGCTCTGCCCCCTCCTGACACTGGTAAGCGTATATACTAGGCAAAGGTTCACGAGTTTGGACACAAGCACCCTGCCTTAGAGAATCTAGTGTCGCTTACCTGTGCCAGTAGGGGGCGCAGTCCAGAGCTTCCCTCCTGCGCCTTTACTAAGGGGTGGGCGGTGCCGCTTTTTGATGAAACCTTTTACTATTATTTTTATCATTTAAAAAACAATAACTACATATTAAAAGAACAACACTAATATTTATTATTAATTATATAATAATAATAATTCATTACTTTTATATCATTGGTTGTAAGATTGTAAGGCTGTAAGATTAACATGATAACTCAATATAATCAACAAAACTAACATTTCAGATCTGTACTGTTATTTAGTCGGAGCTTATTTAAAATAGTGAAACTGGGTGTTGATATTTCAGAGCTGATCTTGTTAAAGGCAGAGAGAGTAGATGTAACCCTGTGGAGAGTGAAGCTGCTCTAATGGTGGAGTTAAAGAGAGTGTAAAGCTCTGCAGACATGCAGTGAATATTCTGCTCTACAGAGGAGAAATACGCGCCTCTATGCTGTGCTGTGCTCCTGGAAGTTCTGCTGGCTGATGGATCATTTTGTAAAACGGCTTTAAAGAGCTGACACTGTCTGGTAAGTAAGTTTACTGTGTTCTAAACAGCAAACAGCATTTTTTTAACCCGACATCATTTCAGAGTTAAAACAGTGTTAGCTCCTTAGCTAACGATGCTGCTAGCAGCTCCACCCTAAACTGAGGCTTTCATAATGGGAGCGTTAGCATGGTGGCTAAGTGGGTAGGAGCCCATAGTGTTAACTAGTTCTCTGACTGCATGATGGGTTTGTTTAACATGGCTTAACTCAGGACTCTGAAACATGAGCCAGCATCAACTTTGTTGAGTCCTGAGTGAATTTGCCATGTTTACAGAAGCTGGAGTGATGTTAGACAGTTAGGGAGAGCTCAGTAACTCGCTGTATTTTGAGAAGTGCAGGGTGGATTATATGAAGGGCAGTTGGCTCCTAACGGGACAAGGTGTCTGCTTTGCTCATAATAACTGGATGCTCTCTTTAAAGAAGGTGTGTAAACAGATCAGCCATATCATTAATACCACTTGTCTAATATGGGTTGGTCCCCCTTGTGCTGCATTAACAGATTTGAGCATTAGAGGCATGAACTCTACAAGACCTCTGAAGGGTTTCTGTGTTATTTGGCACCAAAACATAATCAGCAGATCTTTTACGTTCTGTAAGTTGTGAGATGGGGCCTCAATAGACGCCCCATCAATGAGCCTCAGGTGCCAATGACCCTGTTGCTGAAGATTCACCTGGAACCTTCTGGGTCACTGGGTGAAATGAAGAAGGCTGAGAGCACTGCCTGTGTTCTCCTGCACAAGATTCAGGAATTCAGCCACTTCATCAGAGAGGACGTGAAGGTGGCATGGTGCAGAACTGCTCGCCTGGCCGGGTCCTGTGCGCTCTACTGTCTGGTGGATTCAGGTAAACATCAAATTCCATATTCATTAATAGATTTAAACTGTAAACTAAATGAAGTGGTCATGTGATCAATATCAGTGGTCATTCTAAAGACACAGTACAAACTGGCAGCACTGATGTACGGCTGAGTCTCTTCCTACATTTTGGAGAAGATCTTGCTAGAAGGTGAGTCTAGAGTTCACCTGTGTGTAAACGCTGGATGTGTATCTTACTGTGTTCACTCTCCTCTCTCCAGCCACAGAAACGCAGCAGTGAGGAGATGCACTGCACTGCATCTGGAGAAGCTCACCCACTTGTTGGGGGCTTCTCGTGTGCTGACCAGCAAGAAGGAATTTACCAGCAGGTTCCTGACCGCCGTAAGCAAACTGGCCCTGGACTCCGCACAGGAAGTGAGGTAAGCAGTTGCTTGCTTTTACACCTATTCGATCAGAACTGAACCCATCAGCATGTTTTCTTCACCAGCCAGCACTGAAAATGACCTTTTATCATTCTTCCTCCACAGACTCCATGCTCGAAACACCCTGAGATTTCTGGGGAGCCACGAGGACTGTGTGAAGATGGTGGACAGATTTGTGTCATCAAGGGACAAAAGATCAGTCATGGACATCATCACCAAGAGCAGGTAAGAAGAAGAAGAAAGTGATCTTTAAACAAATGAAAAATACACTTTATGATGATCAAAGACTTTATTAATAATGAGTTTTTTGTGTCTCCTTTTTTAAATATACAGATGAAACCAGCAGAATAATGAAGAACAGCTGCTCCAGTGATGATTAAAAGAGACGTCCATCATTTCTAACATTTCTGCAGAATTAAATGGTTAAGATGTAAGTAAAGTCATTCAGAGTGGTTTGGTGTGAAATGCTCCGTTCTAGAGAAACTTGCAGAGTCAGAACTCTTCACAGTGGAGGTGATGGGAACCTGACGTCCTGCATTTGTCTGTCAATTACTTCTCCTAAATTCTCCATTCTGTGTGTTTTCAGTTTTTAGGGATGGAAAAGTTGAAGTTGCACAAATACAGTAATGTGTGCTACTTGTGTTATCTATACTACTCTTGGGCTTGAAAACACTTAGAGAGTGTAGAAGGAGTTCTTCAGTCTGAACACTAATCCCACTGTTCCCTAGCTAACACACTGTAATCCAGTTAGCTGCATAATATTATGCCCTTATTTACAAGGGATGTAAACTACTGTGATGTTAATCATAGGGCTGCTGTATTACACCTAGTGATCACTGCCAGCTCAGAAGGAATGAGTGGTGTAGCAGATGTAGGTGATCAGTATAAAGCTTTTGGTGAGTCTGAATCAGAGAGATTAATAACAGAGACTAAAGTCAGAAATGACATTTGGGCTCCATCCAGTCTGCAGCAGCCTAATGAAGAAATCTGCATTTAACTGTATTTAAAAGATTCTGAGATTTGTCTGCTAGTCTGTTAGTCAAGTCAAGTCAAGTCAAGTCAAGTGGGTTTATTGTCATTTCAACTACATACAGAGTACACAGTGAAACGAAACAACGTTCCTCCCGGACCATGGTGCAACATAGACAGTGCATACAAGACACAAGTGCAACACAAACAAACAAGTGCGGACAGACAACACAGTACAGACAGAGGATAATAAATAATGACTGTAGTGTGCAAGTTGTGCAATGTGCGATAAATAGAGTCCAGTGAGGTAGTAAAGTTGTCAGTGCAAATGCTTGTGCAAAAAATGCTTCCCATGTTATCTGGGATAAATGGTTGGAAAGAGAGAGAGAGGGAGGGAGAGAGAGAGAGAGAGAGGGAGAGTGTAAGATATCAGTTCAGGAGTTGAGTTGTGTTGAGGAGTCTGATGGCTTGGGGGAAGAAGCTGTTGCAGAGTCTGGTCGTGTTGGACCGGATGCTGCGGTACCTTCTTCCTGATGGCAGGAGGGAGAACAGACTGTGTGAAGGGTGGGTGGAGTCATCCACAATGCTGGTTGCTTTGCGGATGCAGCGGGTGGTGTAAATGTCCATGACGGAGGGGAGAGAGACTCCGATGATCTTCTCAGCTGTCCTCACAATGCGTTGGAGGGACTTGCGGTCAGAGGCTGTGCAGGTCCCAAACCAGGCAGTGATGCAGCTGCTTAGGATGCTCTCTATGGTTCCCCTATAGAAGAGGGTGAGGATGGGTGGAGGGAGACGGGCCTTTCTCAGCTTCCGGAGGAAGTAGAGACGCTGTTGGGCTTTCTTGGCTGTAGAGCTGGTGTTCAGGGACCAGGTGAGGTTCTCCGCTAGGTGGACACCAAGGAACTTGGTGCTCTTAACGATCTCCACAGAGGAGCCGTTGATGTTAAGCGGAGAGTGGTCCGGTCTTGATTTCCTGAAGTCAACAACCATTTCCTTGGTCTTCTCTACATTCCAGTGAAGGTTGTTGACTGTACACCAGTCTGTCAGCTGCTGCACCTCCTCTCTGTATGCTGACTCGTCGCCTTTGCTGATGAGACCCAGCACAGTTGTATCATCGGCGAACTTTATGATGCTGTTAGAACTGTGTTTCGCAACACAGTCATGAGTCAGCAGGGTGAACAGCAGAGGACTCAGTACACTGCCCTGAGGTGCCCCAGTGTTCATGGTGATGGTGCTGGAGCTGCTGTCCCCGAACCGGACTAACTGGGGCCTTCCTGTCAGGAAGTCCAGGATCCAGTTGCAGAGGGGGGTGTTGAGGCCCAGCAGGCTTAACTTCCTCGTGAGGTTCTGTGGGATGATGGTGTTGAATGCTGAACTGAAGTCTATGAACAGCACTCTGACGTAGGTGTCCTTCTTCTCCAGGTGGGTAAGGGAGAGATGAAGGGTGGTGGTGATGGCATCGTCCGTGGAGCGGTTGGGACGATATGCAAATTGCAGAGGGTCCAATGAAGAGGGCAGTTGGTTCTTGATGTTCCTCATGACTAACCTCTCGAAGCACTTCATGATGATGGGCGTGAGAGCTACGGGACGGTAGTCATTGAGGCAGGACACCGTGGACTTCTTCGGCACGGGGACGATGGTGGTGGTCTTGAGGCACGTTGGGACAGTGGAGCTGCGCAGGGAGACGTTGAAGATGTCCGTGAGAACATCTGTCAGCTGGTCTGCACACTCTCTGAGCACTCTGCCGGGGATGTTGTCTGGTCCTGCAGCTTTTCGTGGGTTGACTCTGCGCAGAGTTTTCCTCACGTCCACTGCAGTCAGGCACAACACCTGCTCGTCCGGCTTAGTTGTAAATATACTAGTAAATTTATGAACTAGTACTTAAGTACTCAACCCATTTAGTATGAACTTATTAATATTAAGTTATATAATATATATATATATATATAAAATTACTTATATTGTAATAATAATGTATTAAAAATGCATTTTTGTGAAGTGTATTAAAGTGACCACTCTGTGTTGAGGTTTTTAATTCCGGACCATGTTTCCTTGTTGCTTGTGACAGTGTGTAACCAATCAATTACATTGACTGATGCCTTCACCCCCAGTAAGAAAGAAATCCAGGACTGGAATCAGGAATATTAATGTTAATATATTTAATGTATATTTTAAAATGTTTCTAATAAACTCAGTTGTAAAACCTAATAAATGTTTTAATTTCATTTCAAGTTTAAGTATAAAAAGTAGCAAAATAGTTTAATTCTAGCTCTCTTTAAGTGTACTGATCATTAGTGAATCTACAAGAACACTTTAGTTCACTGTAGCTTAATAAAGCTGAACACGCTGGACTCTAATGTTTTGGCGCTAGGACCCAGGGGGAAGAACAGCTCACTGACGGAGCGAGAAGGGAGGCTCCGCCCTATATGCAAATAGGTAGTGTGAGGAACCAATGGGAAAGATGTGAGTGTTACTCAGAGGTTGGGGTACAGAAACAAGCCCCGCAGCTCCGCTGTATTTTACTGAACCCTCCTCTCATGAGAGAGGAAGCTGCTTTATTGTTCAGCTTTTATGAATCTTAAATAAAGATGGGAGTTTTCTCTCCTCTCTTCAGCTCTGCTTCTCTTCTCCTTTAGTTTGGAGCTGTTTTTATTCTCTTCTCTTTTCTTCTCTGTTCTGTTCGCAGTGATAAGCTCTGTACCGCCAGTCTGTGTCTGTCGCCCTCTGCTGGCAGCTGGAGGCACAGACTGACCCTTTACACCACAATTTAGTACAATGTACAGATGAGCATATAAGAGTTGTATTTTGTTGTGAAGGAGGCATTTTAGAGACACATGATCAACAGTTAAACTATTTAAGATTTTCTTTTTCCTTTTTGTTTGCAGAGAAAACCTCTTTATACAGAACCAGTAGCGCTCTGTGCCACAGCTGGCTCCTAAACTGTTCACATTCTTTTGTAGTTATTTGACAAAAACCGAGAACCACAACTTAGAGGAATGTGAAAATGGTCATATTAGAGTTGTAGGTTGTTGTAAAGGAGGCATCGGATACAGCTTCTGTTGGAGACATATGATGAACCGTTTTGACGCTGTTAAAGTTTCTTTATTCAGCCTCTTTATACTGAACCAGTTTTGTAGTCTGTGTCGCCCTCTGCTGGCAGCTGGCGGTAAATGCAGCCTCTGTTCACCGTTCTGATGCGATGGAAGTTATAAGACAAAAATTGCCCACCACAATTAAGTGAAAGTTATGGGCATATAATATTTATAGCTTCTTGTGAAGAATTCAGTTAATACAATACAACTCAGTTGATACTAAAGTTCATTATTTTCTCTTCTGTTTTGTTTGCAGAGAAAACCTCTTTATACAGAACCAGTAGAACTGTGTGCCGCCGTCGCCCTCTGCTGGCAGCTGTCTGCATAGCCTGAACCCCTTACCCTGTTCAAATATTGAAATTATTAGACAAAACCGATAATCACAATGTAGTGGACTGTAAAATAGAGCGGTAGTTTGGTGTGAAGGAGGCACCTCATAAATATATATATATATATATATATATATATATATATATATGATGAACCTATTATATATATATATGAAGACGCTACTAAAATGTCTTTATTCAGAACCAGTTTTGCAGTCTGTGCTGCGTCGCCCTCTGCTGGCAGCTGGTGGTAAATGCAGCCTCTGTTCACCGTTCACAAGTCCTTAGACAAAAACTGACCACCACAATTAAGTGAAAGTTGAATTTGGAAATTAAACAGTTATAGTTTGTTGTGAAGGAAGCAGTTAATAAAATACATCTTCTTTTGGAGCCATATGATCAACCAGCTGGTACGGGTATTATTAGACAAAAACTGACCAGCATAGTTTAGTTACTAAGGTGTGTTAAGCTTTATTAAGCTACAGTGGACTAAAGTGTTCTTGTAGAAGCACTAATGACCAGTACACTTAAAGAGGGCAAGAATGGACAAACTATTTGTCTTCTTTAATTGTAGAAAAATAGAAAAACTAACTTTGAAGGTTTACTTAGCTGAGCTAAAATGTAACTTAGACCTAAAATGTAACCTTTAAAATAACATACTAAACATACTACTGTACATGTATTAAAACCTATGTTTTACATTTACATAAACCTTTTCAGTTATGTTTAAGTCAATACCACATTACTATTGTACACAGATTATTAAAAATATACTAAAATATACAAAAAAATTTTCATTTAACAAAAAAATCAGTCCTGAATTTTGTTCTTGCTGGACTGTAAGAGAACAGTTAATGTAATTGATTGACCATGTAATGTTACACCCATCAATCCAGATTTGAAAACGTCTGTCAGATTTGACCTAATTAACATATTAACAATTACCATCTTCACAAATACAGATGGTATAATTCTGCATTAGTGATCACTTCATCATTCAGGCACCATCAAGCTCTTACTTTATTTTTATAAGGGAATAATTTAAATAATAATTATTGTTCAAACTTAAACACCATGGACATGGTAGAGTAAAAGCCAGTCCCCAGGATCAGCCGGAGAACACAGTGCTGTTTCAGCTTCATGTAGGTTTAGAAGGACAGCAGTATTTACAGTAATAGAGCTGTAGATGCTCACTGTAACGGTATGAAGTTCACTTTAACGTTAGACTGATGTCAGCTAGCAAGCTAATGTTACTGGTACAGATCATGGTGATCCGCTGTTCACTAGCTAGAAAATGTGGAGATCAGTAGGACCCTCTGGAGCTGAATCCTATAACAAGTAATACCTGAATAATACCAGTTTGTAGGTGATGCAATTATTGTTAAAAATGGTAAAACATTAGTAAGTCATTTAATAATTTTATAGCATGAGCACAGCAAATGTGTATTATTATATGTAGTATTTTTATTTATAGACTTATTGTGTTAAAGTTACAGCTATTCAAGTATTGTTACAGTTAAATTGTTATTATTATAATTTATTATTAATAATTATTATTATAATAATTAATGATAAACAATAAATTGACATTTTCGTGTAGTTAAATGTGTAACTACTGGTGAGTTGTGTTGCTGATCGGATCATAAACAGAAACATAGGAAGGAAGGTGTGTATCTGGTACAGTTTGCAGTGTAGTGGGTGAGTATAGTGATTATTATTCATAATAATATCCTCCTCCAAAGGCACTACCACCCACCCCTTAGCAAAGGCACTAGTTGGAGATTACTGGCTCTGGTATGCACTTTGACTTTTTTCCTTTGTAATTATTTTATTATATCATAGCACGAGCACAGTAAATCAAATGTTTTAAATGACTGTATATGGTAATTATTTCATTAATAATTGTAGTGTTTTACAGGGGCGATTGTAGGCTTAATATAATAAAGGATAAACTCTTTATTATCCTCCTCTTACCTGTTCTTCAATGATCAGGACCCTCACAGGACCACCAGAGAGCAGCTGTTATTTTGGTGGTGGATCATTCTCAGCACTGCAGTGACACTGATGTGGTGGTGGTGTGTTAGTGTGTGTTGTGCTGGTTCAAGTAGATCAGACACAGAAGAGCTGTTGGAGGTTTCTTACACTTTACACTATAACTTTAACACTATATTATCCTGCTCTTTCTCTCCTCTCTCTCTCTCTATTCTCATTCCTCCCTCTTTGAGCTGCTAACCAATTATCAAATACAACAAACAAACAATGAGTATTTCATCTCAGAGAAAAATAAATAGATCCATATCAGTTTAACTCATTTTTCTCATTGAATATTGAGCTTCTGTGGGCTAGGGTGACCAGATGAGAGTGAGAGAGATTCAGGGCATGAGACTGGAGATGAGTGTCCTGACAGAATCATTATAATAATGTAGATCAGACACACCAATTCTAATAATCAGTTTTCAATATTATTACGATTATCAACAGGTAAACATTATCACATCAGATTATATCTGACTGATTACCACTTATCACACTTATCTCTCTCTCACACACACACACACACACACCTTCAGTTACATGTTGCATCCCAACTGCAAACTTACTACTAATACTAGTTCATTTCTGAAGTATGTAATATAGATAGGGTCAAAGTAGAGGATACTCAAATATTCACGGTATCACTAATATGCTAATTTGCATATTTGTGACATCACCACATTGTATTTACATGCTGCCTAGTGTCAGGTGGTCAGATCATTCCTTTACATCTCACTGCTTCTCTCTTACACACTTACGCTCTGTACATGATCACAACATATTTACACAAGAGAGATGTGCAGATTTCAAAAGAACAACAGTATGTACGTGTTGAATACATTTATATTTCATATATATTGGATTATATATTGATTGTATATTTGAACAGAATGGAGTTAAGGAGCTATATGCATTTATATGGAGTAACTTATCAGACACAAATTTGCTACAGATATGTTCAGTTTAGAATTTCAGACTCTCTTCTGGGAGCAGCGAAGGTTTGTACAAAAAGTCATTTGATTTGTCGCTCCTTGCATTTTTGTAAATTATTTGCTTGGGATCTGAACATTTGCATTATTCCAATGAGAAAATCACAAATTTGACACCAGAGAAATGCCTAAAGAGTAAAGTGTTATTTAAAGTTCTCCATACTGTCCACATGCAGTGCAGGCTGAACCTTTAAGTTCAGCACATTGGACAGTTCTAGCTAAACAACCCGGTTAGGTTGAGATTATTATTATTATTATTATTATTATTATTATTATTATTATTATTTCCTGCAATGTTAACACAATATTTGCTATATTTGTCATGTCAGCTGTGTTTATGGTTATTACATTATTAATAATTAGGAAAATGTTAATGTTAATTAGATTATTGCTCGAGTATCTGCTATTTCCTCCTCTCATGTGAGCGAGTGCACATGCTAATATACTATCATTTAAAATAAAATTGAAGCTCCAACAGTTTCTCTGTTCATGATTTTACTATTTTAAATAAGCTCTGATAAAATGACAGTAAAGCACAGGTAAGCAGTACTAACTACTCTAAGATATGCTAGAGTTTCTGGGTCCTAAGCTCAGTAAGTACCAGTGCCAGCAGGGGGCAGAGCCGGTCCATTACTTACAGATCCAGCACCTTCACCACTGGACTGACCACTGGTCTTTTAACCTCTTATAAGCTTCATAAGTTTAGAGAAACACAACAAGATCAAGTTGTGACCATACCTCTTCTTTCTTCCCCAGATATTCTTTTTGGGATGTAAGAAATGCGTCTGGTGTCCTGTCGGTTTGTGCTTCCCTGTCGAAGCATTTATGGGTAAAGATGCCTAAATGAACCAGCAGCTGAGATCATTAAGAAGACTAAAGCATACGATCATAGAAAGCTCCCAGCAGAAGTACAGGGAGGATATCTGGACAGTAAATCACTGAATCAGAGTAAATATGAGGTCAGAGTTGAAAGGAATCGGTTTTGTATCTTTATAAATAATGTTGTAAAAGCAGCATCTTATGACTAGAACTGGAGCTTCACCTTCAAACTCTATCCGCGGAAACAGGAGCTCGAGCTGAACAGCGCTGAAGGAGTCCTGCATAACAACGGTTGCTAAGCAGTGATTGGAGGGTTAAGAAAATAAGGCGGGGCTTGAAGGGAGACAGCGCGCTGTGGAAAGTGCTAAACTCTCATTAAAGAAATCAAATCTCAGCAAAATCTGCATTTAAGCCCCAAATTTAGCTCCTAGATATGAAGAAAGACAAGAGAATCAGCAGAGTGATGAGTGTTTACTGTAGTTCTGTTAGTAATCCCACTGTTTTTAGAATGGAGCTGGAATCTGATTACTGCCTTTTTCCTCTGGAACTGGACTTTTTTCTATCCTGATTACAGAAAACTGTTACATGCATTGTGTTTCCAGCCAACCCTGGATGATACACTCCTAATATTTCACTCCTAATAGTGTGGAGCCAGCAGAGAACCACGCCCCCGTGTGTGACGTCATAATAGAGTCACGCCCACGCAACGTTCCATATTTAATGGCTGGTCTCTCAGTACTGTAATCAGTAGATGTGTGACTGTGGAGGAGAGCACATCTCAGAAGACTTCTCATCAGGATCTACAGAAGATGGAAGAGGAAGATGGACCCATTATTCTTGCCCCCTCCCTTCGAGAGAGCATCAGGAGGAAGCAGCAGGAGTACATGGAGAAAATGAGACTCATGATGGACGACCCAAATGTGGGCGTTCAGGAGTCCCGCATGGACCCTTCACCAACCTGCAGTTTGCCTCCTATAAGGCAGAGGGTCAGAGTTCAAGCCCCACAGGTGAAAGAACAGACTGAGCACCTGAAATTTCCAGTTCTCCACACCCCTGTCCCTCCACCTGCTGCTGCCAAGTCCAGCAGGGTTCCAGCATTAAAGGGTCTGAACAATAAGGTGTGTGATGGGAAGGGGGCCTATGGGAACTCGTGCACACTCGAGGAGTTCCTCTCACTCCCCTTGGTCTGCACACCTGTCCCTCCACCTGCTGCTGCCAAAACCAGCAGATTTTCCAGGCTGAGGGGCCTGAATGTGGAGACCAACAAGACTTATGGGAACTCGTTCACTCTTGAGGAATTTCTTTCACGCCCTGTGCTCTACACACCTGTCCCTCCACCTGCCAAAGCGATGGAACTTAAAAAAGAGAACAAGGCCTACGATGCACCAGGTAAGTTACAGTACCTTTAAAAATAATAGTCTATTGTCTTTAACCTAGAGTACTTACCTCTCAGGAGTTATGTAGCATCCCCACAAACTCCATATAGCTCAGAAACACAAAGTCTTTAAATTAGAAATATATATATATATATATATATATATATATATATATATAATATATAAAACTATGTATGATAATTAAATATGGTCCTTGTGACCCTATTTTTATGATTTTATAATAAAAATGAATAAAAAATGGTTTAGGTGCTCTAACCATGCTCATTTAATCACAGGTAGCAAGATCCCCAGGTGGGTAGGCCTAGGTAGGCAGAGGAAGAATCCAGTAGAAGCTGATGTGCAGCCTGTACCTAACAGAGCTCTCCAGAGTGAGACTGGACTTAGGCAGGAGACAAGGACAGAGGGTCAGGACGAGGCTGCAGGCCAAACAACTGCTCCCAAAGTGGTTAGACAGAGCAGGGGAGCAGAAACCAGCAAGGAGCCTGTCAACAACAGTGCTGCTCCACACCTTGCTGAAGGGAGTCAGGGAAGAGGAGAGGTGTTGGAGATCCCAGCCCTGACTAGTGAGCAGCCCCTTGACAGGCCTGAGCTGGCACTCGGCCAGGCATTTAGCCTGCTGCAGGATGAGGAATGGTATGTCTTTAGTGAGCTGGAGTAGACCCACCACCCTTCCACTGATCATTCAGAATTAAGATCCAGTTCTAATGGAGCAGTGATGTGTTTTAGAGTAGTGCTCAGACTAGAGTTAGAATAGCTGAAGTTACCTGAGAATATACAACAAAAATGCTTTGGAGTATCCAGATAAAATTAGTGATGGAATCTTCTAAACATGAGAGTCTATAAAGTGTCTGAAGAGAATTCCCAATGATCTCCATCTACTGCTGCTCCTCTGTTGTTAAATGTTCAGTGTATTGACTGAATCAGTCTTTATCATTCCTACTGTAATAACACCACCTTCCAGTCGTGTTCACCTCATTCTAATGTCTTGCTTTTGAAACAGGGAGAGGAAGATGGAGGGGCTGAAAGTGCTGCGCGCTCTGGCGGAACACCATGCAGAGGTTCTTCTGCCTGAGCTACGTGACGTCTGCTTGGCCCTCATCAAGGAGGTAAGGCCCACACTTCATACACACTCTGGACAACAGCTTCTGTAATGACATTATTCTAATTAATGCTAAAGCAAGTGTCAGTGGTTGAGTTAGAGACAGAGGCTCACTGTGCTTCTTTTGTCTCCACTGTCTCAGGTGAAGAACCTGCGCTCCATGGTGTCTCGTGCCGCCATGACCACCCTGTCCCAGCTGTACGCCCACCTGCAGCGGAAGATGGACAACGAGTTGGACAGCACTGCCTGTGTCCTCCTGCACAAGGCTGGGGAATCCAGTCACTTCATCAAAGAGGACGTAGAGGTGGCCCTCAGCACAATGGTGCAGAACTGCTCGCCTGGCCGGGTCCTGCACGCTCTACTGGCTGGTGGATTTAGGTAAACATCACATTCCATGTTCATTAATAGATTTGAACTGTAAACTAAATGTAGTGGTCATGTGATCAATATCAGTGGTCATTCTAAAGACACAGTACAAACTGGCAGCACTGATGTACGGCTGAGTCTCTTCCTACATTTTGGAGAAGATCTTGCTAGAAGGTGAGTCTAGAGTTCACCTGTGTGTAAACGCTGGATGTGTATCTTACTGTGTTCACTCTCCTCTCTCCAGCCACAGAAACGCAGCAGTGAGAAGATGCACTGCACTGCATCTGGAGAAGCTCTCTTACAAGTTGGGGGCTTCTCGTGTGCTGACCAGCAAGAAGGAATTTACCAACAGGTTCCTGACTGCCGTCAGCAAACTGGCCCTGGACTCCGCACAGGAAGTGAGGTAAGCTGTTGCTGTTTTTACACCTATTGGGTCAGAACTGAACCCATCAGCATGTTTTCTTCACCAGCCAGCACTGAAAATGACCTTTTATCATTCTTCCTCCACAGACTCCATGCTCGAAACACCCTGAGATTTCTGGGGAGCCACGAGGACTGTGTGAAGATGGTGGACAGATTTGTGTCTTCAAGAGACAAAAGATCAATCATGGACATCATCACCAAGAGCAGGTAAAAAGAAGAAACTAATCTTTAAACAAATGAAAAATACACTTTATGATGATCAAAGACTTTATTATTAATGAGTTTGATTATTAATGAGGTTTTTTGTCTCCTTTTTTAAATATACAGATGAAACCAGCAGAATAATGAAGAACAGATGCTCCAGTGATGATCAACAGAGACGTCCATCATTTCTAACATTTCTGCAGAATTCAGTGGTTGAGATGTAAGTAAAGTCATTCAGAGTGGTTTGGTGTGAAATGCTCCGTTCTAGAGAAACTTACAGAGTCAGAACTGTTCACAGTGGAGGTGATGGGAACCAGACGTCTGAAGAGTGGAATGCCTCTAAAAGCTCCATCAGCGAGTGTCCTCTCTCACGTGTCGACGAGAGCTGAGCTTTTATGCTGCGGGTGCTCCTTCCTGAACAAGCAGCAGCTATCTGTGATCAGAGGTAGAGAACCCAGCATGAACGGTCAGGCGACCCAGCAACCCCACCTTCCTCTCACCACAGTCCCCCTCTTAGAGTCCAGCCACCAGGGTTGAACGTGAGGTGCACCCCGGTGTTTGGGCAACCTCTGGGGAGTCCGGTGAAGGGAGGCGGTGTCACTGTGTGACATGGTTGCCACGGAGACCCAGCGTGCTCTGTCCCGGGTCCCACGGCTGGTGGGGGCTCGGGCAGGGCCGGGTGTGGATCATTGTCTGCGTGCTCCAGGTCCTCAGACCACGTGCAGCAGCAGCAATATCCCTTCTCTGTGTTGTCGCAGTTCTTATCTCAGTGTTTCTCCTGTAGGCACCACTCACACCACCCTTCAAACGTCTGATTCCGATCACCTCCACTGTAAACAGTTCTGACTCTGTAAGTTTCTCTAGAACGGAGCATTTCACACCAAACCACTCTGAATGACTCTGTTTACATCTTAACCATTTAATTCTGCAGGAAGCAGCAACATCTAATAAACTCTGATAAAACTACATCAGTCTCTCTCTCATCAATAGAAGTTTAGCACTGGAGCTACGAGGCTAATGTAGGTGAAGTAATGACCAAACACGGACAAAAGTCCAGATAAAAATCAGACTTCCAGACTCCACTACAATAGCAGTAACAGCTCTGTACAAGTACACAGTGAAATGAAATTCAGCATTTTTCCAGAACAAGGTGCAACATGGAACAAAACCAGAACAAAAACAATACAGTACAGGACAGACTGCAGAAAGTGCAACGTGCAAGACAATACAATAAATACAATAAATACGACTCAATTCTGAGTAGAGGTAATGAGTGTAAGGTGCATAGATATTTAACAGGTAGGTATTGATACTAAGGTGCAGAGAAATTTAACATGCTGTGACATTATATGCAGACAGCTTAAAATGCACATGACACATGAAACACAGCAGGTACTGAGGTAGTAAAGTATGGAATAAATAAAGAATAAATAGGATGCAGACAGATTAAAATGTCGTGGGGGTGGGGGAGTTTAGTTCAGTCTCTGTTGTTTAAAAGTCTGACTGCTTTTGGGACAAAGCTATTGCAGAACCGTGCAGTGACAGCATGGATGCTCCTGTACCTTCTGCCAGACGGTAGCAGTGAAAAAAGTCCATGTGAGGGATGAGTGAGGTCATTCACAATGCTGATGGCCTTACGGGTGCAGTGTGTGAATGTCTGTGACAGAGGGGAGAGAGACCCCTATGATCTTCTCAGCTGTCCTCACTATTCGCTGTAGGGTCTTGCGGTCTGAGGCATTACAATTACCAAACCAGGCGATGATGCAGCTGCTCAGGATGCTCTCCACTGCCCTTCTGTAGAACATGCCGAGGATTGGAGGAGGAAGATGAGCTTTCCTCAGTCTCCTCACGAAGTAGACGTGTTGCTCTGCTTTCTTGGCTATGGAGCTGGTGTTGAGGGACCATGTGAGGTTCTTTGTGATGTGGATGCTGAGGAACGTTAGGTACTAAAGCAGTCCAGAATGAGCGTTGATGTAATGGCAGCGTTTACTCAGTGGGGGCAGGAGTGTGTGTGCTGAACATCCTGCTCTTCTGTGGGCTCTAGAAAAGGTCTGGAGGTGGAGGCTGGAGACTCTTCCTGTGTGAGAGAAGGTTTGAACTGAACACTGGAGTAGTGAACGTCATCCTGATCTCCTTAAAATGTCTTTACTAAGAGTCACAAATGACCTACTTACTTCATGTGATAGGGGCTGCACTAATATTCTTGTGCTGCTTGACCTTCCAGATAATTTCACATTCATAAGCAGAGAAGCTTCTGTTCCTTAAACAGAAACAGGAATTCAGTAATCAGTAGACACAGGCTTCAACATCTACAACTTCCTGCCTCAAGTAAAATGCTGTGAGGGCTGTTAAAGATCCGAAGATCATCAGCTTCATACAGACAGAGTGTCCTACTGATCTCCACATTTGCTAGCTAGTGAACAGCGGATCACCATGATCTTTACCAGTAACATTAGCTTGCTAGCTGACATCAGTCTAACGTTAAAGTGACCTTCATACCGTTACAGTGAGCATCTACAGCTCTATTACTGTAAATACTGCTGTCCTTCTAAACCTACATGAAGCTGAAACAGCACTGTGTTCTCCGGCTGATCCTGGGGACTGGCTGTTTCTCTCTTTTTC
This sequence comes from Salminus brasiliensis, assembly GCF_030463535.1. Classification (NCBI taxonomy): domain Eukaryota; kingdom Metazoa; phylum Chordata; class Actinopteri; order Characiformes; family Bryconidae; genus Salminus; species Salminus brasiliensis. The sequence continues at coordinate 4,390,656 of NC_132902.1, read as the reverse complement.
AAATATCTCGTGATGTCCATGGTGTTCACGTTACTGTCGACTGACAGCGCGACGAGGGCATGAAGGAGGAGAAATGGGCTGTGTCCCAAATACCATGTTTAAAAACACGCGCTCTGAAGGGCTCCTGACTTATTGCGCTGCTCGCTGTTGATACCAAAAAGAGTAGACTTTGAGGAGAACTGCAGAGTGTAGGGTGTGATTTGGGACTGGGCCATGGTGACCTATAGGAGTGTAAGGGTGCCACTGCTAATATGTGAAGTGCACAGAGTGAGAAGCAGCGCTAAAGGATCTGCATCCTCCCCTCAACCCCCGCGGAGTCGCCTATGGTCAGTGCAGTCCGTGCAGCAGGTCTGAGTGTTTTGGCACGAATCTATAAATATAATAAATATATATAATCGATCTATATCGATATTTAAATAATTTAAAAATGAATTATTATCCGTTGTGCTCGTGCTATAAGATTATTTCTATATAATTAGATCATCTACAAACAGTTAATCAGGTGTTACTTGTTATAGGATACAGCGCTTATAAACCTTATAAGGAATAAAATGATGTCACAGTCGGCGCCGCCCGTCAGCCCAGTGGTGAAGGTGCAGGACCTGGAAGTAATGGACCCACGAGTCGTGGGCTCGACTCCCGGCTCTGCCCCCTCCTGACACTGGTAAGCGTATATACTAGGCAAAGGTTCACGAGTTTGGACGCAAGAACCCTGCCTTAGAGAATCTAGTGTCGCTTACCTGTGCCAGTAGGGGGCGCAGTCCAGAGCTTCCCTCCTGCACCTTTGCTAAGGGGTGGGCGGTGCCGCTTTTTGATGAAACTTTTTACTATTATTTTTATTATTTAAAAAACAATAACTACATATTAAAAGAACAGCAACACTAATAATTATTATTAATTATAAAATAATAATTATTATAATTTACAGTAATTACTCCTCTATCATTGGTTGTAAGATTGTAAGGCTGTAAGATTATCATGATAACTCAATATAATCAACAAAACTAACATTTCAGATCTGTACTGTTATTTAGTCGGAGCTTATTTAAAATAGTGAAACTGGGTGTTGATATTTCAGAGCTGATCTTGTTAAAGGCAGAGAGAGTAGATGTAACCCTGTGGAGAGTGAAGCTGCTCTAATGGTGGAGTTAAAGAGAGTGTAAAGCTCTGCAGACATGCAGTGAATATTCTGCTCTACAGAGGAGAAATACGCGCCTCTATGCTGTGCTGTGCTCCTGGAAGTTCTGCTGGCTGATGGATCATTTTGTAAAACGGCTTTAAAGAGCTGACACTGTCTGGTAAGTAAGTTTACTGTGTTCTAAACAGCAAACAGCATTTTTTTCAACCCGACATCATTTCAGAGTTAAAACAGTGTTAGCTCCTTAGCTAACGATGCTGCTAGCAGCTCCACCCTAAACTGAGGCTTTCATAATGGGAGCGTTAGCATGGTGGCTAAGTGGGTAGGAGCCCATAGTGTTAACTAGTTCTCTGACTGCATGATGGGTTTGTTTAACATGGCTTAACTCAGGACTCTGAAACATGAGCCAGCATCAACTTTGTTGAGTCCTGAGTGAATTTGCCATGTTTACAGAAGCTGGAGTGATGTTAGACAGTTAGGGAGAGCTCAGTAACTCGCTGTATTTTGAGAAGTGCAGGGTGGATGATATGAAGGGCAGTTGGCTCCTAACGGGACAAGGTGTCTGCTTTGCTCATAATAACTGGATGCTCTCTTTAAAGAAGGTGTGTAAACAGATCAGCCATATCATTAATACCACTTGTCTAATATGGGTTGGTCCCCCTTGTGCTGCATTAACAGATTTGAGCATTAGAGGCATGAACTCTACAAGACCTCTGAAGGGTTTCTGTGTTATTTGGCACCAAAACATAATCAGCAGATCTTTTACGTTCTGTAAGTTGTGAGATGGGGCCTCAATAGACGCCCCATCAATGAGCCTCAGGTGCCAATGACCCTGTTGCTGAAGATTCACCTGGAACCTTCTGGGTCACTGGGTGAAATGAAGAAGGCTGAGAGCACTGCCTGTGTTCTCCTGCACAAGATTCAGGAATTCAGCCACTTCATCAGAGAGGACGTGAAGGTGGCATGGTGCAGAACTGCTCGCCTGGCCGGGTCCTGTGCGCTCTACTGTCTGGTGGATTCAGGTAAACATCAAATTCCATATTCATTAATAGATTTAAACTGTAAACTAAATGAAGTGGTCAGTGGTCATTCTAAAGACACAGTACAAACTGGCAGCACTGATGTACGGCTGAGTCTCTTCCTACATTTTGGAGAAGATCTTGCTAGAAGGTGAGTCTAGAGTTCACCTGTGTGTAAACGCTGGATGTGTATCTTACTGTGTTCACTCTCCTCTCTCCAGCCACAGAAACGCAGCAGTGAGGAGATGCACTGCACTGCATCTGGAGAAGCTCACCCACTTGTTGGGGGCTTCTCGTGTGCTGACCAGCAAGAAGGAATTTACCAGCAGGTTCCTGACCGCCGTAAGCAAACTGGCCCTGGACTCCGCACAGGAAGTGAGGTAAGCAGTTGCTTGCTTTTACACCTATTCGATCAGAACTGAACCCATCAGCATGTTTTCTTCACCAGCCAGCACTGAAAATGACCTTTTATCATTCTTCCTCCACAGACTCCATGCTCGAAACACCCTGAGATTTCTGGGGAGCCACGAGGACTGTGTGAAGATGGTGGACAGATTTGTGTCATCAAGGGACAAAAGATCAGTCATGGACATCATCACCAAGAGCAGGTAAGAAGAAGAAGAAAGTGATCTTTAAACAAATGAAAAATACACTTTATGATGATCAAAGACTTTATTAATAATGAGTTTTTTGTGTCTCCTTTTTTAAATATACAGATGAAACCAGCAGAATAATGAAGAACAGCTGCTCCAGTGATGATTAAAAGAGACGTCCATCATTTCTAACATTTCTGCAGAATTAAATGGTTAAGATGTAAGTAAAGTCATTCAGAGTGGTTTGGTGTGAAATGCTCCGTTCTAGAGAAACTTGCAGAGTCAGAACTCTTCACAGTGGAGGTGATGGGAACCTGACGTCCTGCATTTGTCTGTCAATTACTTCTCCTAAATTCTCCATTCTGTGTGTTTTCAGTTTTTAGGGATGGAAAAGTTGAAGTTGCACAAATACAGTAATGTGTGCTACTTGTGTTATCTATACTACTCTTGGGCTTGAAAACACTTAGAGAGTGTAGAAGGAGTTCTTCAGTCTGAACACTAATCCCACTGTTCCCTAGCTAACACACTGTAATCCAGTTAGCTGCATAATATTATGCCCTTATTTACAAGGGATGTAAACTACTGTGATGTTAATCATAGGGCTGCTGTATTACACCTAGTGATCACTGCCAGCTCAGAAGGAATGAGTGGTGTAGCAGATGTAGGTGATCAGTATAAAGCTTTTGGTGAGTCTGAATCAGAGAGATTAATAACAGAGACTAAAGTCAGAAATGACATTTGGGCTCCATCCAGTCTGCAGCAGCCTAATGAAGAAATCTGCATTTAACTGTATTTAAAAGATTCTGAGATTTGTCTGTTAGTCAAGTCAAGTCAAGTCAAGTCAAGTCAAGTGGGTTTATTGTCATTTCAACTACATACAGAGTACACAGTGAAACGAAACAACGTTCCTCCCGGACCATGGTGCAACATAGACAGTGCATACAAGACACAAGTGCAACACAAACAAACAAGTGCGGACAGACAACACAGTACAGACAGAGGATAATAAATAATGACTGTAGTGTGCAAGTTGTGCAATGTGCGATAAATAGAGTCCAGTGAGGTAGTAAAGTTGTCAGTGCAAATGCTTGTGCAAAAAATGCTTCCCATGTTATCTGGGATAAATGGTTGGAAAGAGAGAGAGAGGGAGGGAGAGAGAGAGAGAGAGAGAGAGGGAGAGTGTAAGATATCAGTTCAGGAGTTGAGTTGTGTTGAGGAGTCTGATGGCTTGGGGGAAGAAGCTGTTGCAGAGTCTGGTCGTGTTGGACCGGATGCTGCGGTACCTTCTTCCTGATGGCAGGAGGGAGAACAGACTGTGTGAAGGGTGGGTGGAGTCATCCACAATGCTGGTTGCTTTGCGGATGCAGCGGGTGGTGTAAATGTCCATGACGGAGGGGAGAGAGACTCCGATGATCTTCTCAGCTGTCCTCACAATGCGTTGGAGGGACTTGCGGTCAGAGGCTGTGCAGGTCCCAAACCAGGCAGTGATGCAGCTGCTTAGGATGCTCTCTATGGTTCCCCTATAGAAGAGGGTGAGGATGGGTGGAGGGAGACGGGCCTTTCTCAGCTTCCGGAGGAAGTAGAGACGCTGTTGGGCTTTCTTGGCTGTAGAGCTGGTGTTCAGGGACCAGGTGAGGTTCTCCGCTAGGTGGACACCAAGGAACTTGGTGCTCTTAACGATCTCCACAGAGGAGCCGTTGATGTTAAGCGGAGAGTGGTCCGGTCTTGATTTCCTGAAGTCAACAACCATTTCCTTGGTCTTCTCTACATTCCAGTGAAGGTTGTTGACTGTACACCAGTCTGTCAGCTGCTGCACCTCCTCTCTGTATGCTGACTCGTCGCCTTTGCTGATGAGACCCAGCACAGTTGTATCATCGGCGAACTTTATGATGCTGTTAGAACTGTGTTTCGCAACACAGTCATGAGTCAGCAGGGTGAACAGCAGAGGACTCAGTACACTGCCCTGAGGTGCCCCAGTGTTCATGGTGATGGTGCTGGAGCTGCTGTCCCCGAACCGGACTAACTGGGGCCTTCCTGTCAGGAAGTCCAGGATCCAGTTGCAGAGGGGGGTGTTGAGGCCCAGCAGGCTTAACTTCCTCGTGAGGTTCTGTGGGATGATGGTGTTGAATGCTGAACTGAAGTCTATGAACAGCATTCTGACGTAGGTGTCCTTCTTCTCCAGGTGGGTAAGGGAGAGATGAAGGGTGGTGGTGATGGCATCGTCCGTGGAGCGGTTGGGACGATATGCAAATTGCAGAGGGTCCAATGAAGAGGGCAGTTGGTTCTTGATGTTCCTCATGACTAACCTCTCGAAGCACTTCATGATGATGGGCATGAGAGCTACGGGACGGTAGTCATTGAGGCAGGACACCGTGGACTTCTTCGGCACGGGGACGATGGTGGTGGTCTTGAGGCACGTTGGGACAGTGGAGCTGCGCAGGGAGACGTTGAAGATGTCCGTGAGAACATCTGTCAGCTGGTCTGCACACTCTCTGAGCACTCTGCCGGGGATGTTGTCTGGTCCTGCAGCTTTTCGTGGGTTGACTCTGCGCAGAGTTTTCCTCACGTCCACTGCAGTCAGGCACAACACCTGCTCGTCCGGCTTAGTTGTAAATATACTAGTAAATTTATGAACTAGTACTTAAGTACTCAACCCATTTAGTATGAACTTATTAATATTAAGTTATATAATATATATATATATATATATATATAAAATTACTTATATTGTAATAATAATGTATTAAAAATGCATTTTTGTGAAGTGTATTAAAGTGACCACTCTGTGTTGAGGTTTTTAATTCCGGACCATGTTTCCTTGTTGCTTGTGACAGTGTGTAACCAATCAATTACATTGACTGATGCCTTCACCCCCAGTAAGAAAGAAATCCAGGACTGGAATCAGGAATATTAATGTTAATATATTTAATGTATATTTTAAAATGTTTCTAATAAACTCAGTTGTAAAACCTAATAAATGTTTTAATTTCATTTCAAGTTTAAGTATAAAAAGTAGCAAAATAGTTTAATTCTAGCTCTCTTTAAGTGTACTGATCATTAGTGAATCTACAAGAACACTTTAGTTCACTGTAGCTTAATAAAGCTGAACACGCTGGACTCTAATGTTTTGGCGCTAGGACCCAGGGGGAAGAACAGCTCACTGACGGAGCGAGAAGGGAGGCTCCGCCCTATATGCAAATAGGTAGTGTGAGGAACCAATGGGAAAGATGTGAGTGTTACTCAGAGGTTGGGGTACAGAAACAAGCCCCGCAGCTCCGCTGTATTTTACTGAACCCTCCTCTCATGAGAGAGGAAGCTGCTTTATTGTTCAGCTTTTATGAATCTTAAATAAAGATGGGAGTTTTCTCTCCTCTCTTCAGCTCTGCTTCTCTTCTCCTTTAGTTTGGAGCTGTTTTTATTCTCTTCTCTTTTCTTCTCTGTTCTGTTCGCAGTGATAAGCTCTGTACCGCCAGTCTGTGTCTGTCGCCCTCTGCTGGCAGCTGGAGGCACAGACTGACCCTTTACACCACAATTTAGTACAATGTACAGATGAGCATATAAGAGTTGTATTTTGTTGTGAAGGAGGCATTTTAGAGACACATGATCAACAGTTAAACTATTTAAGATTTTCTTTTTCCTTTTTGTTTGCAGAGAAAACCTCTTTATACAGAACCAGTAGCGCTCTGTGCCACAGCTGGCTCCTAAACTGTTCACATTCTTTTGTAGTTATTTGACAAAAACCGAGAACCACAACTTAGAGGAATGTGAAAATGGTCATACTAGAGTTGTAGGTTGTTGTAAAGGAGGCATCGGATACAGCTTCTGTTGGAGACATATGATGAACCGTTTAGACGCTGTTAAAGTTTCTTTATTCAGCCTCTTTATACTGAACCAGTTTTGTAGTCTGTGTCGCCCTCTGCTGGCAGCTGGCGGTAAATGCAGCCTCTGTTCACCGTTCTGATGCGATGGAAGTTATAAGACAAAAATTGCCCACCACAATTAAGTGAAAGTTATGGGCATATAATATTTATAGCTTCTTGTGAAGAATTCAGTTAATACAATACAACTCAGTTGATACTAAAGTTCATTATTTTCTCTTCTGTTTTGTTTGCAGAGAAAACCTCTTTATACAGAACCAGTAGAACTGTGTGCCGCCGTCGCCCTCTGCTGGCAGCTGTCTGCATAGCCTGAACCCCTTACCCTGTTCAAATATTGAAATTATTAGACAAAACCGATAATCACAATGTAGTGGACTGTAAAATAGAGCGGTAGTTTGGTGTGAAGGAGGCACCTCATAAATATATATATATATATATATATATATATATATATATATATATATATATATGATGAACCTATTATATATATATATGAAGACGCTACTAAAATGTCTTTATTCAGAACCAGTTTTGCAGTCTGTGCTGCGTCGCCCTCTGCTGGCAGCTGGTGGTAAATGCAGCCTCTGTTCACCGTTCACAAGTCCTTAGACAAAAACTGACCACCACAATTAAGTGAAAGTTGAATTTGGAAATTAAACAGTTATAGTTTGTTGTGAAGGAAGCAGTTAATAAAATACATCTTCTTTTGGAGCCATATGATCAACCAGCTGGTACGGGTATTATTAGACAAAAACTGACCAGCATAGTTTAGTTACTAAGGTGTGTTAAGCTTTATTAAGCTACAGTGGACTAAAGTGTTCTTGTAGAAGCACTAATGACCAGTACACTTAAAGAGGGCAAGAATGGACAAACTATTTGTCTTCTTTAATTGTAGAAAAATAGAAAAACTAACTTTGAAGGTTTACTTAGCTGAGCTAAAATGTAACTTAGACCTAAAATGTAACCTTTAAAATAACATACTAAACATACTACTGTACATGTATTAAAACCTATGTTTTACATTTACATAAACCTTTTCAGTTATGTTTAAGTCAATACCACATTACTATTGTACACAGATTATTAAAAATATACTAAAATATACAAAAAAATTTTCATTTAACAAAAAAATCAGTCCTGAATTTTGTTCTTGCTGGACTGTAAGAGAACAGTTAATGTAATTGATTGACCATGTAATGTTACACCCATCAATCCAGATTTGAAAACGTCTGTCAGATTTGACCTAATTAACATATTAACAATTACCATCTTCACAAATACAGATGGTATAATTCTGCATTAGTGATCACTTCATCATTCAGGCACCATCAAGCTCTTACTTTATTTTTATAAGGGAATAATTTAAATAATAATTATTGTTCAAACTTAAACACCATGGACATGGTAGAGTAAAAGCCAGTCCCCAGGATCAGCCGGAGAACACAGTGCTGTTTCAGCTTCATGTAGGTTTAGAAGGACAGCAGTATTTACAGTAATAGAGCTGTAGATGCTCACTGTAACGGTATGAAGTTCACTTTAACGTTAGACTGATGTCAGCTAGCAAGCTAATGTTACTGGTACAGATCATGGTGATCCGCTGTTCACTAGCTAGAAAATGTGGAGATCAGTAGGACCCTCTGGAGCTGAATCCTATAACAAGTAATACCTGAATAATACCAGTTTGTAGGTGATGCAATTATTGTTAAAAATGGTAAAACATTAGTAAGTCATTTAATAATTTTATAGCATGAGCACAGCAAATGTGTATTATTATATGTAGTATTTTTATTTATAGACTTATTGTGTTAAAGTTACAGCTATTCAAGTATTGTTACAGTTAAATTGTTATTATTATAATTTATTATTAATAATTATTATTATAATAATTAATGATAAACAATAAATTGACATTTTCGTGTAGTTAAATGTGTAACTACTGGTGAGTTGTGTTGCTGATCGGATCATAAACAGAAACATAGGAAGGAAGGTGTGTATCTGGTACAGTTTGCAGTGTAGTGGGTGAGTATAGTGATTATTATTCATAATAATATCCTCCTCCAAAGGCACTACCACCCACCCCTTAGCAAAGGCACTAGTTGGAGATTACTGGCTCTGGTATGCACTTTGACTTTTTTCCTTTGTAATTATTTTATTATATCATAGCACGAGCACAGTAAATCAAATGTTTTAAATGACTGTATATGGTAATTATTTCATTAATAATTGTAGTGTTTTACAGGGGCGATTGTAGGCTTAATATAATAAAGGATAAACTCTTTATTATCCTCCTCTTACCTGTTCTTCAATGATCAGGACCCTCACAGGACCACCAGAGAGCAGCTGTTATTTTGGTGGTGGATCATTCTCAGCACTGCAGTGACACTGATGTGGTGGTGGTGTGTTAGTGTGTGTTGTGCTGGTTCAAGTAGATCAGACACAGAAGAGCTGTTGGAGGTTTCTTACACTTTACACTATAACTTTAACACTATATTATCCTGCTCTTTTTCTCCTCTCTCTCTCTCTATTCTCATTCCTCCCTCTTTGAGCTGCTAACCAATTATCAAATACAACAAACAAACAATGAGTATTTCATCTCAGAGAAAAATAAATAGATCCATATCAGTTTAACTCATTTTTCTCATTGAATATTGAGCTTCTGTGGGCTAGGGTGACCAGATGAGAATGAGAGAGATTCAGGGCATGAGACTGGAGATGAGTGTCCTGACAGAATCATTATAATAATGTAGATCAGACACACCAATTCTAATAATCAGTTTTCAATATTATTACGATTATCAACAGGTAAACATTATCACATCAGATTATATCTGACTGATTACCACTTATCACACTTATCTCTCTCTCACACACACACACACACACACCTTCAGTTACATGTTGCATCCCAACTGCAAACTTACTACTAATACTAGTTCATTTCTGAAGTATGTAATATAGATAGGGTCAAAGTAGAGGATACTCAAATATTCACGGTATCACTAATATGCTAATTTGCATATTTGTGACATCACCACATTGTATTTACATGCTGCCTAGTGTCAGGTGGTCAGATCATTCCTTTACATCTCACTGCTTCTCTCTTACACACTTACGCTCTGTACATGATCACAACATATTTACACAAGAGAGATGTGCAGATTTCAAAAGAACAACAGTATGTACGTGTTGAATACATTTATATTTCATATATATTGGATTATATATTGATTGTATATTTGAACAGAATGGAGTTAAGGAGCTATATGCATTTATATGGAGTAACTTATCAGACACAAATTTGCTACAGATATGTTCAGTTTAGAATTTCAGACTCTCTTCTGGGAGCAGCGAAGGTTTGTACAAAAAGTCATTTGATTTGTCGCTCCTTGCATTTTTGTAAATTATTTGCTTGGGATCTGAACATTTGCATTATTCCAATGAGAAAATCACAAATTTGACACCAGAGAAATGCCTAAAGAGTAAAGTGTTATTTAAAGTTCTTCATACTGTCCACATGCAGTGCAGGCTGAACCTTTAAGTTCAGCACATTGGACAGTTCTAGCTAAACAACCCGGTTAGGTTGAGATTATTATTATTATTATTATTATTATTATTATTATTATTTCCTGCAATGTTAACACAATATTTGCTATATTTGTCATGTCAGCTGTGTTTATGGTTATTACATTATTAATAATTAGGAAAATGTTAATGTTAATTAGATTATTGCTCGAGTATCTGCTATTTCCTCCTCTCATGTGAGCGAGTGCACATGCTAATATACTATCATTTAAAATAAAATTGAAGCTCCAACAGTTTCTCTGTTCATGATTTTACTATTTTAAATAAGCTCTGATAAAATGACAGTAAAGCACAGGTAAGCAATACTAACTACTCTAAGATATGCTAGAGTTTCTGGGTCCTAAGCTCAGTAAGTACCAGTGCCAGCAGGGGGCAGAGCCGGTCCATTACTTACAGATCCAGCACCTTCACCACTGGACTGACCACTGGTCTTTTAACCTCTTATAAGCTTCATAAGTTTAGAGAAACACAACAAGATCAAGACCATACGTCCTCTTTCTTCCCCAGATATTCTTTTTGGGATGTAAGAAATGCGTCTGGTGTCCTGTCGGTTTGTGCTTCCCTGTCGAAGCATTTATGGGTAAAGATGCCTAAATGAACCAGCAGCTGAGATCATTAAGAAGACTAAAGCATACGATCATAGAAAGCTCCCAGCAGAAGTACAGGGAGGATATCTGGACAGTAAATCACTGAATCAGAGTAAATATGAGGTCAGAGTTGAAAGGGATCGGTTTTGTATCTTTATAAATAATGTTGTAAAAGCAGCATCTTATGACTAGAACTGGAGCTTCACCTTCAAACTCTATCCGCGGAAACAGGAGCTCGAGCTGAACAGCGCTGAAGGAGTCCTGCAGAACAACGGTTGCTAAGCAGTGATTGGAGGGTTAAGAAAATAAGGCGGGGCTTGAAGGGAGACAGCGCGCTGTGGAAAGTGCTAAACTCTCATTAAAGAAATCAAATCTCAGCAAAATCTGCATTTAAGCCCCAAATTTAGCTCCTAGATATGAAGAAAGACAAGAGAATCAGCAGAGTGATGAGTGTTTACTGTAGTTCTGTTAGTAATCCCACTGTTTTTAGAATGGAGCTGGAATCTGATTACTGCCTTTTTCCTCTGGAACTGGACTTTTTTCTATCCTGATTACAGAAAACTGTTACATGCATTGTGTTTCCAGCCAACCCTGGATGATACACTCCTAATATTTCACTCCTAATAGTGTGGAGGCAGCAGAGAACCACGCCCCCGTGTGTGACGTCATAATAGAGTCACGCAACGTTCCATATTTAATGGCTGGTCTCTCAGTACTGTAATCAGTAGATGTGTGACTGTGGAGGAGAGCACATCTCAGAAGACTTCTCATCAGGATCTACAGAAGATGGAAGAGGAAGATGGACCCATTATTCTTGCCCCCTCCCTTCGAGAGAGCATCAGGAGGAAGCAGCAGGAGTACATGGAGAAAATGAGACTCATGATGGACGACCCAAATGTGGGCGTTCAGGAGTCCCGCATGGACCCTTCACCAACCTGCAGTTTGCCTCCTATAAGGCAGAGGGTCAGAGTTCAAGCCCCACAGGTGAAAGAACAGACTGAGCACCTGAAATTTCCAGTTCTCCACACCCCTGTCCCTCCACCTGCTGCTGCCAAGTCCAGCAGGGTTCCAGCATTAAAGGGTCTGAACAATAAGGTGTGTGATGGGAAGGGGGCCTATGGGAACTCGTGCACACTCGAGGAGTTCCTCTCACTCCCCTTGGTCCGCACACCTGTCCCTCCACCTGCTGCTGCCAAAACCAGCAGATTTTCCAGGCTGAGGGGCCTGAATGTGGAGACCAACAAGACCTATGGGAACTCGTTCACTCTTGAGGAATTTCTTTCACGCCCTGTGCTCTACACACCTGTCCCTCCACCTGCCAAAGCGATGGAACTTAAAAAAGAAAACAAGGCCTACGATGCACCAGGTAAGTTACAGTACCTTTAAAAATAATATTGTCTATTGTCTTTAACCTGGAGTACTTACCTCTCAGGAGTTATGTAGCATCCCCACAAACTCCATATAGCTCAGAAACACAAAGTCTTTAAATTAGAACTATATATAAGATAATTAAATATGGTCCTTGTGACCCTATTCTTATGATTTTATAATAAAAATGAATGAAAATAGTTTAGGTGCTCTAACCATGCTCATTTAATCACAGGTAGCAAGATCCCCAGGTGGGTAGGCCTAGGTAGGCAGAGGAAGAATCCAGTAGAAGCTGATGTGCAGCCTGTACCTAACAGAGCTCTCCAGAGTGAGACTGGACTTAGGCAGCAGACAAGGACAGAGGGTCAGGACGAGGCTGCAGGCCAAACAACTGCTCCCAAAGTGGTTAGACAGAGCAGGGGAGCAGAAACCAGCAAGGAGCCTGTTAACAACAGGGCTGCTCCACACCTTGCTGAAGGGAGTCAGGGAAGAGGAGAGGTGTTGGAGATCCCAGCCCTGACTAGTGAGCAGCCCCTTGACAGGCCTGAGCTGGCACTCGGCCAGGCATTTAACCTGCTGCAGGATGAGGAATGGTATGTCTTTAGTGAGCTGGAGTAGACCCACCAACCTTGCACTGATCATTCAGAATTAAGATCCAGTTCTAATGGAGCAGTGATGTGTTTTAGAGTAGTGCTCAGACTAGAGTTAGAATAGCTGAAGTTACCTGAGAATATACAACTAAAATGCTTTGGAGTATCCAGATAAAATTAGTGATGGAATCTTCTAAACATCAGAGTCTATAAAGTGTCTGAAGAGAATTCCCAATGATCTCCATCTACTGCTGCTCCTCTGTTGTTAAATGTTCAGTGTGAATCAGTCTTTATCATTCCTACTGTAATAACACCACCTTCCAGACGTGTTCACCTCATTCTAATGTCTTGCTTTTGAAACAGGGAGAGGAAGATGGAGGGGCTGAAAGTGCTGCGCGCTCTGGCGGAACACCATGCAGAGGTTCTTCTGCCTGAGCTACATGACGTCTGCTTGGCCCTCATCAAGGAGGTAAGGCCCACACTTCATATACACTCTGGACAACAGCTTCTGTAATGACATTATTCTAATTAATGCTAAAGCAAGTGTCAGTGGTTGAGTTAGAGACAGAGGCTCACTGTGCTTCTTTTGTCTCCACTGTCTCAGGTGAAGAACTTGCGCTCCATGGTGTCTCGTGCCGCCATGACCACCCTGTCCCAGCTGTACGCCCACCTGCAGCGGAAGATGGACAACGAGTTGGACAGCACTGCCTGTGTCCTCCTGCACAAGGCTGGGGAATCCAGCCACTTCATCAAAGAGGACGTAGAGGTGGCCCTCAGCACAATGGTGCAGAACTGCTCGCCTGGCCGGGTCCTGCACGCTCTACTGGCTGGTGGATTCAGGTAAACATCACATTCCATGTTCATTAATAGATTTGAACTGTAAACTAAATGTAGTGGTCATGTGATCAATATCAGTGGTAATTCTAAAGCCACATTACAAACTGGCAACTAGCACTGATGTACGGCTGAGTCTCTTCCTACATTTTGGAGAAGATCTTGCTAGAAGGTGAGTCTAGAGTTCACCTGTGTGTAAACGCTGGATGTGTTTCTTACTGTGTTCACTCTCCTCTCTCCAGCCACAGAAACGCAGCAGTGAGAAGATGCACTGCACTGCATCTGGAGAAGCTCTCTTACAAGTTGGGGGCTTCTCGTGTGCTGACCAGCAAGAAGGAATTCACCAGCAGGTTCCTGACTGCCGTCAGTAAACTGGCCCTGGACTCCGCACAGGAAGTGAGGTAAGCTGTTGCTGTTTTTACACCTATTGGGTCAGAACTGAACCCATCAGCATGTTTTCTTTACCAGCCAGCACTGAAAATGACCTTTTATCATTCTTCCTCCACAGACTCCATGCTCGAAACACCCTGAGATTTCTGGGGAGCCACGAGGACTGTGTGAAGATGGTGGACAGATTTGTGTCTTCAAGAGACAAAAGATCAATCATGGACATCATCACCAAGAGCAGGTAAGAAGAAGAAGAAAGTGATCTTTAAACAAATGAAAAATACACTTTATGATGATCAAATACTTTATTATTAATGAGTTTGATTACTAATGAGGTTTTTGTGTCTCCTTTTTTAAATATACAGATGAAACCAGCAGAATAATGAAGAACAGATGCTCCAGTGATGATCAACAGAGACGTCCATCATTTCTAACATTTCTGCAGAATTCAGTGGTTGAGATGTAAGTAAAGTCATTCAGAGTGGTTTGGTGTGAAATGCTCCGTTCTAGAGAAACTTACAGAGTCAGAACTGTTCACAGTGGAGGTGATGGGAACCAGACATCTGAAGAGTGGAATGCCTCTAAAAGCTCAATCAGCGAGTGTCCTCTCTCCCGTGCTGACGAGAGCTGAGCTTTTATGCTGCGGGTGCTCCTTCCTGAACAAGCAGCAGCTGTCTGTGATCAGAGGTAGAGAACCCAGCATGAACGGTCAGGCGACCCAGCAACCCCACCTTCCTCTCACCACAGTCCCCCTCTTAGAGTCCAGCCACCAGGGTTGAACGTGAGGTGCACCCCGGTGTTTGGGCAACCTCTGGGGAGTCCGGTGAAGGGAGGTGGTGTCACTGTGTGACATGGTTGCCACGGAGACCCAGCGTGCTCTGTCCCGGGTCCCACGGCTGGTGGGGGCTCGGGCAGGGCCGGGTGTGGATCATTGTCTGCGTGCTCCAGGTCCTCAGACCACGTGCAGCAGCAGCAATATCCCTTCTCTGTGTTGTCGCAGTCCTTGGCTCTGTTTCTCTCCTAGGCACCACTTGCACCACCCTTCAAACGTCTGGTTCCGATCACCTCCACTGTGAACAGTTCTGACTCTGTAAGTTTCTCTAGAATGGAGCATTTTACACCAAACCACTCTGAATGACTCTGTTTACATCTTAACCATTTAATTCTGCAGGAAACAGCAACATCTAATAAACTCTAATTAAACTAACATCAGTCTCTCTCTCATCAATAGAAGTTTAGCACTGGAGCTACGAGGCTAATGTAGGTGAAGTAATGACCAAACAGTCCAGATAAAAATCAGACTTCCAGACTCCACTACAATAGCAGTATCAGCTTTGTACAAGTACACAGTGAAGTGAAATTCAGAATTTTTCCAGAACAAGGTGCAACATGGAACAAAACCAGAACAAAAACAATACAGTACAGGACAGACTGCAGAAAGTGCAACGTGCAAGACAGTACAATAAATACAATACATACGACTCAATTCTGAGTAGAGGTAATGAGTGTAAGGTGCATAGATATTTAACAGGTAGGTATTGATACTAAGGTGCAGAGAAATTTAACATGCTGTGACATTATATGCAGACAGCTTAAAATGCACATGACACATGAAACACAGCAGGTACTGAGGTAGTAAAGTATGGAATAAATAAAGAATAAATAGGATGCAGACAGATTAAAATGCTGTGAGTCGTGGGAGGTTAGTTTAGTCTCTGTTGTTTAAAAGTCTGACTGCTTTTGGGACAAAGCTATTGCAGAACCGTGCAGTGACAGCATGGATGTCTCTCTACCTTCTGCCAGACGGTAGCAGTGAAAAAAGGCCATGTGAGGGATGAGTGAGGTCGTTCACAATGTTGATGGCCTTACGGGTGCAGTGTGTGAATGTCTGTGACAGAGGGGAGAGAGACCCCTATGATCTTCTCAGCTGTCCTCACTATTCGCTGTAGGGTCTTGCGGCCTGAGGCATTACAATTACCAAACCAGGCGATGATGCAGCTGCTCAGGATGCTCTCCACTGCCCTTCTGTAGAACATGCCGAGGATTGGAGGAGGAAGATGAGCTTTCCTCACTCTCCTCAGGAAGTAGACGTGTTGCTCTGCTTTCTTGGCTATGGAGTTGGTGTTGAGGGACCATGTGATGTGGATGCTGAGGAACGTAACGTACTAAAGCAGTCCAGAATGAGCGTTGAAGTAATGGCAGGGTTTACTCAGTGGGGGGCAGGAATGTGTGTGCTGAACATCCTGCTCTTCTGTGGGCTCTAGAAAAGGTCTGGAGGTGGAGGCTGGAGACTCTTCCTGTGTGAGAGAAGGTTTGAACTGAACACTGGAGTAGTGAACGTCATCCTGATCTCCTTAAAATGTCTTTACTAAGAGTCACAAATGATCTACTTACTTCATGTGATAGGGGCTGCACTAATATTCTTGTGCTGCTTGACCTTCCAGATCATTTCACATTCATAAGCAGAGAAGCTTCTGTTCCTTAAACAGAAACAGGAATTCTACCACAAACAACACTGTAAAACTATCAGTAGACACAGGCTTCAACATCTACAACTTCCTGCCTCAAGTAAAATGCTGTGAGGGCTGTTAAAGATCCGAAGATCATCAGCTTCATACAGACAGAGTATCCTACTGATCTCCACATTTGCTAGCTAGTGATCAGCGGATCACCATGATCTGTACCAGTAACATTAGCTTGCTAGCTGACATCAGTCTAACGTTAAAGTGACCTTCATACCGTTACAGTGAGCATCTACAGCTCTATTACTGTAAATACTGCTGTCCTTCTAAACCTACATGAAGCTGAAACAGCACTGTGTTCTCCGGCTGATCCTGGGGACTGGCTGTTTCTCTCTTTTTCAAATATCTCGTGATGTCCATGGTGTTCACGTTACTGTCGACTGACAGCGCGACGAGGGCATGAAGGAGGAGAAATGGGCTGTGTCCCAAATACCATGTTTAAAAACACGCGCTCTGAAGGGCTCCTGACTTATTGCGCTGCTCGCTGTTGATACTAAAAAGAGTAGACTTTGAGGAGAACTGCAGAGTGTAGGGAGTGATTTGGGACTGGGCTATGGTGACCTATAGGAGTGTAAGAGTGCAACTGCTAATATGTGAAGTGCACAGAGTGAGAAGCAGCGCTAAAGGATCTGCATCCTCCCCTCAACCCCCGCGGAGTCGCCTATGGTCAGTGCAGTCCGTGCAGCAGGTCTGAGTGTTTTAGCACGAATCTATAAATATAATAAATATATATGATCAATCTATATCGATATTTAAATAATATGAACATGAATTATTATCCGTTGTGCTCGTGCTATAAGATTATTTCTATATAATTAGATCATCTACAAACAGTTAATCAGGTGTTACTTGTTATAGGATACAGCGCTTATAAACCTTATAAGGAATAAAATGATGTCACAGTCGGCGCCGCCCGTCAGCCCAGTGGTGAAGGTGCAGGACCTGGAAGTAATGGAGCCACGAGTCGTGGGCTCGACTCCCGGCTCTGCCCCCTCCTGACACTGGTAAGCGTATATACTAGGCAAAGGTTCACGAGTTTGGACGCAAGAACCCTGCCTTAGAGAATCTAGTGTCGCTTACCTGTGCCAGTAGGGGGCGCAGTCCAGAGCTTCCCTCCTGCGCCTTTGTTAAGGGGTGGGCGGTGCCGCTTTTTGATTAAACCTTTTTACTATTATTTTTATAATTAAAAATAAAAAACTACATATTAAAAGAACAACACTAATATTTATTATTAATTATAAAATAATAATAATTCATTACTTTTATATCATTGGTTGTAAGATTGTAAGGCTGTAAGATTAACATGATAACTCAATATAATCAACAAAACTAACATTTCAGATCTGTACTGTTATTTAGTCGGAGCTTATTTAAAATAGTGAAACTGGGTGTTGATATTTCAGAGCTGATCTTGTTAAAGGCAGAGGGAGTAGATGTAACCCTGTGGAGAGTGAAGCTGCTCTAATGGTGGAGTTAAAGAGAGTGTAAAGCTCTGCAGACATGCAGTGAATATTCTGCTCTACAGAGGAGAAATACGCGCCTCTATGCTGTGCTGTGCTCCTGGAAGTTCTGCTGGCTGATGGATCATTTTGTAAAACGGCTTTAAAGAGCTGACACTGTCTGGTAAGTAAGTTTACTGTGTTCTAAACAGCAAACAGCATTTTTTTCAACCCGACATCATTTCAGAGTTAAAACAGTGTTAGCTCCTTAGCTAACGATGCTGCTAGCAGCTCCACCCTAAACTGAGGCTTTCATAATGGGAGCGTTAGCATGGTGGCTAAGTGGGTAGGAGCCCATAGTGTTAACTAGTTCTCTGACTGCATGATGGGTTTGTTTAACATGGCTTAACTCAGGACTCTGAAACATGAGCCAGCATCAACTTTGTTGAGTCCTGAGTGAATTTGCCATGTTTACAGAAGCTGGAGTGATGTTAGACAGTTAGGGAGAGCTCAGTAACTCGCTGTATTTTGAGAAGTGCAGGGTGGATTATATGAAGGGCAGTTGGCTCCTAACGGGACAAGGTGTCTGCTTTGATCCAAACTGTGAGATGTTTCAGGTGTCTGTGGCTGATAAAGTCCTGCTCCTAACTGATATACAGTAGAAATGCTCCACTAAATGACCAAGACATTATTTCTGCTACTTTTTACCTGTGCTGCTCAAATACATACTACCATAAAGAAGAAAAAGCCTGACATCATGGTGTTTGACCAGTCTGACATAGAAGTGAACTGTTTGTAATTTGTCTAATCTGAATGTTGTTTGGTTGGGTTCCCTTCAGGAGAGAATCAGGAGGAAGTGGCAGGAGTACATGGGGGGAAAATGAGCCTCATGATTAATGGCCCAAATGTCAGACATTAGTTCAGGATGCCATTTTCAGACGGATCTGTTGCTTGATCCATGATCATGATCAGCCATAAAACCAAACTGGCATCAGTGTGGGTGACCCTTCACCACCCTGTAGTTTGCCTTCAATAAGGTAGAGAGTCCTATGCCAAGTTTATGCCCCAAAGATAGGGATAGTGAGGAAAGCTCTTCCTTCAAGGTTGAAGAAGACCCCTGTCTCCCCACCTGCTGCTGCCAAAACCAGCAGCTTTTCATCACTGATAGGTCTGAACAATAAGGTTAATGATGGAAACAGGGCCTATGGGAACTCCTTTCACGCCCCTTGCTCCACACACCTGCCCCTCCAAGATTCCCAGGTGGGTAGGCCTAGGTAGGCAGAGGATGTGTCCAGTTAAAGCTGACGTGTAGCCTGAAAAACAGAGCTGCCCAAACTGAGACTGGGCTTAGCCAGGAGAGGAGGACAGAGAGCCAGGTGGAGCTGCTGCTCCTCTGTTGTTAAATGTTCAGTGTATTGACTGAACCAGTCTTTATCATTCCTACTGTAATAACACCACCTTCCAGGCGTGTTCACCTCATTCTAATGTCTTGCTTTTGAAACAGGGAGAGGAAGATGGAGGGGCTGAAAGTGGTGCCCGCTCTGGTGGAACTACATGATGTCTGCTTGGCCCTCATCAAGAGTAAGACCCACATTTCATACACACTCTGGACAACAGCCTTTTGTCCAATCTGTAGTCACCATTTCAAAACTCTGAACACACTTAGCACAGCATGTGTCTGCTGTGGACTGTACCTTTAGCACAATTGATGCTTTTGTTACAGAATATGCAGTCAGTTTACATATTTCTACATATTTCTATAAAATTCTGGATCTTTCTTGTCTTACACACAGAATCCCACAAGTACAATATAATGTTAAAAAACTTATGTAAAAAATGTATCCTAAAACTAGTTCTTCTGCTACAGCAACAGGTAAACAAGTTACACAAAACAGCTGATACACATTTCTGAATGTACAGATCATTGAGAAATTGAGAAACTGCTGATGTACACTATGTGGACAGAAATATTACTCATTCATGGTTTATTTGGTAATCAATGGTATTCAAAAAGATTTAATCAGATATTAAAACAGCACTGCTGAGGTAAATTTGTGTATGTTAGCAACAATATTAAGCATATTTATCTCCTAACATGTACTATATACTAATCTTAACAGTGGGGGTTGACCTGCAGTTGAAACGGATACACACTCCCTACAAAGAAGCTACTGGTAAATTTCTCTTTCAGCTGTTAACAGAAGAATATCTATAGTGACCAAAAACACCAGCTGGTCCAACTGGACAAGTGACCTTTAACAGCCCTCACAGCTTTTTACTTGAGGCAGGAAGTTGTAGATGTTGAAGTCTGTGTCTACTGATAGTTTTACAGTGTTGTTTGTGGTAGAATTCCTGTTTCTGTTTAAGGAACAGTAGCTTCTCTGCTTATGAATGTTAAAGGAGATAGGTAGATTCTACAGAAGGTAATGTTAGCTTCTTTTTCTGTAACCCAGCCTAACTGTCAGCTCCAACAGGTAAAAGAGCCATTACACAGAAGTAGCTGAGCTGGTGGACTTGTGTGTTGGATGTGGTGCTCAAGGAGGCTGAATGTAAAGACCGCTGTCTGCAACAGCACAGCCATCAGCCAGGAGCCCTTAAACCACATATCAGAGCAGTTCACAGCCATGTTTAGGTGAAAAACTTTCCTACACTGGAGAAGGCATGGATGAGATGGAGTTCACAGAGGCAGACAGCATGAATGACCTTGTGTCTGAGTACCAGCAATACCACAGGAGAGGAGGAGGGAGATTTTGAGGATGAGGAAGAAGAGATTGTGGTGTAGGTTTAGTATCTGTTGTGGTGAGTGAAGGGGAACTGACCACCAACCACACAGGTTCTCAGATCCTTCAGGTCCACTTCACTGTCCACCATTGTTCTCTTATGACATTGCTTGGCCCTGAGGAGAAACACCCAGACCACACACAGCTGGAGAGGGCTGACCAAGCCATCTGACCTTTCTCACTCTTTCACTGCTCAGATGCTGACATAAAAACTCTGCACAGAGAGCAGCCGGGTGAGTGAATTTTGCTCTGAATACTGCTGGAACTTGAGTGTATATGTACTGAGTTGACAGTTTATTAAGTACACCTACCTTCTACACTCACTAGCCACTTTATCAAATATTATTTGAGAGATGGTCCAATTGAACAATGGTGTTGCTGGGGTTCAGCTTCACCAGCAGTACTTCACATTGTTCCCATCTATTCATGTGTCGCCATCCTTTAACCCTTTATCACTGGATAGTTTCTGACCACAAACCTACTCTTGGCTCAGTATTTTAGGATGGAGGACCCACTTTTACCCTGGCAGTGACACAGATTTGTGTGAAAACCCCATCAGCACCACTGAGCCAGATGCAGTTGTACCAGTACCATACACACTATCAGTGTCACTGCTGGGGTGAGAATGAACCACCACCTAAATAATGTCCTACAGTCTTACTGATGGTAAATTAGGCATGAAAACAACTTATCTAATAAACTAATAATCTCAGTGTAAAATCAGTGTAGGTTTGTGGATGTAATTCTTTAGATTATGAGTTATATTCAATAGTATAAACACCCCCCTGGTTAAATGGTGTGTGTTGCTGATTTGGTGATCTGAGGTAAAGCCAGGTAGCCGACTGCAGAACAGCAGTACTACAGAGCAGTCACTGTGTCACATTCAGCAAAACACCAATTTCCTTTAATCTCAGTGTTTATATAGAAAACTGAGCTTGTCTGTGACTAGATTTCCCTTTATGTTTAGAAGGCTAGCACTAGCGATGTTACGCTAACATTACCTGAGGTAAAGCTCACTAATAGCTATGCAGCCAGATTTACTACCTGACTGCCATAATTCAGCTTTATGTGTCACACATATGCCAATGGTTTTTTGAATACTTAGATTTTAAGGAAAAAATAACATGTAGAATAAATTTATATTAGTATCTATTTAGTTATCTAACTGGTAGCTCTGTAGCTAGGCTAGGCTACAGCTACAGGTGCTGAACCGTTAGCTAGCCGTTTAATTCTCCACATCAGCTCAGTATGAAAAGCTGCTGCCTCATTAGATCAGTGATTTTACAGCAGGACTCCTTCACATCCACACACTCCTACAAACTGTAAACCCATTTACTGAAACACAAGCTATCTGCTTTCCATGCATTCCTGTGAGTGAACAGCTAAACTGCTCGCTTGGTTTAGTACATGAAGACCTCCTGCTTAGCATTATAGCTGCCAGACAGAGAGAGAAACAGTCTATCAGAGAAGTTCTGCCTTTTCTAAAACCTGAATATTATTAAAAACTGATATATCTGTAGCAGAATGCTACTTTATGATCACCAGCTGGTGGTTAATGTTGATATCTGGATTAAAAATTGTTCATATTTATATTTAAGAAGTGAGTGTAGCATTTAGCGAACATCTCATTTAGCTAATGCTAAAGTATGAAGAAAAATCCTTAAAGTTCTTCTTTCTTCTTAATCTGATCATATTTCAGTAATATTTCAGTGATATTTCTCAGGCTTGTTGTTCATGTATCAGTGACTGCTCTGGAACTCAACTGATTTTGACTCAGATATGCAATATTTTGCCATTCTGCCTTTTTATTTGCTAGGCAAAGGTTCACGAGCTTGGACGCAAGCACCCTTCCTTAGAGAATCTAGTGTCGCTTACCTGTGCCAGTAGGGGGAGCAGTCCAGAGCTTCCCTCCTGCACCTTTGCTAAGGGGTGAGCGGTGCCACTTTTTAATGAAACTTATTCTTTTTATCATTTAAAAAACAAAAACTACATATTAAAAGCACAACACTAATATTTAGTATTAATTATAAAATAATAATAATAATTATTATTATTATAATTATTATTATTTACAGTCATTACTCTTCTATCATTGGTTGTAAGATTGTAAGGCTGTAAGATTAACGGCCGTGTCACTCCACTGCTGCGTTCTGTTCACTGTCTTCTGTAGCTGCTGCCCGCATCAGATTCAAAACTCTGATGCTGGTCTACAAAGTACTTGATGGCAATGGTCAAAAGCCGATCTGCACTAAGAGCCCTGCTAAATTCCTTAAATGTAAATGTAAATGTTCTCATTGCTGCGTTTCTGTGGCTGGAGATGGGAGTGAACACAGTAAGATACACATCCAGCGTTTACACACGGGTGAACTCTAGACTCACCTTCTAGCAAGATCTTCTCCAAAATGTAGGAAGAGACTCAGCCGTATATCAGTGCTGCCAGTTTGTACTGTGACTTTAGAATGACCACTGATATTGATCACATGACCACTACATTTAGTTTACAGTTCAAATCTATTAATGAATATAGAATGTGATGTTTACCTGAATCCACCAGCCAGTAGAGCGTGCAGGACCCGGCCAGGTGAGCAGGTCTGCACCATTGTGCTGAGGGCCACCTCCACGTCCTCTTTGATGAAGTGACTGGACTCCCCAGCCTTGTGCAGAAGGACACAGGCAGTGCCCTCCACCTCCATCTTCCGCTGCAGGTGGGCGTACAGGTGGGACAGGGTGGTCATGGCGGCACGAGACACCATGGAGCGCAGGTTCTTCACCTGAGACAGTGGAGACAAAAGAAGCACAGTGAGCCTCTGTCTCTAACTCAACCACTGACACTTGCTTTAGCATTAATTAGAATAATGTCATTACAGAAGCTGCTGTCCAGAGTGTGTATGAAGTGTGGGTCTTACCTCCTTGATGAGGGCCAAGCAGACGTCATGTAGCTCAGGCAGAAGAACCTCGGCATATTGTTCCGCCAGAGCGCGCAGCACTTTCAGCCCCTCCATCTTCCTCTCCCTGTTTCAAAAGCAAGACATTAGAATGAGGTGAACACGTCTGGAAGGTGGTGTTATTACAGTAGGAATGATAAAGACTGATTCAGTCAGTACACTGAAAATTTAACAACAGAGGAGCAGCAGTAGATGGAGATCATTGGGAATTCTCTTCAGACACTTCAGACAGACTCTGATGTTTAGAAGATTTTATCACTAATTTTATTTGGATACTCCAAAGTATGGTCGAGTGCCAGCTCAGGCCTGTTAAGGGGATGCTCGCTAGTCAGGGCTGGGATCTGAAGAGGCAGACGTCATGTAGCTCAGGCAGAAGAACCTCGGCATGGTGTTCAGCCAGAGCGCGCAGCACTTTCAGCCCCTCCATCTTCCTCTCCCTGTTTCAAAAGCAAGACATTAGAATGAGGTGAACATGTCTGGAAGGTGGTGTTATTACAGTAGGAATGATAAAGACTGATTCAGTCAATACACTGAACATTTAACAACAGAGGAGCAGCAGTAGATGGAGATCATTGGGAATTCTCTTCAGACACTTTATAGACTCTGATGTTTAGAAGATTCCATCACTAATTTTATCTGGATACTCCAAAGTATGGTCGAGTGCCAGCTCAGGCCTGTCAAGGGGCTGCTCGCTAGTCAGGGCTGGGATCTCCAGCACCTCTCCTCTTCCCTGACTACCTTCAGCAAGGTGTGGAGCAGCCCTGTTGTTGACAGGCTCCTTGCTGGTTTCTGCTTCCCTGCTCTGTCTAACCACTTTGGGAGTAGTTGTTTAACCTGCAACCTCGCCCTGACTCTCTGTCCTTGTCTCCTGCCTAAGTCCAGTCTCACTCTGGACAGCTCTGTCAGGTACAGGCGGCACATCAGCTTCTACTGGATTCTTCTTCTGCCTACTTTGGCCTACCTAGGGATCTTGCTACCTTGATTATATTTTTAGATTTTTATTATAAAATAATAGAAAACAGGATCACAAGAACCATAGCTAATCTTCTTTCCATTCCTTACTAAATATATCTTGTATATATTTCTAATATCTAATTTAAAGACTTTGTTTCTGAGATATATGAAGTTTGTGGGGATGCTACATAACTCCTGAGACGTAGAAGTACTCTAGGTTAAAGACAATAGACTATTACTTTAAAGGTACTGTAGCTTACCTGGTGCATTGTAGGCCTTGTTCTCATGAAATGAACTCCTCGAGAGAGTTCCCGTAGCTCCTCTTTCCATTCCATTTCCACCCCTTAATACTGGAATTTCAGGTCCTCTTCCACCTTGAAGGGAGACCTTCCTGTTCTTTCACCACCTATGGTGCTTGAACTCTGACCCTCTGCCTTAGCGGAGACAAACTGCAGGGTGGTGAAGGGTCCATGCAGGACTGACCCACACTGATGCTGTATTAATTAGACGGCTGAACACAATCATGGATCGAGCCACTGATTTGTCTCATTTTCTCCATATACTCCTGCCGCTTTTTTCTGATCCTCTCTGGAATGGAGGGGGCAAGAATAATGGGTTTATCTTCAGGACTGTTTGGTTTCATCTCTGGAAGTAATTCCTGTAGATCCTGATGAGAAGTCTTCTGAGATGTGCTTGTGTAAGATGTGAAGTGTTTCTAGCATGTAAATCTGCTTTAGAGCCTTAAGTCTGTTTAACTGGTTTATACTCTGAATTTTTCTTTTCATCCAGGTAAAAACATACCCTATACTAATTAGTCAGCTGGTTAAGTAGGTAACTCTTGACCAGAATAGTACATATTTTAATCTCATTGTCAACTATTGTCTTCATGCTGGTGACCATGACTGTCAGACCATCAGACCAGACAAGTAAGACCATCTAATTCAAACAAAACATTCCTCATACTGTCAAGAGCTAAGCTGTTCGCCCGACTCAACCAGCTTGACCATCTTATCCTGGTCAGTCTGTTTTTCCCCATCTGTTTCTAAGGGCAGCACAATGATGTGTGAAGTCATCATTAATATCTGACTACATCATCTCATCATTCAGGTATACTTCCCAAGACCAAGTTTATCTAAATAGTAGCACTTCAGACCAGACCAGACTCTGATCATCACTTACAGCATTAATTATGGGTTAGCGTGTACAGACTTGCAGGTGATGGTGGATTCTGTGGCTGTATGGCAGAAAGAGATGAAGGTGAGCTGTAGCTCCACCTGCAGCTCTGCTGTTAGAGGAATGGATTATAGAAGCAATCAAGCTTCAGTCTTACTGAACTCCACCTGTCCATAGAAGAGGACAACAGGAAGTTCAAGTGGCCGACAGCTGGGCTCATCATTGAGATTGGGTTTGCGCTGACTGTAAAAAGGGCTTGCTATTCAGGCACACCCACTTCTTTGGTTTGAGTTCTTGGTTACTTTAAACTTTATTCGTAAGCTTTTTATTTTCCTCTGACGCTGCAGCAGCACCCTTCTGTGGCCGAGTTTGGCCATTTCTTGGGAGCGGGGAGCAGGGAGCGGTTGCCTTATGGGCCTTCTGATTTAGTTTAAGCCGAGACACCCCAAATATTTATGAGCTCTGTTACCTCTCTTACTGCTCATTTTTCCTTCCTCTCAGTGAGGAGAGCAGTTGGTCAGGCTGAGTTTCGTTACCACGTATCGAGTATGGATTTCAATACCACATATAAAAATGGTCCAAATAGGAAATGAAAATGTCAGATTCACACTGCTGTGAACGTAGTCTAATGAGCAGACATGTCTTCATAAGAAAGGCCAGGCCTGAATTTAATAATGTACCAATTGAACAGTTTCTGTGTGGAGATACTGACCTTCAAATCCACAGAAAACAGAGGAAATTCACTATGAGGTAAAGAAGACCAGCAGTGCCTCACGTTATACTAGAGAATGACCTCATTCTGAAGAAGTCCTGATAAGCCTGAAATAAGGCCTCTTGCAGGGCAGCTGTGGCCTGTAGCCAGCTGCTACTCCGGGCACATGTGCTCACTGTTCCCCAATGTGTGTTAACTGCAGGGAGGGGTTAAATGTAGAGGACAAATCCCAATGTGTGCAGCACATCTAAACTCTACTAGTAGATTTCCCACCACTGTAACCCTTCATGTTCATCTTTCAGTAGAGTATAATGGGTGGTGGTGGTGGTGGTGGTGGTGGTGGTGGTGGTGTGTGTGTGTGTGTGTGTGTGTGTGTGTGTGTGTGTGTGTGTGTGTGTGTGTGTGTGTGTGTGTGTGTGAGAGATAACTATACTGAAGTTGTGTAAGAGTTATGAATTGGTGTATTTAGTTTCTATCTGCATGGAATCAGTCTAATAGTCTACAGAACTGTTATGTGGCAGCCTGTATAAAGTGCCTCCTTGCTGATTGCAACTGAGAGCAAAGAAAAAGGGAAGGAAACTAGAAAAAAACTTTTTCATTATTACACACACACACACACACACACACACACATACTGTTGCCACACTCTGCACTGCAGACTAAGTTTGACAGCTGTGAGAGACCCCTACAGAAGAATGTAAGTAGTAAAGATGTTTTAACCGTATCTGAATAATCTTTGTTTAATATATTAATGTAGTATAGTTATGTAAATAGCTCAGGATCTCGTTATTCTGTCAATCATAAAACCGTATCTCCTTTCCAGTGTCTTGATTTTCAGACAAGAGAAAATTATTTCAGGGTCGACCTCAAAATTACTGGAAACAAACATCTACCTCCTAGTGGCCTATATAGTCATCCTCTGTTTGCTAATGTGTAAAATGTGTAAGAGATGCTGTATGAAGTTAATTTACTCTGGATTAGTCTAATGTGGCTGAAAGTACAGTACAGTATGCATGTGAAGTGGTTAAGGTTCTTGTAGGAATCCTGTAGAACCTCACTGGTGTTTCCGTTTTGGTGTTTTCACATTAAACACATGAGGCTCTGTCCC
Organism: Salminus brasiliensis; assembly: GCF_030463535.1. Classification (NCBI taxonomy): domain Eukaryota; kingdom Metazoa; phylum Chordata; class Actinopteri; order Characiformes; family Bryconidae; genus Salminus; species Salminus brasiliensis. The sequence continues at coordinate 4,363,047 of NC_132902.1, read as the reverse complement.
AATTCTTCTCCTGAGCCCTACAGCCCACCTTAAAGTACATCCTTTTGCGACAACATTTAAACTCTTAAGGAAATGAATAATGGAAAAGCTTTCAGCAGTGCCCCCTTGTGGAGAATATCCTGTTAATCCAGGCCGAGGGAGTAAGAATGAGAGTTACAAGCCAGATTCATGAAGTAAACCTGTAGTTTAATGCTGCAGCCTAAAAGCTAAACCATCAAATTGTACCTTTAACCCGTTCTTTTCTAGACTTTTAAGAGAGTGATGCTGCCATGTCTTTTCTAACATCTGGAAATGCTACAGCAGCAGTGATCCTCATCTTACTGACAGGTAAACTTTCACATCTTATTAAAATACTGATAGAATTCCAGCTCTGAGTTCAGTTCTAGAGGATTCAGCTTCCCTCCACAATCACACCTAGTTCAGCTCAGCAGTTAACTGCTGGGTTTAGGAGACATTGCTTTTAAACACACACAAACAAAACAGGGACGGGGTGAGTGATTAATTACAGCACATCTGTTTTATGATATATAAAAATTTTGCTGACTGTAGAAATAAGCTGTTGATAGAACTGGAGAGGTGTCAGAGGTATTGTTCACTACACAAACAGCAAATCTCACATAGAGACCAGATATGTTCATTCTAGCAAAACTGTGTGAAGCTCTGTGTTAAACTGTTTAATCACTTCCTCTGTGGTGTTTACCGGTCAACTCCACATGTCACAATGTTGTCCATAGCAACAGCAGCAGTACCTAACACTGTGGTCACTCAGTCAGTTAGACCGTGAGAGATATCACTTTGTGTGTGTGTGTGTGTGTGTGTGTGTGTGTGTGTGTTGTAGGAGTTGATGCTCAGCACAGTGTAACTCTCTCCTCTCAGAGTCTCTGTGCTGTTACTGGATCTACAGTAAAAATCTCCTGCACATATACAACACCTGATTCCTCCAGTGTTAGAGAGAGAGAGTGGATCCACAGCTCTGATGGAGGAGAACGAGTCCTAAACTCCACTGAAGGAGGAGTGTCTGTAAGAACATGGTGGAATGGATGTGAGCTGACAGTGAGGGATGTGAGAGTGAGACACTCTGGAGTTTATAGGATCATCAAGTAGTGACTGGATATCAGCCTCATCTGGAGTTCAGCTCACTGTTACAGGTACACACACATCAACACACACACTCACACAGAGTCTCTGTGCTTTCACATTAGATGTGATTTTTAAAACGTTTGGATATGATTTGCGCGTGTGTGTGCGCATGTGTGTGCGCATGTGTGTGTGCGCGTGTGTGTGCGCATGTGTGTGTGCGCGTGTAGATTTGCAGGTGAAGGTGGATCCTCAGACTGTAGGACAGAGGCAGGTGAAACTGACGTGTAGCTCCTTCTGCAGCCTCGGTACAAACCTGCACTACTACTGGTACAGGAACGGACAGCGCCGGACATATGGATATGATGCATCCATTGTGCTCGACTCCACCAGACCATCTGATGAGGGCAGCTACTATTGTAAGGTGTACATCATTCAGTGGAAACGGTCTGCTGCAGTGTGTAAGTTTCAGTAAAAACTATGATGATCTATAATCTAGTTATTATTTTCCTTCATGTTCTGTCAGTGATCTGCAGAGTAAAGAAAGAGCTTTTAAACCATTTCACCCATTTCACTACTATGGGTGTATGAACAGATTTTTTGGAGGGGACCCTCACTTTCTTTAAAAACGTATTTTGCCCACACACTTATTTACCCAAACAATAAAACCATATAAAAGATGAAAAAACAGAAAACATAAATGTGATCATGATCAGCAGCTTCTGGAGCTACAGGCACATGTTCCACTAGAGCTACTGCTTCTGTAACAGTGTTTGAATTACAGGGAAGTGAAAAAGACATTATTTTAGTTTGGCTAATTGACACTTTTTTTAATTGAGAAGTTGTAAACACAGCCTGAACAGTGCTGCCCAGAAAGAGAGTGAATGCAAAACACTACATGGTACTGTACTACAACTTCACCTGTATGATAACTGCACTAACAGCTACATGAACATGAAGAACTACTGGATCTAAAAATAATCTCTTTATTTAAATAGTGTAATTACACTCAGTACTGTATGAACACACAGTATTACTCTACTGTACCCAACAACAGTTATATCAGTGAACTGTGCTCCTGCTGCATAAGCTGTCCTCAGACACTACCTCAGCCACTACCATAAATGATACAATACATAAATAATAACACAATTCCTCTCATTCTTATGTTTCCCAGATCAGTTTAAAGTAAACCATGACATTTCTGACTGTAGTTTATCCTTTACTGTATTAATAAACAAATCTTATGGAATAATAATCAAATCTAAATCATTGGAATCAATTCACAGCAGACAGACAGACACAAGACAACCCTACACAGAATTTAAAGTATGTAGAAAGGAGCAGACTGAGCAGATATCATAAAGTAGATGAGCTTCTAGTATAATTTAAACAGTCCTAAGGACAGCCCAGCAGTCCTTCATCCTGACTGTAACTGTGTGTGTCTTCCAGGTGTGCAGGGTAAATAGTGCTGGGGTGTGGCTTACACTGCTGAACGTGTGTGTGCCCTGAAAGGATCATCAGTTGATCTCTCCTGCTCTTATAAATACCCTGGAGGAATCACAGTGACTAAATCAGGGTGGTTCAGTAAAGAGCAGACTGGTGCTGAACCTGTGGATGTGAGAGAGGATGATGAGTATCAGGGACGAGACAGAGCTCCCAGAATGACTGTAGTATAAGACCTACAGATTCAGATTCTACACTGATGGAGGTGAACACACTGGACACCCTGGTCAGTCTGTCACAGGTAGAGCTGCACTACATACAGTCAGATTGCTCTCTGCTTAATAGAAGATCTGAAAGATAATTTTATAAATCAGCACATTTTACTGCTGCTCACTTACTGCTAACTGAACACATCTGTTAACTGTCAGGTTTAGTTGTTTGAACAGGGAATTGATCAGTCTGCTCAGGGCTGTGACCCTCCAGCACCAGACCTGATTACTTTTACTACAAATGACCAAAGAACATCAAGCCTTGATTAAACTCTCCTGCAGATCTGAAGATTACAGTGTCTGACACAGAGAGTGGAGGAAAGCAGCTGACCTGTAGCAGCACCTGCACTCTGCCTGACCACCCCACCTACATCTGGTACAAGAACGGACAGAGTGAGTCTCATTGCAGATCTGCCTCCTGCTATGTAGCTGTGGTCAGTGGAGCGGTCAGCTACAGCTGTGCTGTTGAAGGCCACGAGAGCCTCCTCTCTTCTCCAGTGTGTGAGTGGACATTTTTACAATCTTAATTCAGTCATCCACAGTAAGTTTTCATATGATGTATGATGATAATTCAATGACCAACACCTAAACAGCAGTGACCAGTATGCGATTAACATGAATACATCAGCTGTCTGACCTATCTAAACTAATAAAGGTAACACCTGAATCTGATCTATTTCCAATCAGACTCTCTCAGAAACACCAGAGCAGTGCTGGATTCCTCTGGAGAGAGAGAGGAGGGAGAGTCAGTGACTCTGAGCTGCAGCAGTGATGCAGACCCTCCTGTTCTCTCCTACTCCTGGTTTAAGCAGAGAGCAGCTGCAGACACACCGCTGATAACAGGCCAGAATTACAGCATCACCAACATCAGCTCCCAGCACAGCGGACTCTACTACTGCACCGCTCACAACCAGCTAGGACATCACAGCTCTACACCCGTTCATCTGGATGTAAAAGGTAAGCAGCAGTCTGCAGTGACTGTGTTCAGTCAGGATGTGTAATTACTGGTGAATTAGCTGTTGTTCTCCTGATCAGATTGAATGAACTGATTCTGTTTAAACACTCAGCTGAGTTGTTGGAGCAGTGTGCGGTTTGGGGAGCTGTTTGGGGAACTGTTTGGGGAGCTGTTGGAGTGGTTCCTGTTCTGCTTCACTCTCTCACTGCTGTTCTGTGCATTATATGAGTGACAGTATTGTTTATATTTATCTCTGAATCTCTGAAGCTGCATTAAACATCATATTAACCTTAACTTTAACCTCAAATACAAGCTTTTATGATCTACAGAACTCAAAACTCTAACTGGCCTTTTTGTTTAACCTGTGTGATCAGGAGGAGGAGAGGAGCAGAGAGAGACACACATATTCAGGTACTGAGAGAGGATTTCACTTTCTTTCTCTCTACATCCTCCTATAAAGCTGCTGCCGAATAAAGACTGAAGCTGTGTTCTTCTCATCTCTTTCTAAAAGACCCCAAATCCTGCAGACCCCACATACACAGCTCTCAACCCCACCACCATCAGCTCAGACTATGATACTCTACAGGTACATCTACAGTGTTTGTGTGTGTGTGTGTGTGTGTAACAGGTGTGTTAACCGAGGGGGAGTGATGGTCTCTGTGGTGCTGTAGTTCTGAGCTTTAGTATTATTCTGAGGACATACTGGTATCTATAAACACTGACATGCTGAAACAGTAGTGGAGTGTGGAAATCCGTGTTTGGTCATTACTTCACCTACATTAGCCTTTTAGCTCCAGTGCTAAACTTCTATTGATGAGAGAGAGACTGATGTAGTTTTATCAGAGTTTATTAGATGTTGCTGTTTCCTGCAAAATTAAATGA